>NC_134333.1:3237677-3560502 GCF_964195595.1 Calonectris borealis
CTGCCTTTAGTTTGACTCATGAATTTTTAATCTTCTTTTCTCCCCCCGCTCCAGTGTGGAAGGGGAGTGAGAGAGCAGCTTGGTGGGCATCTGGCAGCCCCCCAAGGTTAACACACCAGAGTGGCCAACGCAGCTAATGGTATCCTGGGCGGCACCAGGAGTTTTCCCAGCAGGTTGAGGGAGGTGGTCCTTCCCCTCTGTCCGACACTGGTAAACCTTCACCTGTAGTACTGTGTCCAGTTCTGGCCTCCCCAGTACAAGAGAGACTTGGACGTACTTGGGAGAGTCCAGCAAAGGACCATGAAGATGACGAAGGGGCTGGAGCATCTCTCCTGTAAAAAAGGCTGTGGGAGCTGGGACTGTTTACTCCGGAGAAATGAAAACTGGTGATGGATCTCATAAATGTACAGAAACACCTGAAAAGAGAGGGCAAAGAAGATGCAGCCAGGCATGAAGTCACGTGAAGCAATAAACCTAGGGGAAAGGAGGAGGAAAGAGGGATATTCGGAGTCATGACTTCTGTCTTTCCCAAGTAACCGTTATGCGTGATGAAGGCCGGCTTTCCTAAAAATGCCTAAACATCCGCCTGCCAATGGGAAGTCAGGAATGAATTCCTTATGTTGCTTGGTTTGTGCACGCAGCTTTTGCTTTACTTCTTACACTCTCTTTATCTCAACACACAAGTTTTCTCACTTTTACCCTTCTGATTCTCTCTCCCACCCCACTGCGGGTGACTAAGCAAGCAGCTGTGTGGGGCTCAGCCGCCTACCGGGCTTAGGGACGGTAGGCTGCCCACAACCTTGTCCTCTTCAGTTTTGAATATCTCCAAGAATGGAGACTACACAGCCTCAGGTATTTACACACACTGACAAATCTACCCACAGGATTTTCTCCTCTGGATGCAGTAGTCCACAGTCTCACCAGTGCTGAGCTCAAGAGGAGTCCATCCCAACAAGTAAGGAGTCAGGTAAAAATGCCAGGAGCCTGCAGGGATAAGCAAGGCTAGGGAAAATGCGGGCCCACTGCTGAATGGGATAGGGGACCTGGTGACACAGGACATGGAGAAGGGCTGAGGTACTGAATGCCTTATTTGCCTCAGTCTTTACTAGCAAGACCGTCTTTCAGGAAGCCCAGGTGCCAGAGTCCAGGGGGAAAGGCTGGAGCAAGCAAGATGTACCTTTGCACAGTCCATGTCACTGAGCACTTATCTAGTCCATAATAAGTAGCTTTGTCTCCAACATTTCCAGGGTAGTCACTGCTAAAAGTGTAACTACATTCAGAATACACAACATCCACTCTCTCCTCATCGACCAAGACCCGTTGTCAGCGAGGAAGGAGGGGGAGAAGGTGCTCCAGGTGCCGCAGCAGAGATTCCCCTGCAGCCGGTGGTGAAGACCATGGTGATACAGGTTGTCCCCCTGCAGCCCATGAAGTTCTACGGTGGAGCAGATATCCACCCTGCAGCCTGTGGAGGACCCCACGCCAGAGCAGGTGGACGTGACCTCAAGCAAGCTGTCACCCCGTGGAGAGCTCACGCTGGAGCAGGCTCCTGACAGTAACTGCGGTCCCGTGGAGAGACGAGCCCATGCTGGAGAAGGCTTTCTAGCAGGACCTGTGCCCCTTTCATTGTATTGTTTATACTTTCATGCATTGTCATACTTTCATTGTATTGCTTCCCCCTGTTCAGCTGAGGTGGGGGACTGATAGAGCGGCTTGTCGGGCACCTGGTGGCCAACCAAGCTCAACCCAGAACACCTTGTCTACTTCTTCTTCTTGATCAGGTGATCGGTAGTAGCCACGTGGCCCAAATAATAGTGCGCAGCCTCCTTACATCAAAGGAGGCAACTGTCTGCTATGAAACAAGAAGGGCCAAGTTGTCAAAGTCACAACTGCCCCGTACCTCCAGCATTTGGAAAAAAACAGCCCTGCTAGGCCAAGGCTTTCCGCCAACACAGCTGCAACACCGGGAGTCCAAGGGACTGATAAGCCTCCATGGACACACAGTACAGTGAGCAATTGTCCTCCGGGTGACACTGGCAAGAAGACTGTGAGCGCATGCATTAATTATTCCACGGGTAGACCCCTCTACATCTACTTATACCGTCGACATTGAAGAATGTTGGGAATGGACCGCGGCTATATGGGTGTCTTTGCGTAAACTGCCACGGATATCCCATGGACACCCTCAGCCTCTTTTGTCTTCCGCACTTCAGAAGACATGTCCCTTAAAAGCCCCACCGGATGCAGTAACATCCCACGAAATGGGAAAACTACTCTTGCAGTCTACCAGCTGTCCATGAACCGCAGAGTAACGTTCATCTAGAGATAGTGGGACTTCACACATATTACACACAGTGACCTCGTGGGACCACAACAGAACCATTACATATTGAGAGAATAGTACCATTAATAGGACCATACAACCATGGAATCATAGAATCATACAATGTCCCAAGTTGGAAGGGACCCATAAGGATCGAACGAGGACGCAGATGAAGGCCCATCCAGGGGGTTGCCCGAGGAGAGGCAGCCAGCCCCACAAATTACGACTGCCTCCGCTAAGAAAAAAAGGAGGGTAATTGTCATTGGTGATTCCCTTCTGAGGGGGACCGAGGGCCCAATTTGTCGGCCGGACCCATCCCACAGGGAAGTCTGCTGCCTCCCTGGGGCCCGGGTGAAGGACATCACTAGGAAGCTCCCCAGTCTCGTGCAGGCCTCCGATTACTACCCACTACTGGTTATACAGGCTGGCAGTGAGGAGGTTGCAGGGAGAAGTCCCGAAGGGATCAAAAGGGACTTCAGGGCGCTGGGGCGACTGGTAGGAGGATCGGGAGCACAGGTAGTTTTTTCCTCGATCCCTTTAGTGGCGGGGCGGAACACCGAAAGGAACAGGAAAACTCATCGGATCAACACGTGGCTCAGGGGCTGGTGCCATCAACAGAATTTTGGCTTCTTTGACCACGGGGAGGTTTCCCCGGCACCGGGCCTGCTGGCGACGGACAGAGTTCAGCTGTCTCGCAGGGGGAAAAGGATTCTCGCATATGAGTTGGCCGGGCTCATCGAGAGGGCTTTAAACTAGATTCGAAGGGGGACGGGGATAAAACCAGGCTCTCTAGAGAAGAGCCTAGGGTCCGCACGCCATTGTCGGGGGAGAAATCGGCAGCCCAGCTCAAGTGCATCTACACCAATGCATGCAGCATGGGCGTCAAACAGGAGGAGCTGGAAGCCATTGTGCAGCGGGGTAGCTATGACTTAGTCGCCATCACGGAAACGTGGTGGGATGAGTCGCACGATTGGAGTGCTGCAATGGACGGCTATAAGCTTTTCAGAAGGAACAGGCGAGGAAGGAGAGGCGGTGGAGTAGCCCTGTATGTTAGGGAATGCTTCGACTGTCTAGAGCTCAATGATAGTGATGACGAGGTCGAGTGCTTGTGGGTAAGGATGAGGGGGAAGGCCAACAAGGCAGATATCCTGCTGGGGGTCTGTTATAGACCACCTGGCCAGGAAGAGGAGGCAGACGAAATATTCTACCAGAGGCTGGCAGAAGTCTCCCAGTCGCTAGCCCTTGTTCTTGTGGGGGACTTCAACTTTCCGGATGTCTGCTGGAAATACCACACGGCAGAGAGGAAACAGTCGAGGAGGTTCCTGGAGTGTGTGGAGGATAACTTCCTGACGCAGCTGGTAAGCGAGCCCACCAGGGGAGATGCCTCGCTTGACCTGCTGTTCACGAACAGAGAAGGGCTGGTGGGAGATGTGGTGGTCGGAGGCCGGCTTGGGCTTAGTGACCATGAAATGGTAGAATTTTCGATACTTGGTGAAGTAAAGAGGGGGGCCAGCAAAACCGCTACCATGGACTTCCGGCGGGCGGACTTTGGCCTGCTCAGGACACTGGTCGAGAGGATCCCTTGGGAGACGGTCCTGAAGGGCAAAGGGGTCCAGGAAGGCTGGACGTTCTTCAAGAAGGAAGTCTTAAAGGCGCAGGAGCGGGCTGTCCCCATGTGCCGCAAGAAGAACGGGCGGGGAAGGCGACCGGCCTGGCTGAACGGGGAGCTCTGGCTGGGACTCAGGGAAAAAAGGAGAGTTTATCACTTGTGGAGGAAGGGTCAGGCAACTCAGGAAGAGTACAGGGATCGCGTTAGGTCGTGCAGAGAGGAAATTAGAAAGGCAAAAGCCCAGCTAGAACTCAACCTGGCCACTGTCGTGAGAGACAACAAAAAATGCTTTTATAAGTATGTTAATGACAAAAGGAGAGCCAAGGAGAATCTCCATCCTCTATTGGATGCAGGGGGGAACGTTGCCACCAAGGATGAGGAAAAGGCTGAGGTACTCAACGCCTTCTTTGCCTCAGTCTTTAGTAGTCAGAATGGTTATCCTCAGGGTACTCAGCCCCCTGAGCTGGAAGACAGGGACGACGAGCAGGATAAACCCCCCATAATCCAAGAGGAAGAAGTTAATGACCTGCTACGCCACCTGGACATTCACAAGTCTATGGGGCCAGATGGGATCCACCCGAGGGTTCTGAGGGAGCTGGCGGAGGAGCTTGCCGAGCCGCTCTCCATCATTTACCAGCAGTCCTGGTTAACTGGGGAGGTCCCGGACGACTGGAGGCTCGCCAATGTGACTCCCATCTACAAGAAGGGCCGGAAGGAGGATCCAGGGAACTACAGGCCGGTCAGCCTGACCTCGGTGCCGGGGAAGATCATGGAGCGGTTCGTTTTGAGGGTGCTCACGAGCCATGTCCAGGACAACCAGGGGATCAGGCCCAGCCAGCACGGGTTCATGGAAGGCAGGTCCTGCTTGACCAACCTGATCTCCTTCTATGACCAGGTGACCCGCCTAGTGGATGAGGGAAAGGCAGTGGATGTGGTCTACTTGGACTTCAGTAAGGCCTTTGACACTGTCTCCCACAGCATTCTCCTAGAGAAGCTGGCGGCTCACGGCCTAGACAGGTACACTCTTCGCTGGGTAAAAAACTGGCTGGACGGCCGAGCCCAGAGAGTTGTGGTGAACGGAGTTAAATCCAGTTGGCGGCCGGTCACGAGCGGTGTTCCCCAGGGCTCAGTACTGGGGCCGGTCCTGTTCAATATCTTTATCGATGATCTGGACGAGGGGATCGAGTGCTCCCTCAGTAAGTTTGCAGATGACACCAAGTTGGGCGGGAGTGTTGATCTGCTGGAGGGTAGGAAGGCTCTGCAGAGGGACCTGGACAGGCTGGATCCATGGGCCGAGGCCAACTGTATGAGGTTCAACAAGGCCAAGTGCCGGGTCCTGCACTTCGGCCACAACAACCCCAGGCAACGCTACAGGCTTGGGGAAGAGTGGCTGGAAAGCTGCCCAGAGGAAAAGGACCTGGGGGTACTGGTTGACAGCCGGCTGAACATGAGCCGGCAGTGTGCTCAGGTGGCCAAGAAGGCCAACGGCATCCTGGCCTGTATCAGAAATAGTGTGGCCAGCAGGAATAGGGAGGTGATCGTGCCCCTGTACTCGGCACTGGTGAGGCCGCACCTTGAATACTGTGTTCAGTTTTGGGCCCCTCACTACAAGAAGGACATGGAGGTGCTGGAGCGCGTCCAGAGGAGAGCAACGAAGCTGGTGAAGGGCCTGGAGCACAAGTCTTATGAGGAGCGGCTGAGGGAACTGGGGTTGTTTAGCCTGGAGAAGAGGAGGCTGAGGGGAGACCTCATCGCGCTCTACAACTACCTGAAAGGAGGGTGTAGCGAGGTGGGTGTTGGTCTCTTCTCCCAAGTAACTAGCGATAGGACGAGAGGAAATGGCCTCAAGTTGCGCCAAGGGAGGTTTAGATTGAACATTAGGAAAAATTTCTTTACTGAAAGAGTGGTCAGGCCTTGGAACAGGCTGCCCAGGGAAGTGGTGGAGTCACCATCCCTGGAGGTATTTAAAAGACGTGTAGATGAGGCCCTTAGGGACATGGTGTAGTGGGCATGGTGGTGTTGGGTTGACGGTTGGACACGATGATCTTAGAGGTCTTTTCCAACCTGTATGATTCTATGATTCTATGATTCTATGATCATTGAGTCCAACTCCCTGCTCCTTGCAGGACTACCTAAAACTGAACCCTATGACTAAAAGCACCGTCCAGATGCTCCTGGAACTTTGACAGCCTTGGTGCCCTGGCCACTTCCCTTGGAAGCCTGTTCCAGTGACCGACCACCCTCTCAGGGAAGAACCTTTTCCTAATGTCCAATCCAAACTTCCCCCGACGCAGCTTCATTCCATTTCCTCGTGTCCTATTGCTGGTCACCAGAAAGAGGAGATCAGCACCTCCCCCTCTGCTGCCCCCCTTGAGGAAGCTGTAGACTGCGATGAGGTCACCCCTCAGCCTTCTCTTCTCCAAGCTGAACAAGCCCAGTGACCTCAGCCGCTCCTCATAATCTTGCCCTCGAGGCCTTTCACCATCTCGGTCATCCTCCTCTGGACACACTCTAATAGTTTGATGTCCTTCTTCTATTGAGGTGCCCAAAACTGCACACAGTACTCGAGGTGGGGCCGCACCAGTGCACCGCAGAGTGGGACAATCACCTCCCTCGACCGGCGAGCTATGCTGTGTTTGATGCACCCCAGGACACAGTTGGCTCTTTTGGCTGCCAGGGCACACTCTTGACTCATATTCAACTTGCCATCAACCCAAACCCCCACATCTCTTTCCGCGCGGCTGCTCTCCAGCCTCTCGTTCCCCAATTTGTGCGTATAACCAGGATTACCACATCCCAGGTGGAGAATCCGGCACTTGCTCTTGTTACATTTCATAGGGTTGGTGACTGCCCAGCTCTCCAGTCTATCCAGATCTCTCTGTAAGGCCTCTCTGCCCTTGAGGGAGTCCACAGCTCCTCCTAGTTTAGTATCGACAGCAAACTTACTTAATGTACATTCGAGTCCTGCATCCAGATCATTTATAAAAACATTAAAGAGCACTGGCTCTAAAATTGAGCCTGGGGGAACCCCGCTGGTGACTGCCCGCCAGCCTGCTGGAACCCCACTGACTACAACTCTTTGAGCCCAACCCGTCACCCAGTTGTTCACCCAACGTATTATGGACTTGCCTAGCTGTGTGCTAGGCATTTTGTCCAGAAGCACCCTCTGAGAGACAGCATCAAAAGCTTTGCTAACATTCAACAAAACCCCACATCTACCAGCTTCCCTTGGTCAACGAGATGGGTGGCCTTGTCATAACAGGACATTAAGTTAGTTAAGCAGGACTTTCCCCTCAAGAACCCATGCTGGCTATGACCAATGACTGCGTTGTCTCTCAAGTATTTGTCAGTAACTCCCAGAATAACCTTCTCCATAATTTTACCAGGCACTGAAGTGAGACTCACAGGCCTGTAATTACCAGGGTCTTCCTTCTTTCCCTTCTTGAAAACTGGGATATTTGCCAGCTTCCAGTCGTCTGGCACCCCTCCAGACTCCCAAGACCACTGAAAAAGAACGGAGAGACATCCTGGGATAACATCAGCCAGCTCTTTCAGTACCCTGGGATGAATCCCACCGGACCCCATAGATTTATGCACATCCAGCTGGAGCAATGCACATGAAATGTTATGAACAGACACCAAACTCCATTTCACATTGGACCCTGTGCTTCTCTGGGAGCGGAAGGGAATGAAGGAGTGAAGTTGAGCCTGGAAAGAAGGAGGGCAGAGAGGGAGGAAGGTTTCTTTAGGGTTGGGGTTTCTTTTCATTCTCACCATTCAACTCTATTTTAATTGGCCACAAATTAAAATTCCTGCAGTGTGCAGGAAAGGCCAGGAACTCCGGCAGTGGACAGCGATGGCCCCTCACTGCTTGGGGACAGCCCTGACACCCTACCCCAAGTACTCCCCCACCCCACAGCTTCCACACCCTGTGCTGGGCCCAGCAGGTTTGTGTTAAAGCTCAGCTGGATTTCCTGCCTCCGTGCGAACAGCGCAGAAGTAGCGGGCAGAGTCCCGGGGGTGCAGGGCACGCAGGGACAGAGATGACTCGGACCGGGAATTGTCCCGGGACGCCGTGGCTCGACCCTCCACGGCTGCCCCGTACCGCTTTGCAGAACCCTCGGAGCTGATGTAGGACACCCACTCGAGTCTGCCACCGGCTGCCTGACGGTACCACCGAATGGAAAAAAGCTCAAAGCGGTAGCCGGACGCCCGGCAGGAGAGGAGCACGGAGTCCCCCGGCGCTCGCAGCCCTCCTCCGGCCGCCACCAGCCTCCACTGCGCCCACACCCCTGCGGACGGAGAGCGCAGGCAGCCGGGCAGGGCGCGCCCGCGGCCCGAGGCCGTTCCCCCGCCGCCCCGGCGCCCCCCGCCCCGGCACAGCGACCGCCGCCGCCCCCCTCTCTCCCGGCCAAGCCCCGCGCCCGGGCCAATGCCCCGCCTGCCCTCCGCGGGCTGAGCCGCGCCTGCTCCCGGCGCTCCGGCCCGGCCCGCGCCCCGAAGGCCTCCCGCCCCCGCCGCCCTCGCCCCCGGCCCTCTCCCGCCCCCTCTCCCTCTCCCTCGCCCCCCGCTCCCCGCTGCCCCGCGAAGGAAGCCGAGCGCCCGGCGACAGCGCGCCCGGCGCGGGAGCAGCCGCAGCCCCGGCGCCCCGGGGCCCCGGGCCGGGCAGGGCCGCCCGCGGGCAGCCCCAGCCCCGGGCCCGGGCCCAGCCCCGGCCTCGCTGCCCTCCCCGCCCGGCTCTCACCTGCCGGCCCCGCGGCCAAGGACAAGGCCAGGAGCCACGGCCCCAGCCCGGGCGCCATCGTGCCCTGCCGCGCCGGGGCGGCCGGGGCCGAAGGGCTCGCAGGGAGCCGCAGAGGAGCCGAGCGGAGCCGCGCTCGGGCCCGCTCCTGCCCGCCCCGCCGGCTCGGCCCCTCGCCGGGGCAGGGCCGACGCCTCTGCCCGCCCCCGACGCGCCCGCCCCGCCCCGGCCCGGCCCGGCCCGGCCCCCCGGTGCCGCGGCCCCTGCGGGGGAGGAGAGGGGGGGCGCGGGGAGGGACGCGGGGCCGGGCCGGAGGCAACGGAGGAGCGCGGCGCCCCGGCAGACGAAGGCTCCTGGCCCGGCGCTCCCAGCGCGGCTCCGGCGCTGCCCGCCCTGTCGCCCTGCCGATCGCAGCTGGGGCGGCCCCAGCCCCAGCCCGGCCCCGGCCCCGGCCCCGGCCGCGGCCCCGGTCCCGGCCGCGGCCCCGGCCCCGGCCCCGGCCCCGGCCGCGGCCCCGGCCCCGGCCCCAGCCCCAGCCCGGCCCCGGGCCCAGCCCCAGGGACCGGCTGTCGCCCGCAGCGTCCCCTCGCAGGACCCTCCCCGTGCCCCGCACCCCCAGCCCGCCCTGGCCTCACTCCCATCCCCTGCCCGCGGGGACAAGACACACAGAGGGCTCTGCTGCCATCAGGGGGACCGCGACAGGCTGCAGAAGTGGGCTGGCAGGAACCTCCTGCAGTTCAACACGGGGAAGAGCAAAGTCCTGCACCTGGGGAGGAACAACCCCCTGCCCCACGGCAGGCTGGGGGCTGCTCAGAGGGAAAGCACATGCTCAGAAAAGGACCCAAGGCTTCTGCTGGACAACAGCTTGACCAGAAATTTGCCCTGGTAGCAAAGAAGGTTAATGGAATCCTGGACTGCCTTAGACAAAGCATTGCCAGCAGGTCAGGGAGGTGATCCTTCCCCTCTGGTCAGCACTGGAGAGGTCACACCTGGAGTACTGGCTCCTCTTCTTGGCTCTCCAGGACAGGAGACTTGGACATAAAGGAGAGAGGCCAGTGAAGGCCAAGAAGGTGCTAATGGGAGTGGAGCACCTCTTACATGAGGAAAAGCTGACAGAGCTGGGACTTCTTTACCCTGGAGAAGAGAAGGCTCGGGGGGCATCTCATCAACATATAGAAACGTATGAAGGGAGGGCGCAGGGAAGGCAGGGCCAAGCTCTTTTCAGTGGTGATCAGTGACAGGTCAAGAGGCAATGCGCACAAACACAGAGGGATCCATCTGAACATCAGGAAACACTTTTTCACTGTCAGGAGGACCAAGCACCGGCACAGGTTGCCCAAAGACGTTGTGGAGTCTCCATGCTTGGAGATACTCAAAAGCTGACTGGACATGGTCCTGGGCAACTGGCCCCAGGTGGCCCGCCTTGACCAGGGGGCTTGGACCAGATGACCTCCTGAGGTGCCTCCCAAATTCAGCCTTCCTGTGATTCTGTGGAAGACTCACAGGCACGTTCACGTCCTTGCAGGTGATACGTGGCAGGGCAAAGGGGAAAACTGAAACTCAGACTTTTCCACTCCCCTGATGACTTCCAGAAACAGCTTTTTTACAGGAGTGTCGAGGAAAACTCGCTGTCCTCTGTCAGCTACAAGTTTCAAAGTTGGAACTCAAGAGAGAAATCTGCAAGTGATACAAGACTAATATGGGCGGGTAAAACAGTAGCACACAGGAAAGCTGTTCAGCATGGTTCTGTCTGCTGTATTTCTGGCGTCTGCTGTACTTATGGTGAGGGGTCTCCTGTTAGAACTTAGGAAGTGGTGTTCTTTTGTAAATTGAAAACCCAGGAGCATGCACATGGGACAGGGTTGTACAACCACGTACACAAACTCAGAGCCTGGCTTCGGAAGGATGGGGAAGAACATGCATCCCCATTTGACCGGTTGACTGGCTGCTTCTCGGAGCCTGAGAGGCCTATAGCTGGCCAGAGCTTGCTGCTAGAGGCAGGGTTCCTGGGCAGAGTGGAGGGAATTCAATCACACCCAAAGGCCACTGCTGGAGGATTGCAGGGGGTACGTGGCAGCATGTTGGCAGCACACGCGGTAAGGAGGAAAGACTAGAGGTCTTCCCCCCCAATCAGGACGCAAGAGTACTCCCAAAGCACTTCCAGCCCCCAAAGCTGTCTCTTATGAGCTCTGGCTGGCCATCGGGCCTGCTGCTGTCCTTTCAGGCTCCCCAGAAAGGGTGTAAGAAAGGGGAGCAGAAGAGGAGCCACTTTTGCTCCTAGGATGGTAGAAGAGCTGAGGCTGTAATGGACCTCTGGAAAAGGTCTGGTTTAACCCTCCTGCTCGAAGCAGGGTCAACTAGAGTAGGTGTACTGGGTCTGGCAGGGATGGAGTTAACTTTCTTCACAGCAGCCTGTATGGGCAACGTTGCGACGTTTTGTGACCAATGCCGTGTTGATAACACACCCATGTTTTAGCTGTTGCTGAACAGTGCTTACACAGCCTCAGGGCCTTCTCTGTTTCTCATGTTGCCCACCAGCTGTACAGCTGACCGCAACTGGCCAAAGGGATATTCCATATGCATGATGGTGTGCGAAGCTGAGGGAAATAAGGAGGAAGGAGGAATGTTAGTCTGAACTAACCCTTATGTGTGATGAATCCCTGCTTTCCTCGAAATGGCTAAACATCCGCCTGCCGATGGGAAGTAGGGAATGAATTCCTTATTTTGCTTGGCTTGCACGTGCAGCTTTTCCTTTGCTTATTAAACTCTCTTTATCCCAACACACACATTTTCTCACTTCACCCTTCCGATTCTGTCTCCTGTCCCACTGTGGAGGGAGTAAGTGAGCGCCTGTGTGGGGCTTAGCTGCCATCTCGGTTCAAACGACCGCAGTAGGCTGCCCACAGTGTTGTCCAGTTCAGTTTTCAATTGTCACCTCAATAGTAAAAAAACCATCTTGTTACATTTATACGGAATTGCATTTTGTGTTTCTTGCCACATGTCCTGTCACAGGATAACATTGAAAAAACACTGGCTCCATCTCCTTTGCAACCTGCATCAGGTATTTACACACATTGACAAATCCCCCCATAGCATTTTCTTCCCTACGCTACACAAGCCCCGTTCTCTCAGGCTCTCCTTGTATGTCACATGCTCCCTTCCTCGTCTTCATGGCCCTTCATTGCATTTGCTCTGGCATGTCCATGTCTTTCCTGTGCTGGGGAACCCAGAACCGGACGCAGTAGTTCACAGACTCACCAATGCTGAGCTCAAGAGCAGCCCATCCCAATGAGCAAGGATCAGGTAAAAATGCCAGGAGCCTGCAGGGATAAACAAGGCTAGGGAAAATGCGGGCCCACTGCTGAATGGGATGGGAACCTGGTGACACAGGACATGGAGAAGGGCTGAGGTACTGAATGCCTTATTTGCCTCAGTCTTTACAAGCAAAACCGTCCTTCAGGAATCCCAGGTCCCAGAGTCCAGGGGGAAAGGCTGGAGCAAGCAAGATGTACCTTTGCACAGTCCATGTCACTCAGCACTTATCTAGTCATTGTAAATAGCTTTGTCTACAACATTGCTAAGCGTAACAGTGAGGAAAGCGTAGCTAAATTCAGAACACACAACATCTACTCCCTCCTCATCCACCAAGACCATTGTCCTATTGTAGAAGGCTTTCAAGTTGGTTAAGCAGGATTTCCATTTCACAAACGCATGCTGGCTGTTCCCTATCACCTTCTTGTCCTTCATATGTTTGGAAATGGTTTCCAGAACTATCTTCTTTATTTCTTTCAGGCCACAGAAACCTCTCCCAATCACCGTGACATGTCAAAGATTATTGGGAGTGGCCTCCAATGACATCAGCAAGCCCTCTCAGCACTCATGGGTGCACCCTATCAGTTCCCATAGAGTTGTGTCTCTCCCGGTTCTTTAACTATGCCTTGACATTATCCTCCTCCACGGACATAAGTCTTCCTGGCTCTGGACACTCCGAATGGCCTCAGAGACCCGGGATTCCTGAAAGCCAGTATTGCCTGCAAGGAACGAGTCAGAGAGGATCCCTCCCAGATCACCTTTGCTTGACTTTCTGCTTCCTCAGGAGGAACCATTCGTGAGCCTGAAGGAGGTGATCTCTGAAAATCAAGCAGCTCTCCCAGACCCCTCCTCTGTCCAGGACCATCGCCCATGGGGTTCTTCTAGGCAGGTCCCCGAAGAGCCCAGATTCTGCCCTCCTGAAGTCCAGGGCTGTGGTCATGCTTTTTGCATTGCTCCCTCCTCTCTGGATTCTGAGCTCAAACACTGCATCATCACTGCAGGCAAGGCTGCCCCTCACCTTCACATCCACCACCAGTTCTTCCTCTGATGAAGTTTTCATCAGTGCGCTCCAGAAAACTGCTCGGTTGCTGGTGCCCTGCTGTGCTGTCCCACCAGCCAATATTGCTTCACGTCCGCCATGAGGAACGGGGCCAGTGAACATGGGACTTCTTCCAGTTGTCTGAAGAAGGCCTCATCTAATTCTTGGTCCTGAAGAGGTGATGTGTAGTAGCCTCACACCACAATGTTGATCTACCCTCCACTCCTGACCCGTACGCTATCAGGGGGCTCATCATACGTCCCAAAGCAGAGCTTCCAGCTGCTCTCTCGCAGACAGGGCAACTCCCCCTCCTCACTTTCCCAGCCTGTCTTTCCTAAGCACCCTGGCTCCATCCACTACAGTACTTCTCTAAGCTACCCAACCACATCGCCATGACCCCATAGCTCTACAGCCAAGCCACGGGGGAAACACTGGGCCATGGTGGACAGGAGGCCAGGCAAAGTGCAATAACCTGCACTTCACCACACAGCGTATGACGTTCCCAGAAGAGATCCTCTTGGATCATAAAGGGTATCAGCCCTTCAACCACACTTCCCTCCACTGCCTTTTACTGCAAGCACGCCAAAGGTCTGTTTCTTGCACCCGCCCTTGCGTCACACCAACCTCTGGTTAGCAGCTGCTAGAAAGAAATGCTGAAAAGTCTGTATTCTCTGTCAGTCGCTTTTTGGTGCACTCTGCTGCAGAGCTGCTCCAGGGTGAGCCTGGCACCACAGTAATACACTGCTTCATCCCCTTGCTTTGCTGCCTGGATCTGCAGTGTGAATCTGTTCTGGGAGCCCTCCACTGTTCCCTTAAAGCGATCCTGGAAACCTTCTCCATAGCTGTCACCCTCCTTGTAAATCCAGTCCAGAGCACCACTCGGCCCCTGCCGGTACCAGAACATGTAGTAGCTGCTCATACTGCCTCCACTCATGCTGCACTGGAAGGTGACTCCATCGCCCTCTCGCACGGCCAGTTCCCTGACGTGTTGCTCCAAGGCCACCTGGCCAGTGACTGCTGCAGAGTGACAACAAGCCATGACCACTCCAAGATTCAGCAAAAGTCAGGGCAATGCTGGTGGAGGCATTGCCATGGCACTGGACCAGCGGGAAGACTAAATCCTCCTCTTTGAACCCAGCTGACAAAGATGGGCGGAGGAATCCAGCTGGTACCAGGAATCAGGGCTCATGAGGAAGGAGACACCACGTTTCCCTCCCTCCTTTTCCCTGTCAGTCAGGGAGCTTGGTCTGATTTGCCCACTTGAAGCAGAGGAGGCAGGCTGGACAGAAGTGCCTAAATCATGGCTAGAAGAGGAGGAGGGCTGTTGCCATTGGGCTTCACAGGGATGGGTGAGGAGCTCGAGCCACGGGCAGGTCAGGCTGCAAGCAGTCAGCACAGCGCCACAGAGCCGTGCAGAGCACAGGCGCATGCTCAGATCCTGGGGGACATCACCCCTTCCTTTCACTTACCTAGCACGGGCAATAACCCCACGCACAGGGCAGTCCACATGGCCAGGCCCGCTCTGTCTCGCCTCTCTCCAGCTTCTCTCTGCCTGCAGGGCAGCTCTGCCCACACCTTCCCTGTCTCTGCCTCTGTGACTGCAGCCAGTCCTAGGCCCTCCTAGTCACTCCCTCGGTCCATGACAGCAGTGAAGGCGAGAGGCGGGGGTGGAGGAGCGGAAGAAGTTGAAGCTGTTGGTGCACTCCCGGGTGTCTCTCACCCTGCGGGGTGCAATAACAGAGCGCTCGCTTGGCAGGAAAACCTCTGGTGGGCAAAAGGTGACGTGTTGCTGTAGGGCCACCCCGACCTTCCTCGGAGGAAGGACTGCAGTGTTTATGCTGGGACTGCAGAGCTGGCCCTGGGCATGGCAGGTTGTCCTCCCAGGGGGCCAAGGTCCCTTGGTGCTGCTGTGCTGCTCCAGCATGGGAGCCCCTCAGCCCAGCTCCGCTTGGACAGGGCACCCCTAGGCAGACGTGCTCCTCACCCTGCTCCCTCCGCTCTGGCCCAACACCCTACTCCTCCACTTACTCCCTCGTGCTGACTCTTCTCCAGCTGACTCTTCATGTCAAAGCCCTCCCAGACCCCGCAAGCAGCAAAGCACCTCCAGGGCTCTGGGCAGATGAGATCCAGCATACGCTTGGCGCTGAAGCTCTGGGGCAGAAGTGCAGGCTCAAGCCCCCCAGGTCACACCCTAAAACTCACGTGCACAGGACTCAGCAGGGACCAGGCTGTCGGGGCTCCTCAGCAGAGCAGGGACACTCCCTCCTCCGTGCTCCTCCTGCACAGCAGGAACCCAGAGCTCCCCCTACGACCTTTGCAGCCACAGGACGGGACACCTACTGAGCCCTGACAAAGTGTCACCGTCTTGACGAGTACCACCATTTTGGGTAAGATTGCCCACTCCGCAGTGGCCCTCCACACTGCCCCTCCAGAGACTGTCCGAATCCTTCCCCTGCCCTCTCTTTCCATGGGTGCTCCAGCCTGGCCCCCTGGGGAGGGGATCTGCAGGACAGGGGTGGGAAAGGGACTTGCAGAGGGTAGAGGAACCCAGTGAAACTGGAGGTTGGGAAAAGAAGCAGGGGCATGCAGGGCCAGGGTGGTGCGGGGTGCCCCAGGGCCACTTGGGGCTACCTGGCTCCTACGTGGTAGGACATGCCGGGTTCCCTATGGCCCCCAAACCCATGGAGGGCTGGAGTGTTATTCTGGCCCAGGGCACCCTCCGTATCCTTCCCTCTTAGGGGCCCCAACTGAAATCCATGCTGGCCCTCGGTGTGCACACATGGGCATACATGCACATGGAGCCAACGCTAACCACAGAGCAAAGAGACTCTTCATCATGTCCGGGGGAAAAGACACTCTGCAGCTCAGCTCCTGCTCTCGCACTACTCGGGGGCTCCCTGAACAACATGAGGTTTCAAAACTCAGTTCAACTCTGGATTTCCATGTTCAAATTTTAGTTCATCAATGCTCGTTGAGCTGCTTCTTAAGCAAACTGCGTTCTCTGTCGCCTTCTGCCTGTGAGAGAGACTGGGAAATATGGACGAAGGTTAACAACATGTTCATGGTTTGTGTGTGCCTGTGGGAGACTCTGCTGCTGCTGCTGCAGCACCTCTGTGCCCGTTTCCGGGGAAAGCCAGCCCAGACGATTCCTGAGAAGCCTTCTTGCAGCCAACCACAAAAGACCTGGCGGGATTTAAACCCCCTCCTTCCCGTTCTGCCCTGGCCCTGCCTGTGTTTCAAGCACTGTGCCCTTTTCCAGCTCTCTGGTGCTGCAGAAATAGGTGGCTGTGCCTGCAGCTGACGGCGAGAGCACTTCCAGGGACAGCTGGGTCCTGGAGGGGTCCGCAGAGCTGGTGACTCGGGTCTGGAAGGATGAAGCAATGTGCTGGAGTCCCGTGAAAGGATACTGCTACACTATATGCTGCAGCTCTCTGCCAGGAGTCTGACGGATCCAGTCCCAAGCGTAGCTGCTGTCGCTGATGGGTACACCACAGATGTGGCAGGTAAGCGTGAGAGACTGAGACCTTCCCTGCCGTGGGGCCAGGGGCCTCTGTCTGCACCTGAGAAAGGGCACCTGCAACCCCGGGAGACAAGGATGAACAGGGAGTGATAGCTCAGGCTGACGTACTTGGGAGAATCTGGCACAGGGCCATCAAGATGACAAAGGGACTGGAGCATCTTGCTGATAAAAAAGGCTGTGAGAGCTGGGACAGTTTACCCTGGAGAAACGAAGGCTCATGGGGGGATCTCATTAAGGTACAGAAATACCTGAAGGGAAGGTGTAAAGAAGACCAGGTGCCGCTGAACATCAGAAAACACTTTTTCAGTGTGAGGGTGAGTGAGCACTGGCGCAGGTTGCCCAGGCAGCTAGGGAAGTCTCCAAGCCTGCAGATATTCAAAAGCTGTCTGGACATGGCCCTGGGCAACTGGCTCCAGGTGGCCCCGCTTGAGCAGGGCCATTGCACCAGGTGACCTCCGGAGGGCCCTTCCAACCTCAACCATTCTGGGAAAACAGGGCCGCAAGAGCATGCTGAGTTCTCCTTTGTAGCACCCTCATATTCCTCCACCACCCCTGTCCACTTAGATGGGACGGGCAATGACCTCGTGCACACGTGGTCCCACATGGCCAGACTGGCTCCTGCTCACCTCTCCCCAGCTCCTCTCCGCTCACACACCTGCTCTGCTCTGGTTTCACACATCTCTGGACCTGTGACACCACCCAACCATGACCCCAGTCCCAGCTCTGTTCCCCAAGCACAGCCAGGTCACCGTCTCGGCACAGAGATGGGCTGTGACACCCATGTACTGGGTGTCCACTGCAACGTTTTGGTAGCAGGGTGCTGCAGGGATGGCCTCTATGATGAGGCCAGGGACTGTCTCATGCCTGATACAGCCTCATGCTCCAGCCAGCTTGGCAGCAGACCCGCCACAGGACAAGGCTAAGCCCACCAGCAAAGCTCACGGTGCCTAAGGCACAACATACGTGGGAGGAGTCAAAACAGGGTGCAGCAGTGTGAGAAGTGAGGAAAGAAAGTGGAATCATCACCTCAATTTATGCAATCTTTATGCCCATGTGCCAATTGCCCCAACGCCCATCGCCCATCGCCTCAAGTTACAGGATGCATGAAAGGATGTGCTAAGTTCCTCTGTGGGAACCTCCAACTCCTCCTCTGACCCTGTCCAATTAGCAAGGATGGGCAATGACACCACGCTCAGGGTGTTACACATGGCCGGAGCAGCTCCTGCTCACCTCTCCCCACCTCCTCTCTGCCCGTACATCCGCTCTGCTCAGGTTTCCCACATCTCTGGACCACTGACAGCACCCAGCCATGAGGAGACTCCCCCTCTCTCTGACCCCAGGCACAGCCACTCACTGACTCGCCCCTGAGATGGGCTGTGACCCCCGTGAACACGCAGGAGGAGCGAGCAGGAGGGGAGGAAGCTGATGCTGTTGGGGCACGCGCTGCGTGTCTCTCACTGTGGTCCCTGCAGGGTGCAGTCATAGGGCGCACTGTCCCCCAGCTCCAGCCCCGGGATGATCAGGGTCCCAGAGCTCTTGGCAGCCTGGCAGGAAAACCTCTGGCGGGCAGAAGGGGCTGTGTGGCTGTAGGGGCCTCCCTGGCCCTTGCTCTGCAGCAAGTACTGCAGGGGTCCACCGGGACGCTGACGGTACCAGGCCACGTAAATATAGGAGGCGTTGGAGCTGTAAGTGCATCGCAAGGTGCCGGTATTCCCTGCTCGCCACCACACCGCAGACCTCATCGCTCGGATCTCATCACCCTGAAATGCACCTGAAACAAAAGCAGGGCTGTTCACCCACCACTCTGCTCTCACTGGTGCAAGGTGGCTCACAAGGGGGTCAATGGAAGCAGGCAACGCTGTTGCCAAAGGCCAAGCTTTTTTCGGGCCCCAGGGTCGAAGGGGACCAAGGGAAGGCAGAGAGGGGCTGCAGGCAGGCAGAGCGGCCACGCTGGTTGGGTGACAGAAAGACACTGAAGCATCTCCACAGAATGAAATAGTGCATGTGGGACTCAGGAGGTGGAAACTGGCAGTGCCGGGAAAGGAGCTCTTGCAGAAAGGCCAGGACCACCAGCGGGGCGCAGTGACAGCCCCTCTCTCCCTGGGAATAGTCCTGCGCTGCCCCAGCACTCACCGGCTCCAAGTTGAGCCCATGAACGAAGATGATGGCGCCCATGTGTGAACATATTTAAGAGAGCTCAAAACAGTGCCCGGCAGTGTGAGAAGCAAGGAAAGAAATGTGAGAAACAACCCTGCAGACACCAAGGCCAGTGAAGAAGCAGGGGGAGGAGGTGCTCCAGGTGCCACAGAGCACAAATTCCCCTGCAGCCTGTGGAAGAGACCAGGGCAGAGCAGGTATTTCCCTGCAGCCTGGGCAGGATCCCACGGCAGAGCACGTCAGTATGCCCTGACGGAAACTGGGGTCTGTGGAGAGCCCACGCTGGAGGAGGTTTATCCTGAAGGACTGCAGCCCTTGAGAAGGAACCACCCTGGAGCCATTTGTGAAGGACTGCAGACCAAGGGAGGGAGGAAGGAAGAGTAGAGATGAAGTGTTATGAACTGACCCCATTCCCCATTCCCACAGGCCACTCAGGGAGAGGAGGTAGAGGAATTGGAAATCATGGAATCATAAAATTATAGAATCATTAAGGTTGGAAAAGACCTCTAAGATCATCGTGTCCAACCGTCAACCCAACACCACCATGCCCACTAAACCATGTCCTGGTTTAAACTAAACCTGGAGGAGACCAGGGCTGCCCCCGAGTCGGACACAGCTGATTCCAGCCAGCTCAACAAGGACCCACCGCTGGCCAAAGCTGAGCCAATCGGCTAAGCTGGTGACGCCTCTGTGGTAAAATACTGACAAAAAAGGTAAAAAATGCTGCACAGCGTTGTCGCGAATGAGTGGTTTGGAGGCCGCTCAAAGAATCACTGTTGACGGTATTAGCAGAAAGTGATTTTAATAGAAATTTATACAAGCGCGACTTAGCAGAGTTCAATGGCAAGGTTCACTCTATCACTTACTACACGGATGAAGCGTACAAAGGAAAAGAGCATGGGAAACTGAGAAGTCCTTGGCTAATGAAAACACTACTTAGCAACAACTACAACATGAGCGTGTTATCAACAGTCTTCTCATACTAAATCCAAACCCCAGCACTATGCCAGCTACTAGCAAGAAAATTACCTCTATCCCAGCCGAAGCCAGGGTATTGTGTTAGAACTGAGTTGGGATGATTTATACAGAGGCCGAGAACGAAAAGGGTAAGGGAGACCCTCCCATTGAGTCACGAGGTTCAGAGAAGATCCGGCTGGATCTAATCGTAGTCTCAGACTTGGGCAACGGCTTATGTCTGATACAAAAAGGGTAAGGAGGCCCTCCTGTTGAGTCACGAGGTTCAGAGTAGACCCGGCTGGGCCTAGCCCTAGTCCCAGACTTGGGCAACAGTGTATGTCTAAAGATTATATGTTCAGCAGCAGTCTAAGGTTCATTTACAATCTTAAGCTAGATCATAAGATTTTAGCAGACTGTATTTGCTAGCAGGTACTTTCATCAATACACACACACACGGATGCAAAGATGGATAAATATACAAAGATATATCTGTTAAAAATCCCCCTCGAGTTCAGCGAAATACTCACGTAAAGTGTCTTGGCATTTCTCAACGGACAAAGCGTTGAGCCTCGAGGAGTATTGCAGCCCAGGTCCTGTGCCAACCGGCGACGGTCCTCCAAATATCACAAATCGAGAGTTTGCAAACTCTGAGGAGCGTTTCACTCAGAGGGAGTTTTGGGCACAACCCACTGCGGTCCAGGAGAGCTCAAAGGGTCTCACTTAGGACCACCATTTATAGGTGCACAGATGATTGACTTCAGTCACCTGTAAATTTCCATCCTGGCCACAGGCCAAGGCGGTAGTGACTAAAATTCTGAAGGTTTTGGTGTTGTTACAACTGAGCTACAACTCAGATAAGATGGCGCCTGGGACAGGCACTGGGAGTGCGTTCCCAGCCTCAGCCATGCAGAGTTTCCGATATGGTCAAGGAGCGCTCAACCACCAGACTCCGTACACCAAGGCCGAGGTTTCAGGGGATTTCTGAAATCAACAAGCGGCCCAGGGGGATGGGGGGGAAGATGCACCACCACAAGCATGTGCGAGAGAGAAAAGTAAGAAAAACAGTGAGATAAAAACCCCTGCAGACACCAAGGTCAGTGAAGAAGGAGGGGAAGGACGTGCTCCAGGCGCCAGAGCAGAGATTCACCTGCAGCCCCTGGAAAAGACCATGGTGAAACAGGTTGTCCCCCTGCAGCCCATGGAAGCCTACGTCAGGGCAGATATCCACACTGCAGCCCGTGGAGGACCCCATGTTGCAGCAGTCAGATGTGCCCTGAAGGAAGCTGGTGCACATAGAGAGCCCAAGCGGGAGCGGGTTTTCAGGCAGGAACTGCGACCCATTGGGAGGCCCATGCTGGAGCAGTCTGTTCCTGAAGGACCGTACTCTGGGGAGAGGCCCCACACTGGAGCAGTTCACGAAGGACTGTATAGTGTTGGAGGGACCCCAGACCAGAGCAGGGGATAGGCGTGAGGAGAAAGGAGTGGCAGGGACAAAGTGTTATGAACTGACCACTTCCCCCCTTCCCCATCTCCCTGCGCTGCTTGGGGCGGGGAGGAGGGGGAAAAGTTGGGAATGAAGGAGTGAAGTTCAGCAAGGGAAGAAGGAGGAATGCGGGACGATTTCTTACTTCTGTTGTTGTTTCTCATTACCCTACTCTATTTTGGATCGGCAATGCATTAATTTCCCCCAAGTCTCTTTTCCTGTGATTTGTAAGCCATCTACCTGCCTTTAGTTTGACTCATGAATTTTTAATCTTCTTTTCTCCCCCCGCTCCAGTGTGGAAGGGGAGTGAGAGAGCAGCTTGGTGGGCATCTGGCAGCCCCCCAAGGTTAACACACCAGAGTGGCCAACGCAGCTAATGGTATCCTGGGCGGCACCAGGAGTTTTCCCAGCAGGTTGAGGAAGGTGGTCCTTCTCCTCTGTCCGACACTGGTAAACCTTCACCTGTAGTACTGTGTCCAGTTCTGGCCTCCCCAGTACAAGAGAGACTTGGACGTACTTGGGAGAGTCCAGCAAAGGACCATGAAGATGACGAAGGGGCTGGAGCATCTCTCCTGTAAAAAAGGCTGTGGGAGCTGGGACTGTTTACGCTGGAGAAATGAAAACTGGTGATGGATCTCATAAATGTACAGAAACACTTGAAAAGAGAGGGCAAAGAAGATGCAGCCAGGCATGAAGTCACGTGAAGCAATAAACCTAGGGGAAAGAAGGAGGAAAGAGGGATATTCGGAGTCATGACTTTTGTCTTTCCCAAGTAACCGTTATGCGTGATGAAGGCCGGCTTTCCTAAAAATGCCTAAACATCCGCCTGCCAATGGGAAGTCAGGAATGAATTCCTTATGTTGCTTGGTTTGTGCACGCAGCTTTTGCTTTACTTCTTACACTCTCTTTATCTCAACACACAAGTTTTCTCACTTTTACCCTTCTGATTCTCTCTCCCACCCCACTGCGGGTGACTAAGCAAGCAGCTGTGTGGGGCTCAGCCGCCTACCGGGCTTAGGGACGGTAGGCTGCCCACAACCTTGTCCTCTTCAGTTTTGAATATCTCCAAGAATGGAGACTACACAGCCTCAGGTATTTACACACACTGACAAATCTACCCACAGGATTTTCTCCTCTGGATGCAGTAGTCCACAGTCTCACCAGTGCTGAGCTCAAGAGGAGTCCATCCCAACAAGTAAGGAGTCAGGTAAAAATGCCAGGAGCCTGCAGGGATAAGCAAGGCTAGGGAAAATGCGGGCCCACTGCTGAATGGGATAGGGGACCTGGTGACACAGGACATGGAGAAGGGCTGAGGTACTGAATGCCTTATTCGCCTCAGTCTTTACTAGCAAGACCGTCTTTCAGGAAGCCCAGGTGCCAGAGTCCAGGGGGAAAGGCTGGAGCAAGCAAGATGTACCTTTGCACAGTCCATGTCACTGAGCACTTATCTAGTCCATAATAAGTAGCTTTGTCTCCAACATTTCCAGGGTAGTCACTGCTAAAAGTGTAACTACATTCAGAATACACAACATCCACTCTCTCCTCATCGACCAAGACCCGTTGTCAGCGAGGAAGGAGGGGGAGAAGGTGCTCCAGGTGCCGCAGCAGAGATTCCCCTGCAGCCGGTGGTGAAGACCATGGTGATACAGGTTGTCCCCCTGCAGCCCATGAAGTTCTACGGTGGAGCAGATATCCACCCTGCAGCCTGTGGAGGACCCCACGCCAGAGCAGGTGGACGTGACCTCAAGCAAGCTGTCACCCCGTGGAGAGCTCACGCTGGAGCAGGCTCCTGACAGTAACTGCGGTCCCGTGGAGAGACGAGCCCACGCTGGAGAAGGCTTTCTAGCAGGACCTGTGCCCCTTTCATTGTATTGTTTATACTTTCATGCATTGTCATACTTTCATTGTATTGCTTCCCCCTGTTCAGCTGAGGTGGGGGACTGATAGAGCGGCTTGTCGGGCACCTGGTGGCCAACCAAGCTCAACCCAGAACACCTTGTCTACTTCTTCTTCTTGATCAGGTGATCGGTAGTAGCCACGTGGCCCAAATAATAGTGCGCAGCCTCCTTACATCAAAGGAGGCAACTGTCTGCTATGAAACAAGAAGGGCCAAGTTGTCAAAGTCACAACTGCCCCGTACCTCCAGCATTTGGAAAAAAACAGCCCTGCTAGGCCAAGGCTTTCCGCCAACACAGCTGCAACACCGGGAGTCCAAGGGACTGATAAGCCTCCATGGACACACAGTACAGTGAGCAATTGTCCTCCGGGTGACACTGGCAAGAAGACTGTGAGCGCATGCATTAATTATTCCACGGGTAGACCCCTCTACATCTACTTATACCGTCGACATTGAAGAATGTTGGGAATGGACCGCGGCTATATGGGTGTCTTTGCGTAAACTGCCACGGATATCCCATGCACACCCTGAGCCTCTTTTGTCTTCCGCACTTCAGAAGACATGTCCCTTAAAAGCCCCACCGGATGCAGTAACATCCCACGAAATGGGAAAACTACTCTTGCAGTCTACCAGCTGTCCATGAACCGCAGAGTAACGTTCATCTAGAGATAGTGGGACTTCACACATATTACACACAGTGACCTCGTGGGACCACAACAGAACCATTACATATTGAGAGAATAGTACCATTAATAGGACCATACAACCATGGAATCATAGAATCATACAATGTCCCAAGTTGGAAGGGACCCATAAGGATCGAACGAGGACGCAGATGAAGGCCCATCCAGGGGGTTGCCCGAGGAGAGGCAGCCAGCCCCACAAATTACGACTGCCTCCGCTAAGAAAAAAAGGAGGGTAATTGTCATTGGTGATTCCCTTCTGAGGGGGACCGAGGGCCCAATTTGTCGGCCGGACCCATCCCACAGGGAAGTCTGCTGCCTCCCTGGGGCCCGGGTGAAGGACATCACTAGGAAGCTCCCCAGTCTCGTGCAGGCCTCCGATTACTACCCACTACTGGTTATACAGGCTGGCAGTGAGGAGGTTGCAGGGAGAAGTCCCGAAGGGATCAAAAGGGACTTCAGGGCGCTGGGGCGACTGGTAGGAGGATCGGGAGCACAGGTAGTTTTTTCCTCGATCCCTTTAGTGGCGGGGCGGAACACCGAAAGGAACAGGAAAACTCATCGGATCAACACGTGGCTCAGGGGCTGGTGCCATCAACAGAATTTTGGCTTCTTTGACCACGGGGAGGTTTACATGGCACCGGGCCTGCTGGCGACGGACGGAGTTCAGCTGTCTCGCAGGGGGAAAAGGATTCTCGCGTGTGAGTTGGCCGGGCTCATCGAGAGGGCTTTAAACTAGATTCGAAGGGGGACGGGGATAAAACCAGGCTCTCTAGAGAAGAGCCTAGGGTCCGCACGCCATTGTCGGGGGAGAAATCGGCAGCCCAGCTCAAGTGCATCTATACCAATGCACGCAGCATGGGCGGCAAACAGGAGGAGCTGGAAGCCATTGTGCAGCGGGGTAGCTATGACTTAGTCGCCATCACGGAAACGTGGTGGGATGAGTCGCACGATTGGAGTGCTGCAATGGACGGCTATAAGCTTTTCAGAAGGAACAGGCGAGGAAGGAGAGGCGGTGGAGTAGCCCTGTATGTTAGGGAATGCTTCGACTGTCTAGAGCTCAATGATAGTGATGACGAGGTCGAGTGCTTGTGGGTAAGGATGAGGGGGAAGGCCAACAAGGCAGATATCCTGCTGGGGGTCTGTTATAGACCACCTGGCCAGGAAGAGGAGGCAGACGAAATATTCTACCAGAGGCTGGCAGAAGTCTCCCAGTCGCTAGCCCTTGTTCTTGTGGGGGACTTCAACTTTCCGGATGTCTGCTGGAAATACCACACGGCAGAGAGGAAACAGTCGAGGAGGTTCCTGGAGTGTGTGGAGGATAACTTCCTGACGCAGCTGGTAAGCGAGCCCACCAGGGGAGATGCCTCGCTTGACCTGCTGTTCACGAACAGAGAAGGGCTGGTGGGAGATGTGGTGGTCGGAGGCCGGCTTGGGCTTAGTGACCATGAAATGGTAGAATTTTCGATACTTGGTGAAGTAAAGAGGGGGGCCAGCAAAACCGCTACCATGGACTTCCGGCGGGCGGACTTTGGCCTGCTCAGGACACTGGTCGAGAGGATCCCTTGGGAGACGGTCCTGAAGGGCAAAGGGGTCCAGGAAGGCTGGACGTTCTTCAAGAAGGAAGTCTTAAAGGCGCAGGAGCGGGCTGTCCCCATGTGCCGCAAGAAGAACGGGCGGGGAAGGCGACCGGCCTGGCTGAACGGGGAGCTCTGGCTGGGACTCAGGGAAAAAAGGAGAGTTTATCACTTGTGGAGGAAGGGTCAGGCAACTCAGGAAGAGTACAGGGATCGCGTTAGGTCGTGCAGAGAGGAAATTAGAAAGGCAAAAGCCCAGCTAGAACTCAACCTGGCCACTGTCATGAGAGACAACAAAAAATGCTTTTATAAGTATGTTAATGACAAAAGGAGAGCCAAGGAGAATCTCCATCCTCTATTGGATGCGGGGGGGAACGTTGCCACCAAGGATGAGGAAAAGGCTGAGGTACTCAACGCCTTCTTTGCCTCAGTCTTTAGTAGTCAGAATGGTTATCCTCAGGGTACTCAGCCCCCTGAGCTGGAAGACAGGGACGACGAGCAGGATAAACCCCCCATAATTCAAGAGGATGAAGTTCATGACCTGCTATGCCACCTGGATGTTCACAAGTCTATGGGGCCAGATGGGATCCACCCGAGGGTTCTGAGGGAGCTGGCGGAGGAGCTTGCCGAGCCGCTCTCCATCATTTACCAGCAGTCCTGGTTAACTGGGGAGGTCCCGGACGACTGGAGGCTCGCCAATGTGACTCCCATCTACAAGAAGGGCCGGAAGGAGGATCCAGGGAACTACAGGCCGGTCAGCCTGACCTCGGTGCCGGGGAAGATCATGGAGCGGTTCGTTTTGAGGGTGCTCACGAGCCATGTCCGGGACAACCAGGGGATCAGGCCCAGCCAGCACGGGTTCATGGAAGGCAGGTCCTGCTTGACCAACCTGATCTCCTTCTATGACCAGGTGACCCGCCTAGTGGATGAGGGAAAGGCAGTGGATGTGGTCTACTTGGACTTCAGTAAGGCCTTTGACACTGTCTCCCACAGCATTCTCCTAGAGAAGCTGGCGGCTCACGGCCTAGACAGGTACACTCTTCGCTGGGTAAAAAACTGGCTGGACGGCCGAGCCCAGAGAGTTGTGGTGAACGGAGTTAAATCCAGTTGGCGGCCGGTCACGAGCGGTGTTCCCCAGGGCTCAGTACTGGGGCCGGTCCTGTTCAATATCTTTATCGATGATCTGGACGAGGGGATCGAGTGCTCCCTCAGTAAGTTTGCAGATGACACCAAGTTGGGCGGGAGTGTTGATCTGCTGGAGGGTAGGAAGGCTCTGCAGAGGGACCTGGACAGGCTGGATCCATGGGCCGAGGCCAACTGTATGAGGTTCAACAAGGCCAAGTGCCGGGTCCTGCACTTCGGCCACAACAACCCCAGGCAACGCTACAGGCTTGGGGAAGAGTGGCTGGAAAGCTGCCCAGAGGAAAAGGACCTGGGGGTACTGGTTGACAGCCGGCTGAACATGAGCCGGCAGTGTGCTCAGGTGGCCAAGAAGGCCAACGGCATCCTGGCCTGTATCAGAAATAGTGTGGCCAGCAGGAATAGGGAGGTGATCGTGCCCCTGTACTCGGCACTGGTGAGGCCGCACCTTGAATACTGTGTTCAGTTTTGGGCCCCTCACTACAAGAAGGACATGGAGGTGCTGGAGCGCGTCCAGAGGAGAGCAACGAAGCTGGTGAAGGGCCTGGAGCACAAGTCTTATGAGGAGCGGCTGAGGGAACTGGGGTTGTTTAGCCTGGAGAAGAGGAGGCTGAGGGGAGACCTCATCGCGCTCTACAACTACCTGAAAGGAGGGTGTAGCGAGGTGGGTGTTGGTCTCTTCTCCCAAGTAACTAGCGATAGGACGAGAGGAAATGGCCTCAAGTTGCGCCAAGGGAGGTTTAGATTGAACATTAGGAAAAATTTCTTTACTGAAAGAGTGGTCAGGCCTTGGAACAGGCTGCCCAGGGAAGTGGTGGAGTCACCATCCCTGGAGGTATTTAAAAGACGTGTAGATGAGGCCCTTAGGGACATGGTGTAGTGGGCATGGTGGTGTTGGGTTGACGGTTGGACACGATGATCTTAGAGGTCTTTTCCAACCTGTATGATTCTATGATTCTATGATTCTATGATCATTGAGTCCAACTCCCTGCTCCTTGCAGGACTACCTAAAACTGAACCCTATGACTAAAAGCACCGTCCAGATGCTCCTGGAACTTTGACAGCCTTGGTGCCCTGGCCACTTCCCTTGGAAGCCTGTTCCAGTGACCGACCACCCTCTCAGGGAAGAACCTTTTCCTAATGTCCAATCCAAACTTCCCCCGACGCAGCTTCATTCCATTTCCTCGTGTCCTATTGCTGGTCACCAGAAAGAGGAGATCAGCACCTCCCCCTCTGCTGCCCCCCTTGAGGAAGCTGTAGACTGCGATGAGGTCACCCCTCAGCCTTCTCTTCTCCAAGCTGAACAAGCCCAGTGACCTCAGCCGCTCCTCATAATCTTGCCCTCGAGGCCTTTCACCATCTCGGTCATCCTCCTCTGGACACACTCTAATAGTTTGATGTCCTTCTTCTATTGAGGTGCCCAAAACTGCACACAGTACTCGAGGTGGGGCCGCACCAGTGCACCGCAGAGTGGGACAATCACCTCCCTCGACCGGCGAGCTATGCTGTGTTTGATGCACCCCAGGACACAGTTGGCTCTTTTGGCTGCCAGGGCACACTCTTGACTCATATTCAACTTGCCATCAACCCAAACCCCCACATCTCTTTCCGCGCGGCTGCTCTCCAGCCTCTCGTTCCCCAATTTGTGCGTATAACCAGGATTACCACATCCCAGGTGGAGAATCCGGCACTTGCTCTTGTTACATTTCATAGGGTTGGTGACTGCCCAGCTCTCCAGTCTATCCAGATCTCTCTGTAAGGCCTCTCTGCCCTTGAGGGAGTCCACAGCTCCTCCTAGTTTAGTATCGACAGCAAACTTACTTAATGTACATTCGAGTCCTGCATCCAGATCATTTATAAAAACATTAAAGAGCACTGGCTCTAAAATTGAGCCTGGGGGAACCCCGCTGGTGACTGCCCGCCAGCCTGCTGGAACCCCACTGACTACAACTCTTTGAGCCCAACCCGTCACCCAGTGGTTCACCCAACGTATTATGGACTTGCCTAGCTGTGTGCTAGGCATTTTGTCCAGAAGCACCCTCTGAGAGACAGCATCAAAAGCTTTGCTAACATTCAACAAAACCCCACATCTACCAGCTTCCCTTGGTCAACGAGATGGGTGGCCTTGTCATAACAGGACATTAAGTTAGTTAAGCAGGACTTTCCCCTCAAGAACCCATGCTGGCTATGACCAATGACTGCGTTGTCTCTCAAGTATTTGTCAGTAACTCCCAGAATAACCTTCTCCATAATTTTACCAGGCACTGAAGTGAGACTCACAGGCCTGTAATTACCAGGGTCTTCCTTCTTTCCCTTCTTGAAAACTGGGATATTTGCCAGCTTCCAGTCGTCTGGCACCCCTCCAGACTCCCAAGACCACTGAAAAAGAACGGAGAGACATCCTGGGATAACATCAGCCAGCTCTTTCAGTACCCTGGGATGAATCCCACCGGACCCCATAGATTTATGCACATCCAGCTGGAGCAATGCACATGAAATGTTATGAACAGACACCAAACTCCATTTCACATTGGACCCTGTGCTTCTCCGGGAGCGGAAGGGAATGAAGGAGTGAAGTTGAGCCTGGAAAGAAGGAGGGCAGAGAGGGAGGAAGGTTTCTTTAGGGTTGGGGTTTCTTTTCATTCTCACCATTCAACTCTATTTTAATTGGCCACAAATTAAAATTCCTGCAGTGTGCAGGAAAGGCCAGGAACTCCGGCAGTGGACAGCGATGGCCCCTCACTGCTTGGGGACAGCCCTGACACCCTACCCCAAGTACTCCCCCACCCCACAGCTTCCACACCCTGTGCTGGGCCCAGCAGGTTTGTGTTAAAGCTCAGCTGGATTTCCTGCCTCCGTGCGAACAGCGCAGAAGTAGCGGGCAGAGTCCCGGGGGTGCAGGGCACGCAGGGACAGAGATGACTCGGACCGGGAATTGTCCCGGGACGCCGTGGCTCGACCCTCCACGGCTGCCCCGTACCGCTTTGCAGAACCCGCGGAGCTGATGTAGGACACCCACTCGAGTCTGCCACCGGCTGCCTGACGGTACCACCGAATGGAAAAAAGCTCAAAGCGGTAGCCGGACGCCCGGCAGGAGAGGAGCACGGAGTCCCCCGGCGCTCGCAGCCCTCCTCCGGCCGCCACCAGGCTCCACTGCGCCCACACCCCTGCGGACGGAGAGCGCAGGCAGCCGGGCAGGGCGCGCCCGCGGCCCGAGGCCGTTCCCCCGCCGCCCCGGCGCCCCCCGCCCCGGCACAGCGACCGCCGCCGCCCCCCTCTCTCCCGGCCAAGCCCCGCGCCCGGGCCAATGCCCCGCCTGCCCTCCGCGGGCTGAGCCGCGCCTGCTCCCGGCGCTCCGGCCCGGCCCGCGCCCCGAAGGCCTCCCGCCCCCGCCGCCCTCGCCCCCGTCCCTCTCCCGCCCCCTCTCCCTCTCCCTCGCCCCCCGCTCCCCGCTGCCCCGCGAAGGAAGCCGAGCGCCCGGCGACAGCGCGCCCGGCGCGGGAGCAGCCGCAGCCCCGGCGCCCCGGGGCCCCGGGCCGGGCAGGGCCGCCCGCGGGCAGCCCCAGCCCCGGGCCCGGGCCCAGCCCCGGCCTCGCTGCCCTCCCCGCCCGGCTCTCACCTGCCGGCCCCGCGGCCAAGGACAAGGCCAGGAGCCACGGCCCCAGCCCGGGCGCCATCGTGCCCTGCCGCGCCGGGGCGGCCGGGGCCGAAGGGCTCGCAGGGAGCCGCAGAGGAGCCGAGCGGAGCCGCGCTCGGGCCCGCTCCTGCCCGCCCCGCCGGCTCGGCCCCTCGCCGGGGCAGGGCCGACGCCTCTGCCCGCCCCCGACGCGCCCGCCCCGCCCCGGCCCGGCCCGGCCCGGCCCCCCGGTGCCGCGGCCCCTGCGGGGGAGGAGAGGGGGGGCGCGGGGAGGGACGCGGGGCCGGGCCGGAGGCAACGGAGGAGCGCGGCGCCCCGGCAGACGAAGGCTCCTGGCCCGGCGCTCCCAGCGCGGCTCCGGCGCTGCCCGCCCTGTCGCCCTGCCGATCGCAGCTGGGGCGGCCCCAGCCCCAGCCCGGCCCCGGCCCCGGCCCCGGCCGCGGCCCCGGTCCCGGCCGCGGCCCCGGCCCCGGCCCCGGCCCCGGCCGCGGCCCCGGCCCCGGCCCCAGCCCCAGCCCGGCCCCGGGCCCAGCCCCAGGGACCGGCTGTCGCCCGCAGCGTCCCCTCGCAGGACCCTCCCCGTGCCCCGCACCCCCAGCCCGCCCTGGCCTCACTCCCATCCCCTGCCCGCGGGGACAAGACACACAGAGGGCTCTGCTGCCATCAGGGGGACCGCGACAGGCTGCAGAAGTGGGCTGGCAGGAACCTCCTGCAGTTCAACACGGGGAAGAGCAAAGTCCTGCACCTGGGGAGGAACAACCCCCTGCCCCACGGCAGGCTGGGGGCTGCTCAGAGGGAAAGCACATGCTCAGAAAAGGACCCAAGGCTTCTGCTGGACAACAGCTTGACCAGAAATTTGCCCTGGTAGCAAAGAAGGTTAATGGAATCCTGGACTGCCTTAGACAAAGCATTGCCAGCAGGTCAGGGAGGTGATCCTTCCCCTCTGGTCAGCACTGGAGAGGTCACACCTGGAGTACTGGCTCCTCTTCTTGGCTCTCCAGGACAGGAGACTTGGACATAAAGGAGAGAGGCCAGTGAAGGCCAAGAAGGTGCTAATGGGAGTGGAGCACCTCTTACATGAGGAAAAGCTGACAGAGCTGGGACTTCTTTACCCTGGAGAAGAGAAGGCTCGGGGGGCATCTCATCAACATATAGAAACGTATGAAGGGAGGGCGCAGGGAAGGCAGGGCCAAGCTCTTTTCAGTGGTGATCAGTGACAGGTCAAGAGGCAATGCGCACAAACACAGAGGGATCCATCTGAACATCAGGAAACACTTTTTCACTGTCAGGAGGACCAAGCACCGGCACAGGTTGCCCAAAGACGTTGTGGAGTCTCCATGCTTGGAGATACTCAAAAGCTGACTGGACATGGTCCTGGGCAACTGGCCCCAGGTGGCCCGCCTTGACCAGGGGGCTTGGACCAGATGACCTCCTGAGGTGCCTCCCAAATTCAGCCTTCCTGTGATTCTGTGGAAGACTCACAGGCACGTTCACGTCCTTGCAGGTGATACGTGGCAGGGCAAAGGGGAAAACTGAAACTCAGACTTTTCCACTCCCCTGATGACTTCCAGAAACAGCTTTTTTACAGGAGTGTCGAGGAAAACTCGCTGTCCTCTGTCAGCTACAAGTTTCAAAGTTGGAACTCAAGAGAGAAATCTGCAAGTGATACAAGACTAATATGGGCGGGTAAAACAGTAGCACACAGGAAAGCTGTTCAGCATGGTTCTGTCTGCTGTATTTCTGGCGTCTGCTGTACTTATGGTGAGGGGTCTCCTGTTAGAACTTAGGAAGTGGTGTTCTTTTGTAAATTGAAAACCCAGGAGCATGCACATGGGACAGGGTTGTACAACCACGTACACAAACTCAGAGCCTGGCTTCGGAAGGATGGGGAAGAACATGCATCCCCATTTGACCGGTTGACTGGCTGCTTCTCGGAGCCTGAGAGGCCTATAGCTGGCCAGAGCTTGCTGCTAGAGGCAGGGTTCCTGGGCAGAGTGGAGGGAATTCAATCACACCCAAAGGCCACTGCTGGAGGATTGCAGGGGGTACGTGGCAGCATGTTGGCAGCACACGCGGTAAGGAGGAAAGACTAGAGGTCTTCCCCCCCAATCAGGACGCAAGAGTACTCCCAAAGCACTTCCAGCCCCCAAAGCTGTCTCTTATGAGCTCTGGCTGGCCATCGGGCCTGCTGCTGTCCTTTCAGGCTCCCCAGAAAGGGTGTAAGAAAGGGGAGCAGAAGAGGAGCCACTTTTGCTCCTAGGATGGTAGAAGAGCTGAGGCTGTAATGGACCTCTGGAAAAGGTCTGGTTTAACCCTCCTGCTCGAAGCAGGGTCAACTAGAGTAGGTGTACTGGGTCTGGCAGGGATGGAGTTAACTTTCTTCATAGCAGCCTGTATGGGCAACGTTGCGACGTTTTGTGACCAATGCCGTGTTGATAACACACCCATGTTTTAGCTGTTGCTGAACAGTGCTTACACAGCCTCAGGGCCTTCTCTGTTTCTCATGTTGCCCACCAGCTGTACAGCTGACCGCAACTGGCCAAAGGGATATTCCATATGCATGATGGTGTGCGAAGCTGAGGGAAATAAGGAGGAAGGAGGAATGTTAGTCTGAACTAACCCTTATGTGTGATGAATCCCTGCTTTCCTCGAAATGGCTAAACATCCGCCTGCCGATGGGAAGTAGGGAATGAATTCCTTATTTTGCTTGGCTTGCACGTGCAGCTTTTCCTTTGCTTATTAAACTCTCTTTATCCCAACACACACATTTTCTCACTTCACCCTTCCGATTCTGTCTCCTGTCCCACTGTGGAGGGAGTAAGTGAGCGCCTGTGTGGGGCTTAGCTGCCATCTCGGTTCAAACGACTGCAGTAGGCTGCCCACAGTGTTCTCCAGTTCAGTTTTCAATTGTCACCTCAATAGTAAAAAAACCATCTTGTTACATTTATACGGAATTGCATTTTGTGTTTCTTGCCACATGTCCTGTCACAGGATAACATTGAAAAAACACTGGCTCCATCTCCTTTGCAACCTGCATCAGGTATTTACACACATTGACAAATCCCCCCATAGCATTTTCTTCCCTACGCTACACAAGCCCCGTTCTCTCAGGCTCTCCTTGTATGTCACATGCTCCCTTCCTCGTCTTCATGGCCCTTCATTGCATTTGCTCTGGCATGTCCATGTCTTTCCTGTGCTGGGGAACCCAGAACCGGACGCAGTAGTTCACAGACTCACCAATGCTGAGCTCAAGAGCAGCCCATCCCAATGAGCAAGGATCAGGTAAAAATGCCAGGAGCCTGCAGGGATAAACAAGGCTAGGGAAAATGCGGGCCCACTGCTGAATGGGATGGGAACCTGGTGACACAGGACATGGAGAAGGGCTGAGGTACTGAATGCCTTATTTGCCTCAGTCTTTACAAGCAAAACCGTCCTTCAGGAATCCCAGGTCCCAGAGTCCAGGGGGAAAGGCTGGAGCAAGCAAGATGTACCTTTGCACAGTCCATGTCACTCAGCACTTATCTAGTCATTGTAAATAGCTTTGTCTACAACATTGCTAAGCGTAACAGTGAGGAAAGCGTAGCTAAATTCAGAACACACAACATCTACTCCCTCCTCATCCACCAAGACCATTGTCCTATTGTAGAAGGCTTTCAAGTTGGTTAAGCAGGATTTCCATTTCACAAACCCATGCTGGCTGTTCCCTATCACCTTCTTGTCCTTCATATGTTTGGAAATGGTTTCCAGAACTATCTTCTTTATTTCTTTCAGGCCACAGAAACCTCTCCCAATCACCGTGACATGTCAAAGATTATTGGGAGTGGCCTCCAATGACATCAGCAAGCCCTCTCAGCACTCATGGGTGCACCCTATCAGTTCCCATAGAGTTGTGTCTCTCCCGGTTCTTTAACTATGCCTTGACATTATCCTCCTCCACGGACATAAGTCTTCCTGGCTCTGGACACTCCGAATGGCCTCAGAGACCCGGGATTCCTGAAAGCCAGTATTGCCTGCAAGGAATGAGTCAGAGAGGATCCTCCCAGATCACCTTTGCTTGACTTTCTGCTTCCTCAGGAGGAACCATTCGTGAGCCTGAAGGAGGTGATCTCTGAAAATCAAGCAGCTCCCCCAGACCCCTCCTCTGTCCAGGACCATCGCCCATGGGGTTCTTCTAGGCAGGTCCCCGAAGAGCCCAGATTCTGCCCTCCTGAAGTCCAGGGCTGTGGTCATGCTTTTTGCATTGCTCCCTCCTCTCTGGATCCTGAGCTCAAACACTGCCTCATCACTGCAGCCAAGGCTGCCCCTCACCTTCACATCCACCACCAGTTCTTCCTCTGATGAAGTTTTCATCAGTGCGCTCCAGAAAACTGCTCAGTTGCTGGTGCCCTGCTGTGCTGTCCCACCAGCCAATATTGCTTCACGTCCCCCATGAGGAACAGGGCCAGTGAACATGGGACTTCTTCCAGTTGTCTGAAGAAGGCCTCATCTAATTCTTGGTCCTGAAGAGGTGATGTGTAGTAGCCTCACACCACAATGTTGATCTACCCGCCACTCCTGACCCGTACGCTATCAGGGGGCTCATCATACGTCCCAAAGCAGAGCTTCCAGCTGCTCTCTCGCAGACAGGGCAACTCCCCCTCCTCACTTTCCCAGCCTGTCTTTCCTAAGCACCCTGGCTCCATCCACTACAGTACTTCTCTAAGCTACCCAACCACATCGCCATGATCCCATAGCTCTACAGCCAAGCCACGGAGGAAACACTGGGCCATGGTGGACAGGAGGCCAGGCAAAGTGCAATAACCTGCACTTCACCACACAGCGTATGACGTTCCCAGAAGAGATCCTCTTGGATCATAAAGGGTATCAGCCCTTCAACCACACTTCCCTCCACTGCCTTTTACTGCAAGCACGCCAAAGGTCTGTTTCTTGCACCCGCCCTTGCGTCACACCAACCTCTGGTTAGCAGCTGCTAGAAAGAAATGCTGAAAAGTCTGTATTCTCTGTCAGTCGCTTTTTGGTGCACTCTGCTGCAGAGCTGCTCCAGGGTGAGCCTGGCACCACAGTAATACACTGCTTCATCCCCTTGCTTTGCTGCCTGGATCTGCAGTGTGAATCTGTTCTGGGAGCCCTCCACTGTTCCCTTAAAGCGATCCTGGAAACCTTCTCCATAGCTGTCACCCTCCTTGTAAATCCAGTCCAGAGCACCACTCGGCCCCTGCCGGTACCAGAACATGTAGTAGCTGCTCATACTGCCTCCACTCATGCTGCACTGGAAGGTGACTCCATCGCCCTCTCGCACGGCCAGTTCCCTGACGTGTTGCTCCAAGGCCACCTGGCCAGTGACTGCTGCAGAGTGAGAACAAGCCATGACCACTCCAAGATTCAGCAAAAGTCAGGGCAATGCTGGTGGAGGCATTGCCATGGCACTGGACCAGCGGGAAGACTAAATCCTCCTCTTTGAACCCAGCTGACAAAGATGGGCGGAGGAATCCAGCTGGTACCAGGAATCAGGGCTCATGAGGAAGGAGACACCACGTTTCCCTCCCTCCTTTTCCCTGCCAGTCAGGGAGCTTGGTCTGATTTGCCCACTTGAAGCAGAGGAGGCAGGCTGGACAGAAGTGCCTAAATCATGGCTAGAAGAGGAGGAGGGCTGTTGCCATTGGGCTTCACAGGGATGGGTGAGGAGCTCGAGCCACGGGCAGGTCAGGCTGCAAGCAGTCAGCACAGCGCCACAGAGCCGTGCAGAGCACAGGCGCATGCTCAGATCCTGGGGGACATCACCCCTTCCTTTCACTTACCTAGCACGGGCAATAACCCCACGCACAGGGCAGTCCACATGGCCAGGCCCGCTCTGTCTCGCCTCTCTCCAGCTTCTCTCTGCCTGCAGGGCAGCTCTGCCCACACCTTCCCTGTCTCTGCCTCTGTGACTGCAGCCAGTCCTAGGCCCTCCTAGTCACTCCCTCGGTCCATGACAGCAGTGAAGGCGAGAGGCGGGGGTGGAGGAGCGGAAGAAGTTGAAGCTGTTGGTGCACTCCCGGGTGTCTCTCACCCTGCGGGGTGCAATAACAGAGCGCTCGCTTGGCAGGAAAACCTCTGGTGGGCAAAAGGTGACGTGTTGCTGTAGGGCCACCCCGACCTTCCTCGGAGGAAGGACTGCAGTGTTTATGCTGGGACTGCAGAGCTGGCCCTGGGCATGGCAGGTTGTCCTCCCAGGGGGCCAAGGTCCCTTGGTGCTGCTGTGCTGCTCCAGCATGGGAGCCCCTCAGCCCAGCTCCGCTTGGACAGGGCACCCCTAGGCAGACGTGCTCCTCACCCTGCTCCCTCCGCTCTGGCCCAACACCCTACTCCTCCACTTACTCCCTCGTGCTGACTCTTCTCCAGCTGACTCTTCATGTCAAAGCCCTCCCAGACCCCGCAAGCAGCAAAGCACCTCCAGGGCTCTGGGCAGATGAGATCCAGCATACGCTTGGCGCTGAAGCTCTGGGGCAGAAGTGCAGGCTCAAGACCCCCAGGTCACACCCTAAAACTCATGTGCACAGGACTCAGCAGGGACCAGGCTGTTGGGGCTCCTCAGCAGAGCAGGGACACTCCCTTCTCCGTGCTCCTCCTGCACAGCAGGAACCCAGAGCTCCCCCTACGACCTTTGCAGCCACAGGACGGGACACCTACTGAGCCCTGACAAAGTGTCACCGTCTTGACGAGTACCACCATTTTGGGTAAGATTGCCCACTCCGCAGTGGCCCTCCACACTGCCCCTCCAGAGACTGTCCGAATCCTTCCCCTGCCCTCTCTTTCCATGGGTGCTCCAGCCTGGCCCCCTGGGGAGGGGATCCGCAGGACAGGGGTGGGAAAGGGACTTGCAGAGGGTAGAGGAACCCAGTGAAACTGGAGGCTGGGAAAAGAAGCAGGGGCATGCAGGGCCAGGGTGGTGCGGGGTGCCCCAGGGCCACTTGGGGCTACCTGGCTCCTACGTGGTAGGACATGCCGGGTTCCCTATGGCCTCCAAACCCATGGAGGGCTGGAGTGTTATTCTGGCCCAGGGCACCCTCCGTATCCTTCCCTCTTAGGGGCCCCCACTGAAATCCATGCTGGCCCTCGGTGTGCACACATGGGCATACATGCACATGGAGCCAACGCTAACCACAGAGCAAAGAGACTCTTCATCATGTCCAGGGGAAAAGACACTCTGCAGCTCAGCTCCTGCTCTCGCACTACTCTGGGGCTCCCTGAACAACATGAGGTTTCAAAACTCAGTTCAACTCTGGATTTCCATGTTCAAATTTTAGTTCATCAATGCTCGTTGAGCTGCTTCTTAAGCAAACTGCGTTCTCTGTCGCCTTCTGCCTGTGAGAGAGACTGGGAAATATGGACGAAGGTTAACAACATGTTCATGGTTTGTGTGTACCTGTGGGAGACTCTGCTGCTGCTGCTGCAGCACCTCTGTGCCCGTTTCCGGGGAAAGCCAGCCCAGACGATTCCTGAGAAGCCTTCTTGCAGCCAACCACAAAAGACCTGGCGGGATTTAAACCCCCTCCTTCCCGTTCTGCCCTGGCCCTGCCTGTGTTTCAAGCACTGTGCCCTTTTCCAGCTCTCTGGTGCTGCAGAAATAGGTGGCTGTGTCTGCAGCTGACGGCGAGAGCACTTCCAGGGACAGCTGGGTCCTGGAGGGGTCCGCAGAGCTGGTGACTCGGGTCTGGAAGGATGAAGCAATGTGCTGGAGTCCCGTGAAAGGATACTGCTACACTATATGCTGCAGCTCTCTGCCAGGAGTCCAGTCCCAAGCGTAGCTGCTGTCGCTGATGGGTACACCAGAGATGTGGCAGGTAAGCGTGAGAGACTCTGAGACCTTCCCTGCCGTGGGGCCAGGGGCCTCTGTCTGCACCTGAGAAAGGGCACCTGCAACCCCGGGAGACAAGGATGAACAGGGAGTGATAGCTCAGGCTGACGTACTTGGGAGAATCTGGAACAGGGCCATCAAGATGACAAAGGGACTGGAGCATCTCGCCAATAAAAAAGGCTGTGAGAGCTGGGACAGTTTATCCTGGAGGCTCATGGGGGGATCTCATCAAGGTACAGAAATACCTGAAGGGAAGGTGTAAAGAAGACCGGGTTCCTCTGAATGTCAGAAAACACTTTTTCAGTGTGAGGGTGAGTGAGCACTGGCGCAGGTTGCCCAGGCAGCTAGGGAAGTCTCCATACCTGCAGATATTCAAGAGCTGCCTGGACATGGCCCTGGGCAACTGGCTCCAGGTGGCCCTCCTTGAGCAGGGCCATTGCACCAGGTGACCTCCGGAGGGCCCTTCCAACCTCAACCATTCTGGGAAAACAGGGCCGCAAGAGCATGCTATGTTCTCCTTTGTGGCACCCTCATATTCCTCCACCACCCCTGTCCACTTAGAAGGGACGGGCAATGACCTCGTGCACACGTGGTCCCACATGGCCAGACTGGCTCCTGCTCACCTCTCCCCAGCTCCTCTCCGCTCACACACCTGCTCTGCTCTGGTTTCTCACATCTCTGGACCTGTGATACCACCCAACCATGACCCCAGTCCCAGCTCTGTTCCCCAGGCACAGCCAGGTCACCGTCTCAGCACAGAGATGGGCTGTGACACCCATGTACTGGGTGTCCACTGCAAGGTTTTGGTAGCAGGGTGCTGCAGGGATGGCCAGGTACTGTCTCATGCCTGACACAGCCTGTTCCAGCCAGCTCAGCAAGAGACCCGCTGCAGGACAAAGGTAAGCCCATCAGCAGAGCTGGAGTCAAAACAGGGTGCAGCAGTGTGAGAAGTGAGGAAAGAAAGTGGAATCATCGCCTCAATTTATGCAATATTTGAGCCCATGTGCCCATTGCCTCAAGTTATGCAATGCATGAACGGGCATGCTATCGTCCTGTGTGAAAACCTGCAACTCCTCCTCTGACCCTGTCTAATTAGCAAGGATGGGCAATGACACCGCGCACAGGGTGTTACACATGGCCGGAGCAGCTCCTGCTCACCTCTCCCCACCTCCTCTCTGCCCGTACATCTGCTCTGCTCAGGTTTCCCACATCTCTGGACCACTGACAGCACCCAGCCATGAGGAGACTCCCCCTCTCTCTGACCCCAGGCACAGCCACTCACTGACTCGCCCCCGAGATGGGCTGTGACCCCCGTGAACACGCAGGAGGAGCGAGCAGGAGGGGAGGAAGCTGATGCTGTTGGGGCACGCGCTGCGTGTCTCTCACTGTGGTCCCTGCAGGGTGCAGTCATAGGGCGCACTGTCCCCCAGCTCCAGCCCCGGGATGATCAGGGTCCCAGAGCTCTTGGCAGCCTGGCAGGAAAACCTCTGGCGGGCAGAAGGGGCTGTGTGGCTGTAGGGGCCTCCCTGGCCCTTGCTCTGCAGCAAGTACTGCAGGGGTCCACCGGGACGCTGACGGTACCAGGCCACGTAAATATAGGAGGCGTTGGAGCTGTAAGTGCATCGCAAGGTGCCGGTATTCCCTGCTCGCCACCGCACCGCAGACCTCGTCGCTCGGATCTCATCACCCTGAAATGCACCTGAAACAAAAGCAGGGCTGTTCACCCACCACTCTGCATTCACTGGTGCAAGGTGGCTCACAAGGTGGCTCACAAGGGGGTCAATGGAAGCAGGCAACGCTGTTGCCAAAGGCCAAGCTTTTTTCGGGCCCCAGGAACGAAGGAGACCAAGGGAAGGCAGAGAGGGGCTGCAGGCAGGCAGAGCGGCCACGCTGGTTGGGTGACAGAAAGACACTGAAGCATCTCCACACAATGAAATAGTGCATGTGGGACTCAGGAGGTGGAAACTGGCAGTGCCGGGAAAGGAGCTCTTGCAGAAAGGCCAGGACCACCGGCGGGGCGCAGTGACGGCCCCTCTCTCCCTGGGAATAGTCCTGAGCTGCCCCAGCACTCACCAGCTCCAAGTTGAGCCCATGAACGAAGATGATGGCGCCCATGTGTGAACATATTTAAGAGAGCTCAAAACAGTGCCCGGCAGTGTGAGAAGCAAGGAAAGAAAGCGTGAGAAACAACCCTGCAGACACCAAGGGCAGTGAAGAAGCAGGGGGAGGAGGTGCTCCAGGTGCCACAGCACAGATTCCCCTGCAGCCTGTGGAAGAGACCAGGGCAGAGCAGGTATTTCCCTGCAGCCTGGGCAGGATCCCAGGGCAGAGCACGTTCGTATGCCCTGACGGAAACTGGGGTCTGTGGAAAGCCCACGCTGGAGGAGGTTTATCCTGAAGGACTGCAGCCCTTGAGAAGGAACCACCCTGGAGCCATTTGTGAAGGACTGCAGACCGGGGGAGGGAGGAAGGAAGAGTAGAGATGAAGTGTTATGAACTGACCCCATTCCCCATTCCCACAGGCCACTCAGGGAGAGGAGGTAGAGGAATTGGAAATCATGGAATCATAAAATTATAGAATCATTAAGGTTGGAAAAGACCTCTAAGATCATCGTGTCCAACCGTCAACCCAACACCACCATGCCCACTAAACCATGTCCTGGTTTAAACTAAACCTGGAGGAGACCAGGGCTGCCCCCGAGTCAGACACAGCTGATTCCAGCCAGCTCAACAAGGACCCACCGCTGGCCAAAGCTGAGCCAATCGGCTAAGCTGGTGATGCCTCTGTGGTAACATACTGACAAAAAAGGTAAAAAATGCTGCACAGCGTTGTCGCGAATGAGTGGTTTGGAGGCCGCTCAAAGAATCACTGTTGACGGTATTAGCAGAAAGTGATTTTAATAGAAATTTATACAAGCGCGACTTAGCAGAGTTCAATGGCAAGGTTCACTCTATCACTTACTACACGGATGAAGCGTACAAAGGAAAAGAGCATGGGAAACTGAGAAGTCCTTGGCTAATGAAAACACTACTTAGCAACAACTACAACATGAGCGTGTTATCAACAGTCTTCTCATACTAAATCTAAACCCCAGCACTATGCCAGCTACTAGCAAGAAAATTACCTCTATCCCAGCCGAAGCCAGGGTATTGTGTTAGAACTGAGTTGGGATGATTTATACAGAGGCCGAGAACGAAAAGGTTAAGGGAGACCCTCCCGCTGAGTCACGAGGTTCAGAGAAGATCCGGCTGGATCTAATCGTAGTCTCAGACTTGGGCAACGGCTTATGTCTGATACAAAAAGGGTAAGGAGGCCCTCCTGTTGAGTCACGAGGTTCAGAGTAGACCCGGCTGGGCCTAGCCCTAGTCCCAGACTTGGGCAACGGTGTATGTCTAAAGATTATATGTTCAGCAGCAGTCTAAGGTTCATTTACAATCTTAAGCTAGATCATAAGATTTTAGCAGACTGTATTTGCTAGCAGGTACTTTCATCAATACACACACACACGGATGCAAAGATGGATAAATATACAAAGATATATCTGTTAAAAATCCCCCTCGAGTTCAGCGAAATACTCACGTAAAGTGTCTTGGCATTTCTCAACGGACAAAGCGTTGAGCCTCGAGGAGTATTGCAGCCCAGGTCCTGTGCCAACCGGCGACGGTCCTCCAAATATCACAAATCGAGAGTTTGCAAACTCTGAGGAGCGTTTCACTCAGAGGGAGTTTTGGGCACAACCCGCTGCGGTCCAGGAGAGCTCAAAGGGTCTCACTTAGGACCACCATTTATAGGTGCACAGATGATTGACTTCAGTCACCTGTAAATTTCCATCCTGGCCACAGGCCAAGGCGGTAGTGACTAAAATTCTGAAGGTTTTGGTGTTGTTACAACTGAGCTACAACTCAGATAAGATGGCGCCTGGGACAGGCACTGGGAGTGCGTTCCCAGCCTCAGCCATGCAGAGTTTCCGATATGGTCAAGGAGCGCTCAACCGCCAGACTCCGTACACCAAGGCCGAGGTTTCAGGGAATTTCTGAGATCAACGAGCGGCCCAGGGGAATGGGGGGGAAGATGCACCACCACAAGCATCTGCGAGAGAGAAAAGTAAGAAAAACAGTGAGATAAAAACCCCTGCAGACACCAAGGTCAGTGAAGAAGGAGGGGAAGGACGTGCTCCAGGCGCCAGAGCAGAAATTCACCTGCAGCCCCTGGAAAAGAGCATGGTGAAACAGGTTGTCCCCCTGCAGCCCATGGAAGCCTACGTCAGGGCAGATATCCACACTGCAGCCCGTGGAGGACCCCACACCACAGCAGTCAGATGTGCCCTGAAGGAAGCTGGTGGACATAGAGAGCCCAGGCAGGAGCAGGTTTTCAGGCAGGAACTGCGACCCATTGGGAGGCCCATGCTGGAGCAGTCTGTTCCTGAAGGACCGTACTCTGGGGAGAGGCCCCACACTGGAGCAGTTCACGAAGGACTGTATAGTGTTGGAGGGACCCCAGACCAGAGCAGGGGATAGGCGTGAGGAGAAAGGAGTGGCAGGGACAAAGTGTTATGAACCGACCACTTCCCCCCTTCCCCATCTCCCTGCGCTGCTTGGGGTGTGGAGGAGGTAGAGAAGTTGGGAATGAAGGAGTGAAGTTGAGGCTGGGAAGAAGGAGGAATGGGGGACGATTTCTTATTTCTGTTGTTGTTTCTCATTACCCTACTCTATTTTGGATTGGCAATGCATTAATTTCCGCCAAGTCTCTTCTCCTGTGATTTGTAAGCCATCTACCTGCCTTTAGTTTGACTCATGAATTTTTAATCTTCTTTTCTCCCCCCGCTCCAGTGTGGAAGGGGAGTGAGAGAGGAGCTTGGTGGGCATCTGGCAGCCCCCCAAGGTTAACACACCAGAGTGGCCAACGCAGCTAATGGTATCCTGGGCGGCACCAGGAGTTTTCCCAGCAGGTTGAGGGAGGTGGTCCTTCCCCTCTGTCCGACACTGGTAAACCTTCACCTGTAGTACTGTGTCCAGTTCTGGCCTCCCCAGTACAAGAGAGACTTGGACGTACTTGGGAGAGTCCAGCAAAGGACCATGAAGATGACGAAGGGGCTGGAGCATCTCTCCTGTAAAAAAGGCTGTGGGAGCTGGGACTGTTTACTCCGGAGAAATGAAAACTGGTGATGGATCTCATAAATGTACAGAAACACCTGAAAAGAGAGGGCAAAGAAGATGCAGCCAGGCATGAAGTCACGTGAAGCAATAAACCTAGGGGAAAGGAGGAGGAAAGAGGGATATTCAGAGTCATGACTTCTGTCTTTCCCAAGTAACCGTTATGCGTGATGAAGGCCGGCTTTCCTAAAAATGCCTAAACATCCGCCTGCCAATGGGAAGTCAGGAATGAATTCCTTATGTTGCTTGGTTTGTGCACGCAGCTTTTGCTTTACTTCTTACACTCTCTTTATCTCAACACACAAGTTTTCTCACTTTTACCCTTCTGATTCTCTCTCCCACCCCACTGCGGGTGACTAAGCAAGCAGCTGTGTGGGGCTCAGCCGCCTACCGGGCTTAGGGACGGTAGGCTGCCCACAACCTTGTCCTCTTCAGTTTTGAATATCTCCAAGAATGGAGACTACACAGCCTCAGGTATTTACACACACTGACAAATCTACCCACAGGATTTTCTCCTCTGGATGCAGTAGTCCACAGTCTCACCAGTGCTGAGCTCAAGAGGAGTCCATCCCAACAAGTAAGGAGTCAGGTAAAAATGCCAGGAGCCTGCAGGGATAAGCAAGGCTAGGGAAAATGCGGGCCCACTGCTGAATGGGATAGGGGACCTGGTGACACAGGACATGGAGAAGGGCTGAGGTACTGAATGCCTTATTTGCCTCAGTCTTTACTAGCAAGACCGTCTTTCAGGAAGCCCAGGTGCCAGAGTCCAGGGGGAAAGGCTGGAGCAAGCAAGATGTACCTTTGCACAGTCCATGTCACTGAGCACTTATCTAGTCCATAATAAGTAGCTTTGTCTCCAACATTTCCAGGGTAGTCACTGCTAAAAGTGTAACTACATTCAGAATACACAACATCCACTCTCTCCTCATCGACCAAGACCCGTTGTCAGCGAGGAAGGAGGGGGAGAAGGTGCTCCAGGTGCCGCAGCAGAGATTCCCCTGCAGCCGGTGGTGAAGACCATGGTGATACAGGTTGTCCCCCTGCAGCCCATGAAGTTCTACGGTGGAGCAGATATCCACCCTGCAGCCTGTGGAGGACCCCACGCCAGAGCAGGTGGACGTGACCTCAAGCAAGCTGTCACCCCGTGGAGAGCTCACGCTGGAGCAGGCTCCTGACAGTAACTGCGGTCCCGTGGAGAGACGAGCCCACGCTGGAGAAGGCTTTCTAGCAGGACCTGTGCCCCTTTCATTGTATTGTTTATACTTTCATGCATTGTCATACTTTCATTGTATTGCTTCCCCCTGTTCAGCTGAGGTGGGGGACTGATAGAGCGGCTTGTCGGGCACCTGGTGGCCAACCAAGCTCAACCCAGAACACCTTGTCTACTTCTTCTTCTTGATCAGGTGATCGGTAGTAGCCACGTGGCCCAAATAATAGTGCGCAGCCTCCTTACATCAAAGGAGGCAACTGTCTGCTATGAAACAAGAAGGGCCAAGTTGTCAAAGTCACAACTGCCCCGTACCTCCAGCATTTGGAAAAAAACAGCCCTGCTAGGCCAAGGCTTTCCGCCAACACAGCTGCAACACCGGGAGTCCAAGGGACTGATAAGCCTCCATGGACACACAGTACAGTGAGCAATTGTCCTCCGGGTGACACTGGCAAGAAGACTGTGAGCGCATGCATTAATTATTCCACGCGTAGACCCCTCTACATCTACTTATACCGTCGACATTGAAGAATGTTGGGAATGGACCGCGGCTATATGGGTGTCTTTGCGTAAACTGCCACGGATATCCCATGCACACCCTGAGCCTCTTTTGTCTTCCGCACTTCAGAAGACATGTCCCTTAAAAGCCCCACCGGATGCAGTAACATCCCACGAAATGGGAAAACTACTCTTGCAGTCTACCAGCTGTCCATGAACCGCAGAGTAACGTTCATCTAGAGATAGTGGGACTTCACACATATTACACACAGTGACCTCGTGGGACCACAACAGAACCATTACATATTGAGAGAATAGTACCATTAATAGGACCATACAACCATGGAATCATAGAATCATACAATGTCCCAAGTTGGAAGGGACCCATAAGGATCGAACGAGGACGCAGATGAAGGCCCATCCAGGGGGTTGCCCGAGGAGAGGCAGCCAGCCCCACAAATTACGACTGCCTCCGCTAAGAAAAAAAGGAGGGTAATTGTCATTGGTGATTCCCTTCTGAGGGGGACCGAGGGCCCAATTTGTCGGCCGGACCCATCCCACAGGGAAGTCTGCTGCCTCCCTGGGGCCCGGGTGAAGGACATCACTAGGAAGCTCCCCAGTCTCGTGCAGGCCTCCGATTACTACCCACTACTGGTTATACAGGCTGGCAGTGAGGAGGTTGCAGGGAGAAGTCCCGAAGGGATCAAAAGGGACTTCAGGGCGCTGGGGCGACTGGTAGGAGGATCGGGAGCACAGGTAGTTTTTTCCTCGATCCCTTTAGTGGCGGGGCGGAACACCGAAAGGAACAGGAAAACTCATCGGATCAACACGTGGCTCAGGGGCTGGTGCCATCAACAGAATTTTGGCTTCTTTGACCACGGGGAGGTTTACATGGCACCGGGCCTGCTGGCGACGGACGGAGTTCAGCTGTCTCGCAGGGGGAAAAGGATTCTCGCGTGTGAGTTGGCCGGGCTCATCGAGAGGGCTTTAAACTAGATTCGAAGGGGGACGGGGATAAAACCAGGCTCTCTAGAGAAGAGCCTAGGGTCCGCACGCCATTGTCGGGGGAGAAATCGGCAGCCCAGCTCAAGTGCATCTATACCAATGCACGCAGCATGGGCGGCAAACAGGAGGAGCTGGAAGCCATTGTGCAGCGGGGTAGCTATGACTTAGTCGTCATCATGGAAACATGGTGGGATGAGTCGCACGATTGGAGTGCTGCAATGGACGGCTATAAGCTTTTCAGAAGGAACAGGCGAGGAAGGAGAGGCGGTGGAGTAGCCCTGTATGTTAGGGAATGCTTCGACTGTCTAGAGCTCAATGATAGTGATGACGAGGTCGAGTGCTTGTGGGTAAGGATGAGGGGGAAGGCCAACAAGGCAGATATCCTGCTGGGGGTCTGTTATAGACCACCTGGCCAGGAAGAGGAGGCAGACGAAATATTCTACCAGAGGCTGGCAGAAGTCTCCCAGTCGCTAGCCCTTGTTCTTGTGGGGGACTTCAACTTTCCGGATGTCTGCTGGAAATACCACACGGCAGAGAGGAAACAGTCGAGGAGGTTCCTGGAGTGTGTGGAGGATAACTTCCTGACGCAGCTGGTAAGCGAGCCCACCAGGGGAGATGCCTCGCTTGACCTGCTGTTCACGAACAGAGAAGGGCTGGTGGGAGATGTGGTGGTCGGAGGCCGGCTTGGGCTTAGTGACCATGAAATGGTAGAATTTTCGATACTTGGTGAAGTAAAGAGGGGGGCCAGCAAAACCGCTACCATGGACTTCCGGCGGGCGGACTTTGGCCTGCTCAGGACACTGGTCGAGAGGATCCCTTGGGAGACGGTCCTGAAGGGCAAAGGGGTCCAGGAAGGCTGGACGTTCTTCAAGAAGGAAGTCTTAAAGGCGCAGGAGCGGGCTGTCCCCATGTGCCGCAAGAAGAACGGGCGGGGAAGGCGACCGGCCTGGCTGAACGGGGAGCTCTGGCTGGGACTCAGGGAAAAAAGGAGAGTTTATCACTTGTGGAGGAAGGGTCAGGCAACTCAGGAAGAGTACAGGGATCGCGTTAGGTCGTGCAGAGAGGAAATTAGAAAGGCAAAAGCCCAGCTAGAACTCAACCTGGCCACTGTCGTGAGAGACAACAAAAAATGCTTTTATAAGTATGTTAATGACAAAAGGAGAGCCAAGGAGAATCTCCATCCTCTATTGGATGCGGGGGGGAACGTTGCCACCAAGGATGAGGAAAAGGCTGAGGTACTCAACGCCTTCTTTGCCTCAGTCTTTAGTAGTCAGAATGGTTATCCTCAGGGTACTCAGCCCCCTGAGCTGGAAGACAGGGACGACGAGCAGGATAAACCCCCCATAATTCAAGAGGATGAAGTTCATGACCTGCTATGCCACCTGGATGTTCACAAGTCTATGGGGCCAGATGGGATCCACCCGAGGGTTCTGAGGGAGCTGGCGGAGGAGCTTGCCGAGCCGCTCTCCATCATTTACCAGCAGTCCTGGTTAACTGGGGAGGTCCCGGACGACTGGAGGCTCGCCAATGTGACTCCCATCTACAAGAAGGGCCGGAAGGAGGATCCAGGGAACTACAGGCCGGTCAGCCTGACCTCGGTGCCGGGGAAGATCATGGAGCGGTTCGTTTTGAGGGTGCTCACGAGCCATGTCCGGGACAACCAGGGGATCAGGCCCAGCCAGCACGGGTTCATGGAAGGCAGGTCCTGCTTGACCAACCTGATCTCCTTCTATGACCAGGTGACCCGCCTAGTGGATGAGGGAAAGGCAGTGGATGTGGTCTACTTGGACTTCAGTAAGGCCTTTGACACTGTCTCCCACAGCATTCTCCTAGAGAAGCTGGCGGCTCACGGCCTAGACAGGTACACTCTTCGCTGGGTAAAAAACTGGCTGGACGGCCGAGCCCAGAGAGTTGTGGTGAACGGAGTTAAATCCAGTTGGCGGCCGGTCACGAGCGGTGTTCCCCAGGGCTCAGTACTGGGGCCGGTCCTGTTCAATATCTTTATCGATGATCTGGACGAGGGGATCGAGTGCTCCCTCAGTAAGTTTGCAGATGACACCAAGTTGGGCGGGAGTGTTGATCTGCTGGAGGGTAGGAAGGCTCTGCAGAGGGACCTGGACAGGCTGGATCCATGGGCCGAGGCCAACTGTATGAGGTTCAACAAGGCCAAGTGCCGGGTCCTGCACTTCGGCCACAACAACCCCAGGCAACGCTACAGGCTTGGGGAAGAGTGGCTGGAAAGCTGCCCAGAGGAAAAGGACCTGGGGGTACTGGTTGACAGCCGGCTGAACATGAGCCGGCAGTGTGCTCAGGTGGCCAAGAAGGCCAACGGCATCCTGGCCTGTATCAGAAATAGTGTGGCCAGCAGGAATAGGGAGGTGATCGTGCCCCTGTACTCGGCACTGGTGAGGCCGCACCTTGAATACTGTGTTCAGTTTTGGGCCCCTCACTACAAGAAGGACATGGAGGTGCTGGAGCGCGTCCAGAGGAGAGCAACGAAGCTGGTGAAGGGCCTGGAGCACAAGTCTTATGAGGAGCGGCTGAGGGAACTGGGGTTGTTTAGCCTGGAGAAGAGGAGGCTGAGGGGAGACCTCATCGCGCTCTACAACTACCTGAAAGGAGGGTGTAGCGAGGTGGGTGTTGGTCTCTTCTCCCAAGTAACTAGCGATAGGACGAGAGGAAATGGCCTCAAGTTGCGCCAAGGGAGGTTTAGATTGAACATTAGGAAAAATTTCTTTACTGAAAGAGTGGTCAGGCCTTGGAACAGGCTGCCCAGGGAAGTGGTGGAGTCACCATCCCTGGAGGTATTTAAAAGACGTGTAGATGAGGCCCTTAGGGACATGGTGTAGTGGGCATGGTGGTGTTGGGTTGACGGTTGGACACGATGATCTTAGAGGTCTTTTCCAACCTGTATGATTCTATGATTCTATGATTCTATGATCATTGAGTCCAACTCCCTGCTCCTTGCAGGACTACCTAAAACTGAACCCTATGACTAAAAGCACCGTCCAGATGCTCCTGGAACTTTGACAGCCTTGGTGCCCTGGCCACTTCCCTTGGAAGCCTGTTCCAGTGACCGACCACCCTCTCAGGGAAGAACCTTTTCCTAATGTCCAATCCAAACTTCCCCCGACGCAGCTTCATTCCATTTCCTCGTGTCCTATTGCTGGTCACCAGAAAGAGGAGATCAGCACCTCCCCCTCTGCTGCCCCCCTTGAGGAAGCTGTAGACTGCGATGAGGTCACCCCTCAGCCTTCTCTTCTCCAAGCTGAACAAGCCCAGTGACCTCAGCCGCTCCTCATAATCTTGCCCTCGAGGCCTTTCACCATCTCGGTCATCCTCCTCTGGACACACTCTAATAGTTTGATGTCCTTCTTCTATTGAGGTGCCCAAAACTGCACACAGTACTCGAGGTGGGGCCGCACCAGTGCACCGCAGAGTGGGACAATCACCTCCCTCGACCGGCGAGCTATGCTGTGTTTGATGCACCCCAGGACACAGTTGGCTCTTTTGGCTGCCAGGGCACACTCTTGACTCATATTCAACTTGCCATCAACCCAAACCCCCACATCTCTTTCCGCGCGGCTGCTCTCCAGCCTCTCGTTCCCCAATTTGTGCGTATAACCAGGATTACCACATCCCAGGTGGAGAATCCGGCACTTGCTCTTGTTACATTTCATAGGGTTGGTGACTGCCCAGCTCTCCAGTCTATCCAGATCTCTCTGTAAGGCCTCTCTGCCCTTGAGGGAGTCCACAGCTCCTCCTAGTTTAGTATCGACAGCAAACTTACTTAATGTACATTCGAGTCCTGCATCCAGATCATTTATAAAAACATTAAAGAGCACTGGCTCTAAAATTGAGCCTGGGGGAACCCCGCTGGTGACTGCCCGCCAGCCTGCTGGAACCCCACTGACTACAACTCTTTGAGCCCAACCCGTCACCCAGTGGTTCACCCAACGTATTATGGACTTGCCTAGCTGTGTGCTAGGCATTTTGTCCAGAAGCACCCTCTGAGAGACAGCATCAAAAGCTTTGCTAACATTCAACAAAACCCCACATCTACCAGCTTCCCTTGGTCAACGAGATGGGTGGCCTTGTCATAACAGGACATTAAGTTAGTTAAGCAGGACTTTCCCCTCAAGAACCCATGCTGGCTATGACCAATGACTGCGTTGTCTCTCAAGTATTTGTCAGTAACTCCCAGAATAACCTTCTCCATAATTTTACCAGGCACTGAAGTGAGACTCACAGGCCTGTAATTACCAGGGTCTTCCTTCTTTCCCTTCTTGAAAACTGGGATATTTGCCAGCTTCCAGTCGTCTGGCACCCCTCCAGACTCCCAAGACCACTGAAAAAGAACGGAGAGACATCCTGGGATAACATCAGCCAGCTCTTTCAGTACCCTGGGATGAATCCCACCGGACCCCATAGATTTATGCACATCCAGCTGGAGCAATGCACATGAAATGTTATGAACAGACACCAAACTCCATTTCACATTGGACCCTGTGCTTCTCTGGGAGCGGAAGGGAATGAAGGAGTGAAGTTGAGCCTGGAAAGAAGGAGGGCAGAGAGGGAGGAAGGTTTCTTTAGGGTTGGGGTTTCTTTTCATTCTCACCATTCAACTCTATTTTAATTGGCCACAAATTAAAATTCCTGCAGTGTGCAGGAAAGGCCAGGAACTCCGGCAGTGGACAGCGATGGCCCCTCACTGCTTGGGGACAGCCCTGACACCCTACCCCAAGTACTCCCCCACCCCACAGCTTCCACACCCTGTGCTGGGCCCAGCAGGTTTGTGTTAAAGCTCAGCTGGATTTCCTGCCTCCGTGCGAACAGCGCAGAAGTAGCGGGCAGAGTCCCGGGGGTGCAGGGCACGCAGGGACAGAGATGACTCGGACCGGGAATTGTCCCGGGACGCCGTGGCTCGACCCTCCACGGCTGCCCCGTACCGCTTTGCAGAACCCGCGGAGCTGATGTAGGACACCCACTCGAGTCTGCCACCGGCTGCCTGACGGTACCACCGAATGGAAAAAAGCTCAAAGCGGTAGCCGGACGCCCGGCAGGAGAGGAGCACGGAGTCCCCCGGCGCTCGCAGCCCTCCTCCGGCCGCCACCAGGCTCCACTGCGCCCACACCCCTGCGGACGGAGAGCGCAGGCAGCCGGGCAGGGCGCGCCCGCGGCCCGAGGCCGTTCCCCCGCCGCCCCGGCGCCCCCCGCCCCGGCACAGCGACCGCCGCCGCCCCCCTCTCTCCCGGCCAAGCCCCGCGCCCGGGCCAATGCCCCGCCTGCCCTCCGCGGGCTGAGCCGCGCCTGCTCCCGGCGCTCCGGCCCGGCCCGCGCCCCGAAGGCCTCCCGCCCCCGCCGCCCTCGCCCCCGTCCCTCTCCCGCCCCCTCTCCCTCTCCCTCGCCCCCCGCTCCCCGCTGCCCCGCGAAGGAAGCCGAGCGCCCGGCGACAGCGCGCCCGGCGCGGGAGCAGCCGCAGCCCCGGCGCCCCGGGGCCCCGGGCCGGGCAGGGCCGCCCGCGGGCAGCCCCAGCCCCGGGCCCGGGCCCAGCCCCGGCCTCGCTGCCCTCCCCGCCCGGCTCTCACCTGCCGGCCCCGCGGCCAAGGACAAGGCCAGGAGCCACGGCCCCAGCCCGGGCGCCATCGTGCCCTGCCGCGCCGGGGCGGCCGGGGCCGAAGGGCTCGCAGGGAGCCGCAGAGGAGCCGAGCGGAGCCGCGCTCGGGCCCGCTCCTGCCCGCCCCGCCGGCTCGGCCCCTCGCCGGGGCAGGGCCGACGCCTCTGCCCGCCCCCGACGCGCCCGCCCCGCCCCGGCCCGGCCCGGCCCGGCCCCCCGGTGCCGCGGCCCCTGCGGGGGAGGAGAGGGGGGGCGCGGGGAGGGACGCGGGGCCGGGCCGGAGGCAACGGAGGAGCGCGGCGCCCCGGCAGACGAAGGCTCCTGGCCCGGCGCTCCCAGCGCGGCTCCGGCGCTGCCCGCCCTGTCGCCCTGCCGATCGCAGCTGGGGCGGCCCCAGCCCCAGCCCGGCCCCGGCCCCGGCCCCGGCCGCGGCCCCGGTCCCGGCCGCGGCCCCGGCCCCGGCCCCGGCCCCGGCCGCGGCCCCGGCCCCGGCCCCAGCCCCAGCCCGGCCCCGGGCCCAGCCCCAGGGACCGGCTGTCGCCCGCAGCGTCCCCTCGCAGGACCCTCCCCGTGCCCCGCACCCCCAGCCCGCCCTGGCCTCACTCCCATCCCCTGCCCGCGGGGACAAGACACACAGAGGGCTCTGCTGCCATCAGGGGGACCGCGACAGGCTGCAGAAGTGGGCTGGCAGGAACCTCCTGCAGTTCAACACGGGGAAGAGCAAAGTCCTGCACCTGGGGAGGAACAACCCCCTGCCCCACGGCAGGCTGGGGGCTGCTCAGAGGGAAAGCACATGCTCAGAAAAGGACCCAAGGCTTCTGCTGGACAACAGCTTGACCAGAAATTTGCCCTGGTAGCAAAGAAGGTTAATGGAATCCTGGACTGCCTTAGACAAAGCATTGCCAGCAGGTCAGGGAGGTGATCCTTCCCCTCTGGTCAGCACTGGAGAGGTCACACCTGGAGTACTGGCTCCTCTTCTTGGCTCTCCAGGACAGGAGACTTGGACATAAAGGAGAGAGGCCAGTGAAGGCCAAGAAGGTGCTAATGGGAGTGGAGCACCTCTTACATGAGGAAAAGCTGACAGACCTGGGACTTCTTTACCCTGGAGAAGAGAAGGCTCGGGGGGCATCTCATCAACATATAGAAACGTATGAAGGGAGGGCGCAGGGAAGGCAGGGCCAAGCTCTTTTCAGTGGTGATCAGTGACAGGTCAAGAGGCAATGCGCACAAACACAGAGGGATCCATCTGAACATCAGGAAACACTTTTTCACTGTCAGGAGGACCAAGCACCGGCACAGGTTGCCCAAAGACGTTGTGGAGTCTCCATGCTTGGAGATACTCAAAAGCTGACTGGACATGGTCCTGGGCAACTGGCCCCAGGTGGCCCGCCTTGACCAGGGGGCTTGGACCAGATGACCTCCTGAGGTGCCTCCCAAATTCAGCCTTCCTGTGATTCTGTGGAAGACTCACAGGCACGTTCACGTCCTTGCAGGTGATACGTGGCAGGGCAAAGGGGAAAACTGAAACTCAGACTTTTCCACTCCCCTGATGACTTCCAGAAACAGCTTTTTTACAGGAGTGTCGAGGAAAACTCGCTGTCCTCTGTCAGCTACAAGTTTCAAAGTTGGAACTCAAGAGAGAAATCTGCAAGTGATACAAGACTAATATGGGCGGGTAAAACAGTAGCACACAGGAAAGCTGTTCAGCATGGTTCTGTCTGCTGTATTTCTGGCGTCTGCTGTACTTATGGTGAGGGGTCTCCTGTTAGAACTTAGGAAGTGGTGTTCTTTTGTAAATTGAAAACCCAGGAGCATGCACATGGGACAGGGTTGTACAACCACGTACACAAACTCAGAGCCTGGCTTCGGAAGGATGGGGAAGAACATGCATCCCCATTTGACCGGTTGACTGGCTGCTTCTCGGAGCCTGAGAGGCCTATAGCTGGCCAGAGCTTGCTGCTAGAGGCAGGGTTCCTGGGCAGAGTGGAGGGAATTCAATCACACCCAAAGGCCACTGCCGGAGGATTGCAGGGGGTACGTGGCAGCATGTTGGCAGCACACGCGGTAAGGAGGAAAGACTAGAGGTCTTCCCCCCCAATCAGGACGCAAGAGTACTCCCAAAGCACTTCCAGCCCCCAAAGCTGTCTCTTATGAGCTCTGGCTGGCCATCGGGCCTGCTGCTGTCCTTTCAGGCTCCCCAGAAAGGGTGTAAGAAAGGGGAGCAGAAGAGGAGCCACTTTTGCTCCTAGGATGGTAGAAGAGCTGAGGCTGTAATGGACCTCTGGAAAAGGTCTGGTTTAACCCTCCTGCTCGAAGCAGGGTCAACTAGAGTAGGTGTACTGGGTCTGGCAGGGATGGAGTTAACTTTCTTCACAGCAGCCTGTATGGGCAACGTTGCGACGTTTTGTGACCAATGCCGTGTTGATAACACACCCATGTTTTAGCTGTTGCTGAACAGTGCTTACACAGCCTCAGGGCCTTCTCTGTTTCTCATGTTGCCCACCAGCTGTACAGCTGACCGCAACTGGCCAAAGGGATATTCCATATGCATGATGGTGTGCAGTAGGCTGCCCACAGTGTTCTCCAGTTCAGTTTTCAATTGTCACCTCAATAGTAAAAAAACCATCTTGTTACATTTATACAGAATTGCATTTTGTGTTTCTTGCCACATGTCCTGTCACAGGATAACATTGAAAAAACACTGGCTCCATCTCCTTTGCAACCTGCATCAGGTATTTACACACATTGACAAATCCCCCCATAGCATTTTCTTCCCTACGCTACACAAGCCCCGTTCTCTCAGGCTCTCCTTGTATGTCACATACTCCCTTCCTCATCTTCATGGCCCTTCATTGCATTTGCTCTGGCATGTCCATGTCTTTCCTGTGCTGGGGAACCCAGAACCGGACGCAGTAGTTCACAGACTCACCAATGCTGAGCTCAAGAGCAGCCCATCCCAATGAGCAAGGATCAGGTAAAAATGCCAGGAGCCTGCAGGGATAAACAAGGCTCGGGAAAATGCGGGCCCACTGCTGAATGGGATGGGAACCTGGTGACACAGGACATGGAGAAGGGCTGAGGTACTGAATGCCTTATTCGCCTCAGTCTTTACAAGCAAAACCGTCCTTCAGGAATCCCAGGTCCCAGAGTCCAGGGGGAAAGGCTGGAGCAAGCAAGATGTACCTTTGCACAGTCCATGTCACTGAGCACTTGTCTAGTGCATCGTAAATAGCTTTGTCTACAACATTGCTAAGAGTAACAGTGAGGAAAGCGTAGCTAAATTCAGAACACACAACATCTACTCCCTCCTCATCCACCAAGACCATTGTCCTATTGTAGAAGGCTTTCAAGTTGGTTAAGCAGGATTTCCATTTCACAAACTCATGCTGGCTGTTCCCTATCACCTTCTTGTCCTTCATATGTTTGGAAATGGTTTCCAGAACTATCTTCTTTATTTCTTTCAGGCCACAGAAACCTCTCCCAATCACCGTGACATGTCAAAGATTATTGGGAGTGGCCTCCAATGACATCAACAAGTCCTCGCAGCACTCATGGGTGCACCCTATCAGTTCCCATAGTGTTGTGTCCCTCCCGGTTCTTTAACTATGCCTTGACATTACCCTCCTCCGCGGACATAAGTCTTCCTGGCTCTGGACACCCCGAATGGCCTCAGAGACCCAGGATTCCTGAAAGCCACTATTGCCTGCAAGGAATGAGTCAGAGAGGATCCTCCCAGATCACCTTTGCTTGACTTTCTGCTTCCTCAGGAGGAACCATTCGTGAGCCTGAAGGAGGTGATCTCTGAAAATCAAGCAGCTCCCCCAGACCCCTCCTCTGTCCAGGACCATCGCCCATGGGGTTCTTCTAGGCAGGTCCCCGAAGAGCCCAGATTCTGCCCTCCTGAAGTCCAGCGCTGTGGTCATGCTTTTTGCATTGCTCCCTCCTCTCTGGATCCTGAGCTCAAACACTGCCTCATCACTGCAGCCAAGGCTGCCCTTCACCTTCACATCCACCACCAATTCTTCCTCTGATGAAGTTTTCATCAGTGCACTCCAGAAAACTGCTCGGTTGCTGGTGCCCTGCTGTGCTGTCCCACCAGCCAATATTGCTTCACGTCCACCATGAGGAACAGGGCCAGTGAACATGGGACTTCTTCCAGTTGTCTGAAGAAGGCCTCATCTAATTCTTGGTCCTGAAGAGGTGATGTGTAGTAGCCTCACACCACAATGTTGATCTACCCGCCACTCCTGACCCGTACGCTATCAGGGGGCTCATCATACGTCCCAAAGCAGAGCTTCCAGCTGCTCTCTCGCAGACAGGGCAACTCCCCCTCCTCACTTTCCCAGCCTGTCTTTCCTAAGCACCCTGGCTCCATCCACTACAGTACTTCTCTAAGCTACCCAACCACATCGCCATGATCCCATAGCTCTACAGCCAAGCCACGGGGGAAACACTGGGCCATGGTGGACAGGAGGCCAGGCAAAGTGCAATAACCTGCACTTCACCACACAGCGTATGACGTTCCCAGAAGAGATCCTCTTGGATCATAAAGGGTATCAGCCCTTCAACCACACTTCCCTCCACCGCCTTTTACTGCAAGCACGCCAAAGGTCTGTTTCTTGCACCTGCCCTTGCGTCACACCAACCTCTGGTTAGCAGCTGCTAGAAAGAAATGCTGAAAAGTCTGTATTCTCTGTCAGTCGCTTTTTGGTGCACTCTGCTGCAGAGCTGCTCCAGGGTGGGGCCAGCACCACAGTAATACACTGCTTCATCCCCTTGCTTTGCTGCCTGGATCTGCAGTGTGAATCTGTTCTGGGAGCCCTCCACTGTTCCCTTAAGGCGATCCTGGAAACCTTCTCCATAGCTGTCACCCTCCTCGTAAATCCAGTCCAGAGCACCACGCGGCCCCTGCCGGTACCAGAACATGTAGTAGCTGCTCATACTGCCTCCACTCATGCTGCACTGGAAGGTGACTCCATCGCCCTCTCGCACGGCCAGTTCCCTGACGTGTTGCTCCAAGGCCACCTGGCCAGTGACTGCTGCAGAGTGAGAACAAGCCATGACCACTCCAAGATTCAGCAAAAGTCAGGGCAATGCTGGTGGAGGCATTGCCATGGCACTGGACCAGTTGAAGGACTAAATCCTCCTCTTTGAACCCAGCTGACAAAGATGGGCGGAGGAATCCAGCTGGTACCAGGAATCAGGGCTCATGAGGAAGGAGACACCACGTTTCCCTCCCTCCTTTTCCCTGTCAGTCAGGGAGCTTGATCTGATTTTCCCACTTGAAGCAGAGGAGGCAGGCTGGACAGAGGTGCCTAAATCATGGCTAGAAGAGGAGGAGGGCTGTTGCCACTGGGCTTCACAGGGATGGGTGAGGAGCTCGAGCCACGGGCAGCTCAGGCTGCAAGCAGTCAGCACAGCGCCACAGAGCCGTGCAGAGCACAGGCGCATGCTCAGATCCTGGGGGACATCACCCCTTCCTTTCACTTACCTAGCACGGGCAATAACCCCACGCACAGGGCAGTCCACATGGCCAGGCCCGCTCTGTCTCGCCTCTCTCCAGCTTCTCTCTGCCTGCAGGGCAGCTCTGCCCACACCTTCCCTGTCTCTGCCTCTGTGACTGCAGCCAGTCCTAGGCCCTCCTAGTCACTCCCTCGGTCCATGACAGCAGTGAAGGCGAGAGGCGGGGGTGGAGGAGCGGAAGAAGTTGAAGCTGTTGGTGCACTCCCGGGTGTCTCTCACCCTGCGGGGTGCAATAACAGAGCGCTCGCTTGGCAGGAAAACCTCTGGTGGGCAAAAGGTGACGTGTTGCTGTAGGGCCACCCCGACCCTCCTCGGAGGAAGGACTGCAGTGTTTATGCTGGGACTGCAGAGCTGGCCCTGGGCATGGCAGGTTGTCCTCCCAGGGGGCCAAGGTCCCTTGGTGCTGCTGTGCTGCTCCAGCATGGGAGCCCCTCAGCCCAGCTCCGCTTGGACAGGGCACCCCTAGGCAGACGTGCTCCTCACCCTGCTCCCTCCGCTCTGGCCCAACACCCTACTCCTCCACTTACTCCCTCGTGCTGACTCTTCTCCAGCTGACTCTTCATGTCAAAGCCCTCCCAGACCCTGCAAGCAGCAAAGCACCTCCAGGGCTCTGGGCAGATGAGATCCAGCATGTGCTTGGCGCTGAAGCTCTGGGGCAGAAGTGCAGGCTCAAGCCCCCCAGGTCACACCCTAAAACTCACGTGCACAGGACTCAGCAGGGACCAGGCTGTCGGGGCTCCTCAGCAGAGCAGGGACGCTCCCTTCTCCGTGCTCCTCCTGCACAGCAGGAACCCAGAGCTCCCCCTACGACCTTTGCAGCCACAGGACGGGACACCTACTGAGCCCTGACAAAGTGTCACCGTCTTGACGAGTACCACCATTTTGGGGAAGATTGCCTACTCCGCAGTGGCCCTCCACACTGCCCCTCCAGAGACTGTGCGAATCCTTCCCCTGCCCTCTCTTTCCATGGGTGCTCCAGCCTGGCCCCCTGGGGAGGGGATCCGCAGGACAGGGGTGGGAAAGGGACTTGCAGAGGGTAGAGGAACCCAGTGAAACTGGAGGCTGGGAAAAGAAGCAGGGGCATGCAGGGTCAGGGTGGTGCGGGGTGCCCCAGGGCCACTTGGGGCTACCTGGCTCCTACGTGGTAGGACATGCTGGGTTCCCTATGGCCCCCAAACCCATGGAGGGCTGGAGTGTTATTCTGGCCCAGGGCACCCTCCGTATCCTTCCCTCTTAGGGGCCCCCACTGAAATCCATGCTGGCCCTCGGTGTGCACACATGGGCATACATGCACATGGAGCCAACGCTAACCACAGAGCAAAGAGACTCTTCATCATGTCCGGGGAAAAGACACTCTGCAGCTCAGCTCCTGCTCTCGCACTACTTGGGGGCTCCCTGAACAACATGAGGTTTCAAAACTCAGTTCAACTCTGGATTTCCATGTTCAAATTTTAGTTCATCAATGCTCGTTGAGCTGCTTCTTAAGCAAACTGCGTTCTCTGTCGCCTTCTGCCTGTGAGAGAGACTGGGAAATATGGACAAAGGTTAACAACATGTTCATGGTTTGTGTGTACCTGTGGGAGACTCTGCTGCTGCTGCTGCAGCACCTCTGTGCCCGTTTCTGGGGAAAGCCAGCCCAGACGATTCCTGAGAAGCCTTCTTGCAGCCAACCACAAAAGACCTGGCGGGATTTAAACCCCCTCCTTCCCGTTCTGCCCTGGCCCTGCCTGTGTTTCAAGCACTGTGCCCTTTTCCAGCTCTCTGGTGCTGCAGAAATAGGTGGCTGTGTCTGCAGCTGACGGCGAGAGCACTTCCAGGGACAGCTGGGTCCTGGAGGGGTCCGCAGAGCTGGTGACTCGGGTCTGGAAGGCTGAAGCAATGTGCTGGAGTCCCGTGAAAGGATACTGCTACACTATATGCTGCAGCTCTCTGCCAGGAGTCTGACGGATCCAGTCCCAAGCGTAGCTGCTGTCGCTGATGGGTACACCAGAGATGTGGCAGGTAAGCGTGAGAGACTCTGAGACCTTCCCTGCCGTGGGGCCAGGGGCCTCTGTCTGCACCTGAGAAAGGGCACCTGCAACCCCGGGAGACAAGGATGAACAGGGAGTGATAGCTCAGGCTGACGTACTTGGGAGAATCTGGAACAGGGCCATCAAGATGACGAAGGGACTGGAGCATCTCGCTGATAAAAAAGGCTGTGAGAGCTGGGACAGTTTATCCTGGAGAAACGAAGGCTCATGGGGGGATCTCATCAAGGTACAGAAATACTTGAAGGGAAGGCGGAAAGAAGACCAGGTGCCGCTGAACATCAGAAAACACTTTTTCAGTGTGAAGGTGAGTGAGCACTGGCGCAGGTTGCCCAGGCAGCTAGGGAAGTCTCCATGCCTGCAGATATTCAAAAGCTGTCTGGACATGGCCCTGGGCAACTGCCTCCAGGTGGGCCTCCTTGAGCAGGGCCATTGCACCAGGTGACCTCCGGAGGGCCCTTCCAACCTCAACCATTCTGGGAAAACAGGGCCGCAAGAGCATGCTGAGTTCTCCTTTGTAGCACCCTCATATTCCTCCACCACCCCTCTCCACTTAGATGGGACGGGCAATGACCTCGTGCACACGTGGTCCCACATGGCCAGACTGGCTCCTGCTCACCTCTCCCCAGCTCCTCTCCGCTCACACACCTGCTCTGCTCTGGTTTCACACATCTCTGGACCTGTGACACCACCCAACCATGACCCCAGTCCCAGCTCTGTTCCCCAGGCACAGCCAGGTCACCGTCTCGGCACAGAGATGGGCTGTGACACCCATGTACTGGGTGTCCACTGCAAGGTTTTGGTAGCAGGGTGCTGCAGGGATGGCCTCTATGATGAGGCCAGGGACTGTCTCATGCCCGACACAGCCTCATGCTCCAGCCAGCTTGGCAGCAGACCCGCCACAGGACAAGGCTAAGCCCACCAGCAAAGCTCACGGTGCCTAAGGCACAACATACGTGGGAGGAGTCAAAACAGGGTGCAGCAGTGTGAGAAGTGAGGAAAGAAAGTGGAATCATCACCTCAATTTATGCAATCTTTATGCCCATGTGCCAATTGCCCCAACGCCCATCGCCCATCGCCTCAAGTTACAGGATGCATGAAAGGATGTGCTAAGTTCCTCTGTGGGAACCTCCAACTCCTCTTCTGACCCTGTCTAATTAGCAAGGATGGGCAATGACACCGCGCACAGGGTGTTACACATGGCCGGAGCAGCTCCTGCTCACCTCTCCCCACCTCCTCTCTGCCCGTACATCCGCTCTGCTCAGGTTTCCCACATCTCTGGACCACTGACAGCACCCAGCCATGAGGAGACTCCCCCTCTCTCTGACCCCAGGCACAGCCACTCACTGACTCGCCCCTGAGATGGGCTGTGACCCCCGTGAACACGCAGGAGGAGCGAGCAGGAGGCGAGCAAGCTGATGCTGTTGGGGCACGCGCTGCGTGTCTCTCACTGTGGTCCCTGCAGGGTGCAGTCATAGGGCGCACTGTCCCCCAGCTCCAGCCCCGGGATGATCAGGGTCCCAGAGCTCTTGGCAGCCTGGCAGGAAAACCTCTGGCGGGCAGAAGGGGCTGTGTGGCTGTAGGGGCCTCCCTGGCCCTTGCTCTGCAGCAAGTACTGCAGGGGTCCACCGGGACGCTGACGGTACCAGGCCACGTAAATATAGGAGGCGTTGGAGCTGTAAGTGCATCGCAAGGTGCCGGTATTCCCTGCTCGCCACCACACCGCAGACCTCGTCGCTCGGATCTCATCACCCTGAAATGCACCTGAAACAAAAGCAGGGCTGTTCACCCACCACTCTGCTCTCACTGGTGCAAGGTGGCTCACAAGGGGGTCAATGGAAGCAGGCAACGCTGTTGCCAAAGGCCGAGCTTTTTTCGGGCCCCAGGGACGAAGGGGACCAAGGGAAGGCAGAGAGGGGCTGCAGGCAGGCAGAGCGGCCAGGCTGCTTGGGTGACACTGAAGCATCTCCACAGAATGAAATATTGCATGTGGGACTCAGGAGGTGGAAACTGGCAGTGCCGGGAAAGGAGCTCTTGCAGAAAGGCCAGGACCACCGGCGGGGCGCAGTGACGGCCCCTCTCTCCCTGGGAATAGTCCTGCGCTGCCCCAGCACTCACCGGCTCCAAGTTGAGCCCATGAACGAAGATGATGGCGCCCATGTGTGAACATATTTAAGAGAGCTCAAAACAGTGCCCGGCAGTGTGAGAAGCAAGGAAAGAAAGCGTGAGAAACAACCCTGCAGACACCAAGGCCAGTGAAGAAGCAGGGGGAGGAGGTGCTCCAGGTGCCACAGCACAGATTCCCCTGCAGCCTGTGGAAGAGACCAGGGCAGAGCAGGTATTTCCCTGCAGCCTGGGCAGGATCCCACGGCAGAGCACGTTCGTATGCCCTGACGGAAACCGGGGTCTGTGGAGAGCCCACGCTGGAGGAGGTTTATCCTGAAGGACTGCAGCCCTTGAGAAGGAACCACCCTGGAGCCATTTGTGAAGGACTGCAGACCGGGGGAGGGAGGAAGGAAGAGTAGAGATGAAGTGTTATGAACTGACCCCATTCCCCATGGCCCACTCAGGGAGAGGAGGTAGAGGAATTGCAAATGAAGGTATGAAGCACGGGAGGAAGGGGAGAGGTGTAGGGGGGAAGGTGTTTTTAGGTTTTAATTCTCACAATCCTACTCGATTTTAATAGGGAATGAAATAAAATTCCTGCAGTGTGCAGGAAAGGCCAGGAACTCCTGTGGTGCACAGTGATGGCCCCTCACTGCCTAGGAACAGCTCTGAGCCCCCCGCCCCAGCACTCTCCTGCCCAGCACCTCGCTCACCCTGTGCTGGGCCCCAGCAGGTTTGTGTTAAAGCTCAGCTGGATTTCCTGCCTCCGTGGGAACAGCACAGAAGTAGCGGGCAGAGTCCCGGGGGTGCAGGGCACGCAGGGACAGAGATGACTCGGACCGGGAATTGTCCCGGGATGCCGTGGCTCGACCCTCCACTGAGTGCCCGAATTTAATGAATGAGGCATCAAAACCGATGAAGGACACCCACTCGAGTCTCCCACCGCCTGCCTGACGGTACCACAGAACGGCAGAACGCTCAAAGTCGAAGCCGGACGCCCGGCAGGAGAGGAGCACGGAGTCCCCCGGCGCTCGCAGCCCTCCGCCGGCCTCCACCAGGCTCCGCTGCGCCCACACCCCTGCGGACGGAGAGCGCAGGCAGCCGGGCAGGGCGCGCCCGCGGCCCGAGGCCGTTCCCCCGCCGCCCCGGCGCCCCCCGCCCCGGCACAGCGACCGCCGCCGCCCCCCTGTCTCCCGGCCAAGCCCCGCGCCCGGGCCAATGCCCCGCCTGCCCTCCGCGGGCTGAGCCGCGCCTGCTCCCGGCGCTCCGGCCCGGCCCGCGCCCCGAAGGCCTCCCGCCCCCGCCGCCCTCGCCCCCGTCCCTCTCCCGCCCCCTCTCCCTCTCCCTCTCCCTCGCCCCCCGCTCCCCGCTGCCCCGCGAAGGAAGCCGAGCGCCCGGCGACAGCGCGCCCGGCGCGGGAGCAGCCGCAGCCCCGGGGCCCCGGGCCGGGCAGGGCCGCCCGAGGGCAGCCCCAGCCCCGGGCCCAGCCCCGGCCTCGCTGCCCTCCCCGCCCGGCTCTCACCTGCCGGCCCCGCGGCCAAGGACAAGGCCAGGAGCCACGGCCCCAGCCCGGGCGCCATCGTGCCCTGCCGCGCCGGGGCGGCCGGGGCCGAAGGGCCCGCAGGGACCCGCAGAGGAGCCGAGCGGAGCCGCGCTCAGCCCCGCTCCTGCCCGCCCCGCCGGCTCGGCCCCTCGCCGGGGCAGCGCCGACGCCTCTGCCCGCCCTCGACGCGCCCGCCCCGCCCCGGCCCGGCCCGGCCCGGCCCCCCGGTGCCGCGGCCCCTGCCGGGGAGCAGAAGGGGGGCGCGGGAAGGGACGCGGGGCCAGGCCGGGGGCAGCGCAGGAGCGCGGCGCCCCGGCAGACGAAGGCTCCTGGCCCGGCGCTCCCAGCGCGGCTCCGGCGCTGCCCGCCCTGTCGCCCTGCCGAGCCCTGCGGAAGGCGCTCGGCGCCTCGGCCGGGCGCTGCTGGCGTGGAAGCGAGCCCCCGCCCCTCCCCCTTGCCCCCCACTCCCTTTTGCACCGCAGAGCTCCCCCTTCCCCCCCACCACCGCACCCTCACAAGCCTCAGGTCGTCCCTCCCATTTCTTGCAGCCTCTTCTTTCCCAGGCTGAACACTGGACACACAGCCGGTCCCCACGTTTAGTGACCAAGGGCATGAAGTCCAGCTTGAAGCTGGTGTAGAGCAACGTACCCCAGGAGCCAATATTGGGTCCAGCCGTGTTTAATGTCTTCATCCATCATTTGGAGGATGGAATAAAGAGCACCCCCCGAAAACTTCTTTTTGGGAGGAGGGGCAGCTACACCAGCGGGCTGTGCTGCCATCCAGAGGGACCTCGACAGGCTGGAGAAGTGTGCTGATGGAAACTCGTGCAGTTCAACAAGGTGCACTGGTTTTCGCTGGGACAGAGTTAATTTTCCTCCTAGTAGCTCGTACGGTGCGGTGTTTTGTGTTTGTGAGCAAAAGAGTGTTGATGACACGGGGATGTTTAACCTCTTGCTGAGCAGCGCTTACACTGCTTCAAGGCCTTGTCTGTGTCTCACGCTGCCTCCCCAGCGATTACCTGGGGGTGGGCAATAAGGTGGGAGGGGACACAGCCAGGACAGCTGTCCCCGAGTGACAAAGGAGTGTTCCACACCATATGACATAGTGCCCAGCAATAAAACTCAGGGAAAGGAGGAGGCAAGGGATTCCTTTGGAGTTACGGCGTTTGTCTTCCCAAGGAACCGTTCTGTGTGAGGCAGCCCTGCTTTCCTGAAAATGCCTGAACGCCTGCCTGCAGGCGGGAAGTCGGGAATGTGTTCCTTATTTTGATTGGCTTGTGCGCGCAGCTTTTTCTTCACCTGTTAAACTCTCTTGATCTCAACCCATGAGTTTTCTCTCTTTTACTCTTCTGATTCTCTCCCCCATCCTGCTGAGGGGGCAGTGAGGGAGCGCCTGTGTGGTGCTGAGCTGCCTGTCGGGGTTAACCCACAACAGAAGGGAAAGGACCTCGCACCTGGAAGGAACAATCCCACGTACCAGTACGCGCTGGGGGCCGTAAAGCCCTAAGGCTCCTGGTGGAAACCAAGTCGAACGTGACCAGTAATGTGACCTTGTGGCTCTACTGGGTTTACATGGCAAGGTTTTGGAAGTAGCGTGGGCTGCACGAGTGGCCACTGTGAGAGGAGACCAGGTCTGCCCCCATGTCGGACACAGCTGATTCCAGCCAGCTCCAAAAAGGACCCACCACTGGCCAAAGCTGAGCCAATCAGCTAAGCCCATGGCACCTCTGTGAGAACATGTTTACAACAAGGTAAAAAATGCTGCACAACGGCTGCGAGAGAGAAAAGTAAGAAAAACTGTGAGATGGAAAGTCCCTGCAGACACCAAAGTCACTGAACAAGGAGGAGGTGCTCCAGGTGACAGAGCAGAGATTGCCCCGCAGCCTGTGGAGAAGACCATGGTGAAACAGGTTGTTCCCCTGCAGCCCATGGAAGCCTACGTCAGAGCAGATATCCACACTGCAGCCCGTGGAGGACCCCATGTTGCAGCAGTCAGATGTGCCCTGAAGGAGGCCGGTGCACGTAGAGAGCCCAGGCAGGAGCGGGTTTTCAGGCAGGAACTGCGACCCATTGGGAGGCCCATGCTGGAGCAGTCTGTTCCTGAAGGACCGTACTCTGGGGAGAGGCCCCACACTGGAGCAGTTCACGAAGGACTGTATAGTGTTGGAGGGACCCCAGACCAGAGCAGGGGATAGGCGTGAGGAGAAAGGAGTGGCAGGGACAAAGTGTTATGAACTGACCACTTCCCCCCTTCCCCATCTCCCTGCGCTGCTTGGGGCGGGGAGGAGGTGGAAAAGTTGGGAATGAAGGAGTGAAGTTCAGCAAGGGAAGAAGGAGGAATGGGGGACGATTTCTTACTTCTGTTGTTGTTTCTCATTACCCTACTCTGTTTTGGATTGGCAATGCATTAATTTCCGCCAAGTCTCTTCTCCTGTGATTTGTAAGCCATCTACCTGCCTTTATTTTGACTCATGAATTTTTAATCTTCTTTTCTCCCCCTGCTCCAGTGTGGAAGGGGAGTGAGAGAGCGGCTTGGTGGGCATCTGGCAGCCCCCCAAGGTTAACACCCCAGAGTGGCCAACGCAGCTAATGGTATCCTGGGCGGCACCAGGAGGAGTGTTGCCAGAAGGTCAAGGGAGGTGGTCCTTCCCACCTATTCAGCACCAGTGAGGCCACACCTGGAGTACTGTGTCCAGTTCTGGTCTCCCCTGTACTGGAAAGACATGGACATACTAAGATGAACCAAAGAAGGAGACTGAGGGGAGACCTTATCGCACTCTACAGCTACCTGAAAGGAGGTTGTAGCGAGGTGGGTGTTGGTCTCTTCTCCCAAGTAACAAGCGATATTACGAGAGGAAATGACCTCAAGTTGCGCCAAGGGAGCTTTAGATTGGACATTAGGAAAAATTTTTTTCCTGAAAGAGTGGTCAAGCATTGGAACAGGCTGCCCAGGGAAGTGTGGAGTCGCCATCCCTGGAAGTAGTTAAAAGACCTGTAGATGAGGTGCTTAGGGACATGGTTTAGTGGGCATGGTGGTGTTGGTTTGACGGTTGGACTCGATGATCTTAGAGGTCTTTTCCAACCTTAACGATTCTATGATTCAATGATTCTAAGGACCATTCAGATGATTAAGAAATGGCATCATGTCTCCTTTGATGAATAGCCGAATGAGCTGGGACTATTTGCCCTGGAGAAGAGAAGGCTTGGCAGGGGGTGAATCTCACCAATTTACAGAAATGTCTGGGGGGCCCACAGAGACAAGACACACGGTGTGGGAAAGACACCCATGCTAACCCCTCGCCCCACACTCCCCCACTCAGCTCCGCATGGCTCCTCTTTGCCCCCCTCCAGCCCTCGGCTCTCCCCTCCTGGCTCTCCCACACCACCTGGTTCCTGCCAGGCTGCAGGGTTGTCCCTCAGAGACCCCTTCAGGCCAGGCTGCACCGCCTGACCCCTTTCCCCCCAAACATCCAGGGGACAGGGGCAGTGTGGGCTGCCTGAATGCGGAGAGGGGGCACAGCACCAAAATGGTCTCTGTGCCCTGCTCTGCCCTGGCAGTTTGTAACCCAAACTATGTCGATAACACACCCATGTTTTCGCTATTGCTGAACAGTGCTTACACAGCGTCAGGGCCTTCTCTGTTTCTCACGTTGCCACCAGCTGTACAGCTGACCGCCACCGGCCAAAGGGATACTGCATTCCGCATGATGTCCTGCGAAGCAATACATCTGAGGGAGAGAAGGAGGAAAGGGGGATGTTTGGAGTTTGGCATCTGTCTTCCCAAGTGAACATTATGCGTGAGGAAGCCCTGCTTTCCTGGAAATGCCTAAACACCTGCTCGCCGATGGGAAGGAGGATTGTATTCCTTATTTCGCTTGGCTTGCATGTGCAGCTTTTGATTTACTTATTAAAATGTCTTTATCTCAGCACACAAGTCTTCTCTCTTATACCCTTCTGATTCTGTCCCCCATCCCACTGCCGAGGGAGAAAGCAAGTGGTTGTGTGTCCCCTGACGTTAAGGGGACAGACAGGTTATTTTAGGGATCCTTGGCAGAATGATGACAGCATTAAATCATAGTTACAATTAAAGCTTTATTTTCTTAACAGGACGTTATGATTAAAAGAGCACAGAATTCATGAGTAAAAACGGCACAGGATTTCTACCGGCAGAATCAATACAGTACAATCTCTAAGACGTGTCTTACAGAATTTATAATACCACTTACCTTAATCACCTAGATCCTAAAATAACTTACAATTTCTAAAGATCTGGATCCTCTGCAGATCAGGTCACACCTTATTACATGGTTTGCTGAATCAATATAACAACCACAATCTAGGCTCAAAGATCCTATAAAAGGATACAAGTTACTCAGCCGATCCTCGGAGGAAGCAGACAACCTTGGAGGCGTCCCTGGCCAGGGGAGGTCACGGGTCTCACTGTCCAGCAGCAGTTCCAGTCCATGTTCCCTTCTTAGGACTTGTAACTGCTCGATTTTATAGACGGTGCTCGGGGTGCTGTTATGCCTCCCTGTCCTCTGATGGGGTCATCAACAACACTTGGTTGGCCGTTGCCTGGAGCCTTTGAGGCCGGCAAGAGAGGGAGTAATCTCCTGGCACCCAGGAACTTTGAGGCCAGTAGGGAGGAGAGGAAGAAATCTGTGTGGTTTGTCTACGTGGTTCACAGGACCTTCAGGGCCTGATGACAACGGGAAAGGGAATGAATTCGTGACCCACTCAGTCAGAGAGAACGGCTGCTTTCCTTCTAAAATGCTGTTCGTTACGCTAACGACACTACCAGGGGTCGGGAGCAGGGGGTACCGGTCACAGTGGGGCTGAGCTGCCTATGGGGGTTCACCACAAGACAATGGAAAGTGCAAAGTCCTGCACCTGGGGAGGAAAAACCCCACGTACCAGTATACACTGGGGGCCATCCAGCTGGAAAGGTCCTAAGGCCTTTCCTTGGTGGACACCAAGTTGAACATGAGCCAGCAATGGGACCTCGCAGCTCTATTGGGTTTATGTGGCAAGGTTTTGGAAGCAGCGTGCACGAGTGGCCGCTGTGAGAGGAGACCAGGGCTGCCCCCGAGTCGGACACAGCTGATTCCAGCCAGCTCAACAAGGACCCACCGCTGGCCAAAGCTGAGCCAATCGGCTAAGCTGGTGACGCCTCTGTGATAACATACTGACAAAAAAGGTAAAAAATGCTGCACAGCGTTGTCGCGAATGAGTGGTTTGGAGGCCGCTCAAAGAATCACTGTTGACGGTATTAGCAGAAAGTGATTTTAATAGAAATTTATACAAGCGCGACTTAGCAGAGTTCAATGGCAAGGTTCACTCTATCACTTACTACACGGATGAAGCGTACAAAGGAAAAGAGCATGGAAAACTGAGAAGTCCTTGGCTAATGAAAACACTACTTAGCAACAACTACAACATGAGCGTGTTATCAACAGTCTTCTCATAGTAAATCCAAACCCCAGCACTAGGCCAGCTACTAGCAAGAAAATTACCTCTATCCCAGCCGAAGCCAGGGTATTGTGTTAGAACTGAGTTGGGATGATTTATACAGAGGCCGAGAACGAAAAGGTTAAGGGAGACCCTCCCGCTGAGTCACGAGGTTCAGAGAAGATCCGGCTGGATCTAATCTTAGTCTCAGACTTGGGCAACGGCTTATGTCTGATACAAAAAGGGTAAGGAGGCCCTCCTGTTGAGTCACGAGGTTCAGAGCAGACCCGACTGGGCCTAGCCCTAGTCCCAGACTTGGGCAACGGTGTATGTCTAAAGATTATATGTTTAGCAGCAGTCTAAGGTTCATTTACAATCTTAAGCTAGATCATAAGATTTTAGCAGACTGTATTTGCTAGCAGGTACTTTCATCAATACACACACACACGGATGCAAAGATGGATAAATATACAAAGATATATCTGTTAAAAATCCCCCTCGAGTTCAGCGAAATACTCACGTAAAATGTCTTGGCATTTCTCAACGGACAAAGCGTTGAGCCTCGAGGAGTATTGCAGCCCAGGTCCTGTGCCAACCGGCGACGGTCCTCCAAATATCACAAATCGAGAGTTTGCAAACTCTGAGGAGCGTTTCACTCAGAGGGAGTTTTGGGCACAACCCACTGCGGTCCAGGAGAGCTCAAAGGGTCTCACTTAGGACCACCATTTATAGGTGCACAGATGATTGACTTCAGTCATCTCTAAATTTCCATCCTGGCCACAGGCCAAGGCGGTAGTGACTAAAATTCTGAAGGTTTTGGTGTTGTTACAACTGAGCTACAACTCAAATAAGATGGCGCCTGGGACAGGCACTGGGAGTGCGTTCCCAGCCTCAGCCATGCAGAGTTTCCGATATGGTCAAGGAGCGCTCAACCGTCAGACTCCGTACACCAAGGCCGAGGTTTCATGGGAATTTCTGAGATCAACGAGCGGCCCAGGGGAATGGGGGGGAAGGTGCACCACCACAAGCATCTGTGAGAGAGAAAAGTAAGAAAAACAGTGAGATAAAAACCCCTGCAGACACCAAGGTCAGTGAAGAAGGAGGGGAAGGACGTGCTCCAGGCGCCAGAGCAGAGATTCTCCTGCAGCCCATGGAGAAGACCATGGTGAAACAGGTTGTCCCCCTGCAGCCCATGGAAGCCTACGTCAGGGCAGATATCCACACTGCAGCCCGTGGAGGACCCCACACCACAGCAGTCAGATGTGCCCTGAAGGAGGCTGGTGCACGTAGAGAGCCCAGGCAGGAGCAGGTTTTCAGGAAGGAACTGCGGCCCTTGAGTGGTCCACATTGGAGCAGTCTGTTCCTGAAGGACTGTACTCTGGGGAGGGCTCCCACGCTGGAGCAGGCCATGAAGGACTGTACACCATGGGAGGGACCCCACGCCAGAGCAGGGAAAAACCTCTGAGGAGGAAGGAGTGGCAGAGACGTGAAGTGTTACAAACTGACCACAAACCTCCTTCCCCATCTCCCTGTGTGGTTTGGGGTGTGGAGGAGGTAGAAGATTCAAGAATGAAGGAGTGAAGTTGAGCCTGGGAAGAAGGGGGGCGGGGGAGGCTTTGTGGTTGTTTCTCATTATCCTACTCTATTTTTCATTGGAATTACATTCATTTTTCCCAAGTCTGTTTTGCCTGTGATTGGTAAGTGGTCTACCTGTCTTTAGTTGGATTCATGAATTTTTAATTGTATTTCCTCCCAATGTCCCACTGAGGAAGGGGAGTGAGAGAGCTGCTTGGTGGGCATCTGGCAGCCCCCCAAGGTTAACACACCAGAGTGGCCAGCGCAGCTAATGGTATCCTGGCAGCACCAGCAGGAGTTTTCCCAGCAGGTTGAGGGAGGTGGTCCTTCCTCTATGTTCGACACCGGTAAAGCTTCACCTGTAGTACTGTGTCCAGTTCTGGCCTCCCCAGTACAAGAGAGATTTGGACGTACTTGGGAGAGTCCAGCAAAGGACCATGAAGATGACGAAGGGGCTGGAGCATCTCTCCTGTAAAAAAGGCTGTGAGAGCTGGGACTGTTTACTCCAGAGAAATGAAAGCTGGTGATGGATCTCATAAATGTACAGAAACACCTGAAAAGAGAGGGCAAAGAAGATGCAGCCAGGCATGAAGTCACGTGAAGCAATAAACCTAGGGGAAAGAAGGAGGAAAGAGGGATATTCGGAGTCATGACTTTTGTCTTTCCCAAGTAACCGTTATGCGTGATGAAGGCCGGCTTTCCTAGAAATGCCTAAACATCTGCCTGCCAATGGGAAGTCAGGAATGAATTCCTTATGTTGCTTGGTTTGTGCACGCAGCTTTTGCTTTACTTCTTACACTCTCTTTATCTCAACACACAAGTTTTCTCACTTTTACCCTTCTGATTCTCTCTCCCACCCCACTAAGCAAGCAGCTGTGTGGGGCTCAGCCGCCTACCGGGCTTAGGGACGGTAGGCTGCCCACAACCTTGTCCTCTTCAGTTTTGAATATCTCCAAGAATGGAGACTACACAGCCTCAGGTATTTACACACACTGACAAATCTACCCACAGGATTTTCTCCTCTGGATGCAGTAGTCCACAGTCTCACCAGTGCTGAGCTCAAGAGCAGCTCATCCCAATGAGCAAGGAGTCAGGTAAAAATGCCAGGAGCCTGCACGGATAAGCAAGGCTAGGGAAAATGCGGGCCCACTGCTGAATGGGATAGGGGACGTGGTGACACAGGACATGGAAAAGGGCTGAGGTACTGAATGCCTTATTCGCCTCAGTCTTTACGAACAAAACCGTCCTTCAGGACTCCCAGGTCCCAGAGTCCAGGGGGAAAGGCTGGAGCAAGCAAGATGTACCCTTTCACAGCCCATGTCACTCAGCACTTATCTAGTCCATCATGAGTGGCTTTGTCTACACTGTTTCCAGCGCAGTGGGAAGTCCGGGCTGAGCGCGTAACTCAATTCAGAATACACAACATCCACTCTTTCCTCATCCACCAAGACCCGTTGTCTTATTGTAGAGGGCTTTAAATTTGGTTAAGGCCCATTTCCACTTCACAAAGCCATGCTGACTGTCAGTGAGGAAGGAGGGGGAGGAGGTGCTCCAGGAGCCACAACAGAGATTCCCCTGCTGCCCCTGTTAAAGACCACGGTGATGCAGGTTGTTCGTCTGCAGCCCACGGAGGTCCACGGTGGAGGAGATACGAACCTACAGCCCAAGGAGGACCCCACGCCGAACCAAGGGGATGTGACCTGAAGCAAGATGTCACCCTGTGGAGAGCTCACGCTGGAGCAGGCTCCTGACAGGAATCATGGTCCCGTGGAGAGACGAGCCCACGCTGGAGAAGGCTTTCTAGCAGGACCGGTGCTCCGCAGGGGACTCATGCTGGAGCAGTCTCTTCCTGAAGGACTGCACCCCGTGCAAAGGACCCATGCTGGGGGATTTTGTGAAGAACTGCAGCCCACGAGAAGGATCCACACTGGAGAAGTTCATGAAGAACTGTGCCCCATGGCTGGGAGCCCACGCTGGAACAGGCAAAGAGCATGAGGAGGAAGGGGCGGCAGAGACGAAGTGTTATAAACTGACCACAACTCCCATTCCCCATCCCCCTCTGCCACTCGGGAGGAGGAAGGCAGAGAAGTCGGGAGTGAAGTTGAGCCCGGGAAGAAGGAAAGGGGAAAGGCAAGGTGTTTTTAGATTTGTCCTTATTTCTTATTATCCTACTCTGATTTTGTTGGCTGCAAAGCAAATCCAGACATTGGCACCTGCAGCTGTCAGACTGCAAGCAGCTGCCTTAGCAGCAATGGCCAGCGTGCAGACCACGGGATGCGGGGCTGGCAGGGGCGCCTGCCAGAGCACGTGGCCCACATAATAGTGCACAGCCTCCTTACATCAAAGGAGGCAACTGGCTGCTATGAAGCAAGAACGGCCAAATTGTCAAAGTCACAACTGCCCCGTACCTCCAGCATTTGGAAAATACCAGCCCTGCTAGGCCAAGGCTTTCCGCCAACACAGCTGCAACACCGGGAGTCCAAGGGACTGGTAGGGCTCCGTGGACACACACTACAGGTGAGCAATTGTCCTCCGGGTGACACTGGCAAGAAGACTGTGGGCGCATGCATTAATTATTCCATGGGTAGACCCTTCTACATCTACTTATACCATCAACATTGAAGAATGTTGGGAATGGGCCGTGGCTATATGGGTGTCTTTGCGTAAACTGCCACGGATATCCCATGGACACCCTCAGCCTCTTTTGTCCTCTGCACATCAGAAGACATGTCCCTGAAAAGCCCCACAGGATGAAGTAACATCCCACGAAATGGGAAAACTACTCTTGCAGTCTACCAGCTGTCCATGAACCGCAGAGTAACGTTCATCTAGAGATAGTGGGACTTCACACATATTACACACAGTGACCTCGTGGGACCACAACAGAACCATTACATATTGAGAGAATAGTACCATTAATAGGACCATACAATCATGGAATCATAGAATCATACAATGTCTCAAGTTGGAAGGGACCCATAAGGATCATTGAGTCCAACTCCCTGCTCCTTGCAGGACTACCTAAAACTGAACCCTATGACTAAAAGCATCGTCCAGATGCTCCTGGAACTTTGACAGCCTTGGTGCCCTGGCCACTCCCCTGAGGAGCTCAGTGAACGACCACCCTCACAGGGAAGAACCTTTTCCTAATGTCCAATCCAAACTTCCCCTGATGCAGCTTCATTCCATTTCCTCGTGTCCTATCGCTGGTCACCAGAAAGAGGAGATCAGCACCTCCCCCTCTGCTGCCCCCCTTGAGGAAGCTGTAGACTGCAACGAGGTCACCCCTCAGCCTTCTCTTCTCCAAGCTGAACAAGCCCAGTGACCTCAGCCGCTCCTCCTAATCTTGCCCTTGAGGCCTTTCACCATCTCGGTCATCCTCCTCTGGACACACTCTAATAGTTTAATGTCCTTCTTCTATTGAGGTGCCCAAAACTGCACACAGTACTCGAGGTGGGGCCGCACCAGTGCACTGCAGAGTGGGACAATCACCTCCCTCGACCGGTGAGCTATGCTGTGCTTGATGCACCCCAGGACACGGTTGGCTCTTTTGGCTGCCAGGGCACACTCTTGACTCATATTCAACTTGCCATCAACCCAAACACCCACATCGCTTTCCGCGCTGCTGCTCTCCAGCCTCTCGTTCCCCAATTTGTGCGTATAACCAGGATTACCACATCCCAGGTGGAGAATCCGCCACTCGCTCTTGTTACATTTCATAGGGTTGGTGACTGCCCAGCTCTCCAGTCTATCCAGATCTCTCTGTAAGGCCTCTCTGCCCTTGAGGGAGTCCACAGCTCCTCCTAGTTTAGTATCGTCGGCAAACTTACTTAATGTACATTCGAGTCCTGCATCCAGATCATTTATAAAAACATTAAAGAGCACTGGCTCTAAAATTGAGCCTGGGGGAACCCCGCTGGTGACTGCCCGCCAGCCTGCTGGAACCCCACTGACTATAACTCTTTGAGCCCAACCCGTCACCCAGTGGTTCACCCAACGTATTATGGACTTGCCTAGCTGTGTGCTAGGCATTTTGTCCAGAAGCACCCTCTGAGAGACAGCATCAAAAGCTTTGCTAACATCCAACAAAACCCCACATCTACCAGCTTCCCTTGGTCAACTAGATGGGTGGCCTTGTCATAAGAGGACATTAAGTTAGTTAAGCAGGACTTTCCCCTCAAGGACCCATGCTGGCTATGACCAATGAGTGCGTTGTCTCTCAAGTATTTGTCAGTAACTCCCAGAATAATCTTCCCCATAATTTTACCAGGCACTGAAGTGAGACTCACAGGCCTGTAATTACCAGGGTCTTCCTTCTTTCCCTTCTTGAAAACTGGGATATTTGCCAGCCTCCAGTCGTCTGGCACCCCTCCAGACTCCCAAGACCATTGAAAAAGAACGGAGAGACGTCCTGGGATAACATCAGCCAGCTCTTTCAGTACCCTGGGATGAATCCCACCGGACCCCATAGATTTATGCACATCCAGCTGGAGCAATGCACATGAAATGTTATGAACAGACACCAAACTCCATTTCACATTGGACCCTGTGCTTCTCGGGGAGCGGAAGGGAATGAAGGAGTGAAGTTGAGCCTGGAAAGGAGGGCAGAAAGGGTGGAAGGTTTCTGTAGGGTTGGGGTTTTTTTTCATTCTCACCATTCAACTCTATTTTAATTGGCCATAAATTAAAATTCCTGCAGTGTGCAGGAAAGGCCAGGAACTCCGGCAGTGGACAGTGATGGCCCCTCACTGCCTGGGGACAGCCCTGACACCCTACCCCAAGTACTCCCCCACCCCACAGCTTTCACACACTGTACCGGGGCCCCAGCAGGTTTGTGTTAAAGCTCAGCTGGATTTCCTGCCTCCGTGGCAACAGCACAGAAGTAGCGGGCAGAGTCCCGGGGGTGCAGGGCACGCAGGGACAGAGATGACTCGGACCGGGAATTGTCCCGGGACGCCGTGGCTCGACCCTCCACGGCTGCCCCGTACCGCTTTGCAGAACCCGCGGAGTTGATGTAGGACACCCACTCGAGTCTGCCATCGGCTGCCTGACGGTACCACAGAAGGCGATAAACCCCGAAGTCGAAGCCGGACGCCCGGCAGGAGAGGAGCACGGAGTCCCCCGGCGCTCGCAGCCCTCCGCCGGCCTCCACCAGGCTCCACTGCGCCCACACCCCTGCGGACGGAGAGCGCAGGCAGCCGGGCAGGGCGCGCCCGCGGCCCGAGGCCGTTCCCCCGCCGCCCCGGCGCCCCCCGCCCCGGCACAGCGACCGCCGCCGCCCCCCTCTCTCCCGGCCAAGCCCCGCGCCCGGGCCAATGCCCCGCCTGCCCTCCGCGGGCTGAGCCGCGCCTGCTCCCGGCGCTCCGGCCCGGCCCGCGCCCCGAAGGCCTCCCGCCCCCGCCGCCCTCGCCCCCGTCCCTCTCCCGCCCCCTCTCCCTCTCCCTCGCCCCCGTTCCCCGCTGCCCCGCGAAGGAAGCCGAGCGCCCGGCGACAGCGCGCCCGGCGCGGGAGCAGCCGCAGCCCCGGCGCACCGGGGCCCCGGGCCGGGCAGGGCCGCCCGCGGGCAGCCCCAGCCCCGGGCCCAGCCCCGCGCTCGCTGCCCTCCCCGCCCGGCTCTCACCTGCCGGCCCCGCGGCCAAGGACAAGGCCAGGAGCCACGGCCCCAGCCCGGGCGCCATCGTGCCCTGCCGCGCCGGGGCGGCCGGGGCCGAAGGGCCCGCAGGGAGCCGCAGAGGAGCCGAGCGGAGCCGCGCTCGGGCCTGCTCCTGCCCGCCCCGCCGGCTCGGCCCCTCGCCGGGGCAGCGCCGACGCCTCTGCCCGCCCCCGACACACCCGCCCCGCCCCGGCCCGGCCCGGCCCCTGCGGGGGAGGAGAAGGGGGGCGCAGGGAGGGACGCGGGGCCGGGCCGGAGGCAGCGGAGGAGCGCGGCGCCCCGGCAGACGAAGGCTCCTGGCCCGGCGCTCCCAGCGCGGCTCCGGCGCTGCCCGCCCTGTCGCCCTGCCGATCGGAGCCGGGGCGACCCCGGCCCCGGCTCCTGCCCCGGCCGCGGCCCCGGCCCCGGCCCCGGCCCCGGCCCCGGCCCCGGCCCCGGGCCCAGCCCCAGCCCGGCCCCGGGCCCAGCCCCAGGGACCGGCTGTCGCCCGCAGCGTCCCCTCGCAGGACCCTCCCCGTGCCCCGCACCCCCAGCCCGCCCTGGCCTCGCTCCCATCCCCTGCCCGCGGGGACAAGACACACAGAGGGCTCTGCTGCCATCAGGGGGACCGCGACAGGCTGCAGAAGTGGGCTGGCAGGAACCTCCTGCAGTTCAACACGGGGAAGAGCAAAGTCCTGCACCTGGGGAGGAACAACCCCCTGCCCCACGGCAGGCTGGGGGCTGCTCAGAGGGAAAGCACATGCTCAGAAAAGGACCCAAGGCTTCTGCTGGACAACAGCTTGACCAGAAATTTGCCCTGGTAGCAAAGAAGGTTAATGGAATCCTGGACTGCCTTAGACAAAGCATTGCCAGCAGGTCAGGGAGGTGATCCTTCCCCTCTGGTCAGCACTGGAGAGGTCACACCTGGAGTACTGGCTCCTCTTCTTGGCACCCCAGAACAGGAGACTTGGGCAAAAAGGAGAGAGGCCAGTGAAGGCCAAGAAGGTGCTAATGGGAGTGGAGCACCTCTTACATGAGGAAAAGCTGACAGAGCTGGGACTTCTTTACCCTGGAGAAGAAAAGGCTCGGGGGGCATCTCATCAACATATAGAAACGTATGAAGGGAGGGCGCAGGAAAGGCAGGGCCAAGCTCTTTTCAGTGGTGATCAGTGACAGGTCAAGAGGCAATGCGCACAAACACAGAGGGATCCATCTGAACATCAGGAAACACTTTTTCACTGTCAGGAGGACCAAGCACCGGCACAGGTTGCCCAAAGACGTTGTGGAGTCTCCATGCTTGGAGATACTCAAAAGCTGACTGGACATGGTCCTGGGCAACTGGCCCCAGGTGGCCCGCCTTGACCAGGGGGCTTGGACCAGATGACCTCCTGAGGTGCCTCCCAAATTCAGCCTTCCTGTGATTCTGTGGAAGACTCACAGGCACGTTCACGTCCTTGCAGGTGATACGTGGCAGGGCAAAGGGGAAAACTGAAACTCAGACTTTTCCACTCCCCTGATGACTTCCAGAAACAGCTTTTTTACAGGAGTGTCGAGGAAAACTCGCTGTCCTCTGTCAGCTAAAAGTTTCAAAGTTGGAACTCAAGAGAGAAATCTGCAAGTGATACAAGACTAATATGGGCGGGTAAAACAGTAGCACACAGGAAAGCTGTTCAGCATGGTTCTGTCTGCTGTATTTCTGGCGTCTGCTGTACTTATGGTGAGGGGTCTCCTGTTAGAACTTAGGAAGTGGTGTTCTTTTGTAAATTGAAAACCCAGGAGCATGCACATGGGACAGGGTTGTACAACCACGTACACAAACTCAGAGCCTGGCTTCGGAAGGATGGGGAATAACATGCATCCCCATTTGACCGGTTGACTGGCTGCTTCTCGGAGCCTGAGAGGCCTATAGCTGGCCAGAGCTTGCTGCTAGAGGCAGGGTTCCTGGGCAGAGTGGAGGGAATTCCATCACACCCAAAGGCCACTGCCGGAGGATTGCAGAGGGTACGTGGCGGCATGTTGGCAGCACGCGCGGTAAGGAGGAAAGACTAGAGGTCTTCCCCCCCAATCAGGACGCAAGAGTACTCCCAAAGCACTTCCAGCCCCCAAAGCTGTCTCTTATGAGCTCTGGCTGGCCATCGGGCCTGCTGCTGTCCTTTCAGGCTCCCCAGAAAGGGTGTAAGAAAGGGGAGCAGAAGAGGAGCCACTTTTGCTCCTAGGATGGTAGAAGAGCTGAGGCTGTAATGGACCTCTGGAAAAGGTCTGGTTTAACCCTCCTGCTCGAAGCAGGGTCAACTAGAGTAGGTGTACTGGGTCTGGCAGGGATGGAGTTAACTTTCTTCACAGCAGCCTGTATGGGCAACGTTGCGACGTTTTGTGACCAATGCCGTGTTGATAACACACCCATGTTTTAGCTGTTGCTGAACAGTGCTTACACAGCCTCAGGGCCTTCTCTGTTTCTCATGTTGCCCACCAGCTGTACAGCTGACCGCAACTGGCCAAAGGGATATTCCATATGCATGATGGTGTGCAGTAGGCTGCCCACAGTGTTCTCCAGTTCAGTTTTCAATTGTCACCTCAATAGTAAAAAAAACATCTTGTTACATTTATACGGAATTGCATTTTGTGTTTCTTGCCACATGTCCTGTCACAGGATAACATTGAAAAAACACTGGCTCCATCTCCTTTGCAACCTGCATCAGGTATTTACACACATTGACAAATCCCCCCATAGCATTTTCTTCCCTACGCTACACAAGCCCCGTTCTCTCAGGCTCTCCTTGTATGTCACATGCTCCCTTCCTCATCTTCATGGCCCTTCATTGCATTTGCTCTGGCATGTCCATGTCTTTCCTGTGCTGGGGAACCCAGAACCGGACGCAGTAGTTCACAGACTCACCAATGCTGAGCTCAAGAGCAGCCCATCCCAATGAGCAAGGATCAGGTAAAAATGCCAGGAGCCTGCAGGGATAAACAAGGCTCGGGAAAATGCGGGCCCACTGCTGAATGGGATGGGAACCTGGTGACACAGGACATGGAGAAGGGCTGAGGTACTGAATGCCTTATTCGCCTCAGTCTTTACAAGCAAAACCGTCCTTCAGGAATCCCAGGTCCCAGAGTCCAGGGGGAAAGGCTGGAGCAAGCAAGATGTACCTTTGCACAGTCCATGTCACTGAGCACTTGTCTAGTGCATCGTAAATAGCTTTGTCTACAACATTGCTAAGAGTAACAGTGAGGAAAGCGTAGCTAAATTCAGAACACACAACATCTACTCCCTCCTCATCCACCAAGACCATTGTCCTATTGTAGAAGGCTTTCAAGTTGGTTAAGCAGGATTTCCATTTCACAAACTCATGCTGGCTGTTCCCTATCACCTTCTTGTCCTTCATATGTTTGGAAATGGTTTCCAGAACTATCTTCTTTATTTCTTTCAGGCCACAGAAACCTCTCCCAATCACCGTGACATGTCAAAGATTATTGGGAGTGGCCTCCAATGACATCAACAAGTCCTCGCAGCACTCATGGGTGCACCCTATCAGTTCCCATAGTGTTGTGTCCCTCCCGGTTCTTTAACTATGCCTTGACATTACCCTCCTCCGCGGACATAAGTCTTCCTGGCTCTGGACACCCCGAATGGCCTCAGAGACCCAGGATTCCTGAAAGCCACTATTGCCTGCAAGGAATGAGTCAGAGAGGATCCTCCCAGATCACCTTTGCTTGACTTTCTGCTTCCTCAGGAGGAACCATTCGTGAGCCTGAAGGAGGTGATCTCTGAAAATCAAGCAGCTCCCCCAGACCCCTCCTCTGTCCAGGACCATCGCCCATGGGGTTCTTCTAGGCAGGTCCCCGAAGAGCCCAGATTCTGCCCTCCTGAAGTCCAGCGCTGTGGTCATGCTTTTTGCATTGCTCCCTCCTCTCTGGATCCTGAGCTCAAACACTGCCTCATCACTGCAGCCAAGGCTGCCCTTCACCTTCACATCCACCACCAATTCTTCCTCTGATGAAGTTTTCATCAGTGCGCTCCAGAAAACTGCTCGGTTGCTGGTGCCCTGCTGTGCTGTCCCACCAGCCAATATTGCTTCACGTCCACCATGAGGAACAGGGCCAGTGAACATGGGACTTCTTCCAGTTGTCTGAAGAAGGCCTCATCTAATTCTTGGTCCTGAAGAGGTGATGTGTAGTAGCCTCACACCACAATGTTGATCTACCCGCCACTCCTGACCCGTACGCTATCAGGGGGCTCATCATACGTCCCAAAGCAGAGCTTCCAGCTGCTCTCTCGCAGACAGGGCAACTCCCCCTCCTCACTTTCCCAGCCTGTCTTTCCTAAGCACCCTGGCTCCATCCACTACAGTACTTCTCTAAGCTACCCAACCACATCGCCATGATCCCATAGCTCTACAGCCAAGCCACGGGGGAAACACTGGGCCATGGTGGACAGGAGGCCAGGCAAAGTGCAATAACCTGCACTTCACCACACAGCGTATGACGTTCCCAGAAGAGATCCTCTTGGATCATAAAGGGTATCAGCCCTTCAACCACACTTCCCTCCACCGCCTTTTACTGCAAGCACGCCAAAGGTCTGTTTCTTGCACCTGCCCTTGCGTCACACCAACCTCTGGTTAGCAGCTGCTAGAAAGAAATGCTGAAAAGTCTGTATTCTCTGTCAGTCGCTTTTTGGTGCACTCTGCTGCAGAGCTGCTCCAGGGTGGGGCCAGCACCACAGTAATACACTGCTTCATCCCCTTGCTTTGCTGCCTGGATCTGCAGTGTGAATCTGTTCTGGGAGCTCTCCACTGTTCCCTTAAAGCGATCCTGGAAACCTTCTCCATAGCTGTCACCCTCCTTGTAAATCCAGTCCAGAGCACCACGCGGCCCCTGCCGGTACCAGAACATGTAGTAGCTGCTCATTCTGCCTCCACTCATGCTGCACTGGAAGGTGACTCCATCGCCCTCTCGCACGGCCAGTTCCCTGACGTGTTGCTCCAAGGCCACCTGGCCAGTGACTGCTGCAGAGTGAGAACAAGCCATGACCACTCCAAGATTCAGCAAAAGTCAGGGCAATGCTGGTGGAGGCATTGCCATGGCACTGGACCAGTTGAAGGACTAAATCCTCCTCTTTGAACCCAGCTGACAAAGATGGGCGGAGGAATCCAGCTGGTACCAGGAATCAGGGCTCATGAGGAAGGAGACACCACGTTTCCCTCCCTCCTTTTCCCTGTCAGTCAGGGAGCTTGATCTGATTTTCCCATTTGAAGCAGAGGAGGCAGGCTGGACAGAGGTGCCTAAATCATGGCTAGAAGAGGAGGAGGGCTGTTGCCACTGGGCTTCACAGGGATGGGTGAGGAGCTCGAGCCACGGGCAGGTCAGGCTGCAAGCAGTCAGCACAGCGCCACAGAGCCGTGCAGAGCACAGGCGCATGCTCAGATCCTGGGGGACATCACCCCTTCCTTTCACTTACCTAGCACGGGCAATAACCCCACGCACAGGGCAGTCCACATGGCCAGGCCCGCTCTGTCTCGCCTCTCTCCAGCTTCTCTCTGCCTGCAGGGCAGCTCTGCCCACACCTTCCCTGTCTCTGCCTCTGTGACTGCAGCCAGTCCTAGGCCCTCCTAGTCACTCCCTCGGTCCATGACAGCAGTGAAGGCGAGAGGCGGGGGTGGAGGAGCGGAAGAAGTTGAAGCTGTTGGTGCACTCCCGGGTGTCTCTCACCCTGCGGGGTGCAATAACAGAGCGCTCGCTTGGCAGGAAAACCTCTGGTGGGCAAAAGGTGACGTGTTGCTGTAGGGCCACCCCGACCTTCCTCGGAGGAAGGACTGCAGTGTTTATGCTGGGACTGCAGAGCTGGCCCTGGGCATGGCAGGTTGTCCTCCCAGGGGGCCAAGGTCCCTTGGTGCTGCTGTGCTGCTCCAGCATGGGAGCCCCTCAGCCCAGCTCCGCTTGGACAGGGCACCCCTAGGCAGACGTGCTCCTCACCCTGCTCCCTCCGCTCTGGCCCAACACCCTACTCCTCCACTTACTCCCTCGTGCTGACTCTTCTCCAGCTGACTCTTCATGTCAAAGCCCTCCCAGACCCCGCAAGCAGCAAAGCACCTCCAGGGCTCTGGGCAGATGAGATCCAGCATGTGCTTGGCGCTGAAGCTCTGGGGCAGAAGTGCAGGCTCAAGCCCCCCAGGTCACACCCTAAAACTCACGTGCACAGGACTCAGCAGGGACCAGGCTGTCGGGGCTCCTCAGCAGAGCAGGGACACTCCCTTCTCCGTGCTCCTCCTGCACAGCAGGAACCCAGAGCTCCCCCTACGACCTTTGCAGCCACAGGACGGGACACCTACTGAGCCCTGACAAAGTGTCACCGTCTTGACGAGTACCACCATTTTGGGTAAGATTGCCTACTCCGCAGTGGCCCTCCACACTGCCCCTCCAGAGACTGTGCGAATCCTTCCCCTGCCCTCTCTTTCCATGGGTGCTCCAGCCTGGCCCCCTGGGGAGGGGATCCGCAGGACAGGGGTGGGAAAGGGACTTGCAGAGGGTAGAGGAACCCAGTGAAACTGGAGGCTGGGAAAAGAAGCAGGGGCATGCAGGGTCAGGGTGGTGCGGGGTGCCCCAGGGCCACTTGGGGCTACCTGGCTCCTACGTGGTAGGACATGCTGGGTTCCCTATGGCCCCCAAACCCATGGAGGGCTGGAGTGTTATTCTGGCCCAGGGCACCCTCCGTATCCTTCCCTCTTAGGGGCCCCCACTGAAATCCATGCTGGCCCTCGGTGTGCACACATGGGCATACATGCACATGGAGCCAACGCTAACCACAGAGCAAAGAGACTCTTCATCATGTCCGGGGGAAAAGACACTCTGCAGCTCAGCTCCTGCTCTCGCACTACTTGGGGGCTCCCTGAACAACATGAGGTTTCAAAACTCAGTTCAACTCTGGATTTCCATGTTCAAATTTTAGTTCATCAATGCTCGTTGAGCTGCTTCTTAAGCAAACTGCGTTCTCTGTCGCCTTCTGCCTGTGAGAGAGACTGGGAAATATGGACAAAGGTTAACAACATGTTCATGGTTTGTGTGTACCTGTGGGAGACTCTGCTGCTGCTGCTGCAGCACCTCTGTGCCCGTTTCTGGGGAAAGCCAGCCCAGACGATTCCTGAGAAGCCTTCTTGCAGCCAACCACAAAAGACCTGGCGGGATTTAAACCCCCTCCTTCCCGTTCTGCCCTGGCCCTGCCTGTGTTTCAAGCACTGTGCCCTTTTCCAGCTCTCTGGTGCTGCAGAAATAGGTGGCTGTGTCTGCAGCTGACGGCGAGAGCACTTCCAGGGACAGCTGGGTCCTGGAGGGGTCCGCAGAGCTGGTGACTCGGGTCTGGAAGGCTGAAGCAATGTGCTGGAGTCCCGTGAAAGGATACTGCTACACTATATGCTGCAGCTCTCTGCCAGGAGTCTGACGGATCCAGTCCCAAGCGTAGCTGCTGTCGCTGATGGGTACACCAGAGATGTGGCAGGTAAGCGTGAGAGACTCTGAGACCTTCCCTGCCGTGGGGCCAGGGGCCTCTGTCTGCACCTGAGAAAGGGCACCTGCAACCCCGGGAGACAAGGATGAACAGGGAGTGATAGCTCAGGCTGACGTACTTGGGAGAATCTGGAACAGGGCCATCAAGATGACGAAGGGACTGGAGCATCTCGCTGATAAAAAAGGCTGTGAGAGCTGGGACAGTTTATCCTGGAGAAACGAAGGCTCATGGGGGGATCTCATCAAGGTACAGAAATACTTGAAGGGAAGGCGGAAAGAAGACCAGGTGCCGCTGAACATCAGAAAACACTTTTTCAGTGTGAAGGTGAGTGAGCACTGGCGCAGGTTGCCCAGGCAGCTAGGGAAGTCTCCATGCCTGCAGATATTCAAAAGCTGTCTGGACATGGCCCTGGGCAACTGCCTCCAGGTGGCCCTCCTTGAGCAGGGCCATTGCACCAGGTGACCTCCGGAGGGCCCTTCCAACCTCAACCATTCTGGGAAAACAGGGCCGCAAGAGCATGCTGAGTTCTCCTTTGTAGCACCCTCATATTCCTCCACCACCCCTCTCCACTTAGATGGGACGGGCAATGACCTCGTGCACACGTGGTCCCACATGGCCAGACTGGCTCCTGCTCACCTCTCCCCAGCTCCTCTCCGCTCACACACCTGCTCTGCTCTGGTTTCACACATCTCTGGACCTGTGACACCACCCAACCATGACCCCAGTCCCAGCTCTGTTCCCCAGGCACAGCCAGGTCACCGTCTCGGCACAGAGATGGGCTGTGACACCCATGTACTGGGTGTCCACTGCAAGGTTTTGGTAGCAGGGTGCTGCAGGGATGGCCTCTATGATGAGGCCAGGGACTGTCTCATGCCCGACACAGCCTCATGCTCCAGCCAGCTTGGCAGCAGACCCGCCACAGGACAAGGCTAAGCCCACCAGCAAAGCTCACGGTGCCTAAGGCACAACATACGTGGGAGGAGTCAAAACAGGGTGCAGCAGTGTGAGAAGTGAGGAAAGAAAGTGGAATCATCACCTCAATTTATGCAATCTTTATGCCCATGTGCCAATTGCCCCAACGCCCATCGCCCATCGCCTCAAGTTACAGGATGCATGAAAGGATGTGCTAAGTTCCTCTGTGGGAACCTCCAACTCCTCTTCTGACCCTGTCTAATTAGCAAGGATGGGCAATGACACCGCGCACAGGGTGTTACACATGGCCGGAGCAGCTCCTGCTCACCTCTCCCCACCTCCTCTCTGCCCGTACATCCGCTCTGCTCAGGTTTCCCACATCTCTGGACCACTGACAGCACCCAGCCATGAGGAGACTCCCCCTCTCTCTGACCCCAGGCACAGCCACTCACTGACTCGCCCCTGAGATGGGCTGTGACCCCCGTGAACACGCAGGAGGAGCGAGCAGGAGGCGAGCAAGCTGATGCTGTTGGGGCACGCGCTGCGTGTCTCTCACTGTGGTCCCTGCAGGGTGCAGTCATAGGGCGCACTGTCCCCCAGCTCCAGCCCCGGGATGATCAGGGTCCCAGAGCTCTTGGCAGCCTGGCAGGAAAACCTCTGGCGGGCAGAAGGGGCTGTGTGGCTGTAGGGGCCTCCCTGGCCCTTGCTCTGCAGCAAGTACTGCAGGGGTCCACCGGGACGCTGACGGTACCAGGCCACGTAAATATAGGAGGCGTTGGAGCTGTAAGTGCATCGCAAGGTGCCGGTATTCCCTGCTCGCCACCGCACCGCAGACCTCATCGCTCGGATCTCATCACCCTGAAATGCACCTGAAACAAAAGCAGGGCTGTTCACCCACCACTCTGCTCTCACTGGTGCAAGGTGGCTCACAAGGGGGTCAATGGAAGCAGGCAACGCTGTTGCCAAAGGCCAAGGTTTTTTCGGGCCCCAGGGATGAAGGAGACCAAGGGAAGGCAGAGAGGGGCTGCAGGCAGGCAGAGCGGCCACGCTGGTTGGGTGACAGAAAGACACTGAAGCATCTCCACAGAATGAAATAGTGCATGTGGGACTCAGGAGGTGGAAACTGGCAGTGCCGGGAAAGGAGCTCTTGCAGAAAGGCCAGGACCACCGGCGGGGCGCAGTGACGGCCCCTCTCTCCCTGGGAATAGTCCTGCGCTGCCCCAGCACTCACCGGCTCCAAGTTGAGCCCATGAACGAAGATGATGGCGCCCATGTGTGAACATATTTAAGAGAGCTCAAAACAGTGCCCGGCAGTGTGAGAAGCAAGGAAAGAAATGTGAGAAACAACCCTGCAGACACCAAGGCCAGTGAAGAAGCAGGGGGAGGAGGTGCTCCAGGTGCCACAGCACAGATTCCCCTGCAGCCTGTGGAAGAGACCAGGGCAGAGCAGGTATTTCCCTGCAGCCTGGGCAGGATCCCACAGCAGAGCATGTCAGTATGCCCTGACGGAAACTGGGGTCTGTGGAGAGCCCACGCTGGAGGAGGTTTATCCTGAAGGACTGCAGCCCTTGAGAAGGAACCACCCTGGAGCCATTTGTGAAGGACTGCAGACCGGGGGAGGGAGGAAGGAAGAGTAGAGATGAAGTGTTATGAACTGACCCCATTCCCCATTCCCCATAGCCCACTCAGGGAGAGGAGGTAGAGGAATTGCAAATGAAGGTATGAAGCACGGGAGGAAGGGGTGAGGTGCAGGGGGGAAGGCGTTTTTAGGTTTTAGTTCTCACAATCCTACTCGATTTTAATAGGGAATGAAATAAAATTCCTGCAGTGTGCAGGAAAGGCCAGGAACTCCTGTGGTGCACAGCGATGGCCCCTCACTGCCTAGGAACAGCTCTGAGCCCCCCGCCCCAGCACTCTCCTGCCCAGCACCTCGCTCACCCTGTGCTGGGCCCCAGCAGGTTTGTGTTAAAGCTCAGCTGGATTTCCTGCCTCCGTGGCAACAGCACAGAAGTAGCGGGCAGAGTCCCGGGGGTGCAGGGCACGCAGGGACAGAGATGACTCGGACCGGGAATTGTCCCGGGACACCGTGGCTCGACCCTCCACTGACTGCCCGAATTTAATGAATGAGGCATCAAAGCTGATGACGGACACCCACTCGAGTCTCCCACCGCCTGCCTGACGGTACCACAGAACGGCAGAACGCTCAAAGTCGAAGCCGGACGCCCGGCAGGAGAGGAGCACGGAGTCCCCCGGCGCTCGCAGCCCTCCGCCGGCCTCCACCACGCTCCGCTGCGCCCACACCCCTGCGGACGGAGAGCGCAGGCAGCCGGGCAGGGCGCGCCCGCGGCCCGAGGCCGTTCCCCCGCCGCCCCCCGCCCCGGCACAGCGACCGCCGCCGCCCCCCTCTCTCCCGGCAAAGCCCCGCGCCCGGGCCAATGCCCCGCCTGCCCTCCGCGGGCTGAGCCGCGCCTGCTCCCGGCGCTCCGGCCCGGCCCGCGCCCCGAAGGCCTCCCGCCCCCGCCGCCCTCGCCCCCGTCCCTCTCCCGCCCCCTCTCCCTCTCCCTCGCCCCCCGCTCCCCGCTGCCCCGCGAAGGAAGCCGAGCGCCCGGCGACAGCGCGCCCGGCGCGGGAGCAGCCGCAGCCCCGGCGCACCGGGGCCCCGGGCCGGGCAGGGCCGCCCGCGGGCAGCCCCAGCCCCGGGCCCAGCCCCGGGCTCGCTGCCCTCCCCGCCCGGCTCTCACCTGCCGGCCCCGCGGCCAAGGACAAGGCCAGGAGCCACGGCCCCAGCCCGGGCGCCATCGTGCCCTGCCGCGCCGGGGCGGCCGGGGCCGAAGGGCCCGCAGAGGAGCCGAGCGGAGCCGCGCTCGGGCCCGCTCCTGCCCGCCCCGCCGGCTCGGCCCCTCGCCGGGGCAGCGCCGACGCCTCTGCCCGCCCCCGACGCGCCCGCCCCGCCCCGGCCCGGCCCGGCCCGGCCCCTGAGGGGGAGCAGAAGGGGGGCGCCGGGAGGGACGCGGGGCAGGGCCGGGGGCAGCGGGGGAGCGCGGCGCCCCGGCAGACGAAGGCTCCTGGCCCGGCGCTCCCAGCGCGGCTCCGGCGCTGCCCGCCCTGTCGCCCTGCCGAGCCCTGCGGAAGGCGCTTGGCGCCTCGGCCGGGCGCTGCTGGCGTGGAAGCGAGCCCCCGCCCCTCCCCCTTGCCCCCCACTCCCTTTTGCACCGCAGAGCTCCCCCTTCCCCCCCACCACCGCACCCTCACAAGCCTCAGGTCGTCCCTCCCATTTCTTGCAGCCTCTTCTTTCCCAGGCTGAACACTGGACACACAGCCGGTCCCCACGTTTAGTGACCAAGGGCATGAAGTCCAGCTTGAAGCTGGTGTAGAGCAACGTACCCCAGGAGCCAATATTGGGTCCAGCCGTGTTTAATGTCTTCATCCATGATTTGGAGGATGGAATAAAGAGCACCCCCCGAAAACTTCTTTTTGGGAGGAGGGGCAGCTACACCAGCGGGCTGTGCTGCCATCCAGAGGGACCTCGACAGGCTGGAGAAGTGTGCTGATGGAAACTCGTGCAGTTCAACAAGGTGCACTGGTTTTCGCTGGGACAGAGTTAATTTTCCTCCTAGTAGCTCGTACGGTGCGGTGTTTTGTGTTTGTGAGCAAAAGAGTGTTGATGACACGGGGATGTTTAACCTCTTGCTGAACAGCGCTTACACTGCTTCAAGGCGTTTTCTGTGTCTCACGCTGCCTCCCCAGCGATTACCTGGGGGTGGGCAATAAGGTGGGAGGGGACACAGCCGGGACAGCTGTCCCCAAGTGACAAAGGAGTGTTCCACACCATATGACATAGTGCCCAGCAATAAAACTCAGGGAAAGAAGGAGGCAAGGGATTCCTTTGGAGTTACGGCGTTTGTCTTCCCAAGGAACCGTTCTGTGTGAGGCAGCCCTGCTTTCCTGAAAATGCCTGAACGCCTGCCTGCAGGTGGGAAGTCGGGAATGTGTTCCTTATTTTGGTTGGCTTGTGCGCGCAGCTTTTTCTTCACCTGTTAAACTCTCTTGATCTCAACCCATGAGTTTTCTCTCTTTTACTCTTCTGATTCTCTCCCCCATCCTGCTGAGGGGGCAGTGAGGGAGCGCCTGTGTGGTGCTGAGCTGCCTGAGGGGTTAACCCACAGCAGAAGGGAAAGGACCTCGCACCTGGAAGGAACAATCCCACGTACCAGTACGTGCTGGGGGCCATAAAGCCCTAAGGCTCCTGGTGGAAACCAAGTCGAACGTGACCAGTAATGTGACCTTGTGGCTCTATTGGGTTTACGTGGCAAGGTTTTGGAAGTAGCGTGGGCTGCACAAGTGGCCTCTGTGAGAGGAGACCAGGGCTGCCCCCATGTCGGACACAGTTGATTGCAGCCAGCTCCAAAAAGGACCCACCACTGGCCAAAGCTGAGCCAATCAGCTAAGCCCATGAACCTCTGTGAGAACATGTTTACAACAAGGTAAAAAATGCTGCACAACGGCTGCGAGAGAGAAAAGTAAGAAAAACTGTGAGATGGAAAGTCCCTGCAGACACCAAAGTCACTGAACAAGGAGGAGGTGCTCCAGGTGCCAGAGCAGAGATTGCCCCGCAGCCTGTGGAGAAGACCATGGTGAAACAGGTTGTCCCCCTGCAGCCCATGGAAGCCTACGTCAGGGCAGATATCCACACTGCAGCCCGTGGAGGACCCCACGTTGCAGCAGTCAGATGTGCCCTGAAGGAGGCTGGTGCACGTAGAGAGCCCAGGCAGGAGCAGGTTTTCAGGCAGGAACTGCGACCCATTGGGAGGCCCATGCTGGAGCAGTCTGTTCCTGAAGGACCGTACTCTGGGGAGAGGCCCCACACTGGAGCAGTTCACGAAGGACTGTATAGTGTTGGAGGGACCCCAGACCAGAGCAGGGGATAGGCGTGAGGAGAAAGAAGTGGCAGGGACAAAGTGTTATGAACTGACCACTTCCCCCCTTCCCCATCTCCCTGCGCTGCTTGGGGCAGGGAGGAGGTGGAAAAGTTGGGAATGAAGGAGTGAAGTTCAGCAAGGGAAGAAGGAGGAATGGGGGACGATTTCTTATTTCTGTTGTTGTTTCTCATTACCCTACTCTGTTTTGGATTGGCAATGCATTAATTTCCGCCAAGTCTCTTTTCCTGTGATTTGTAAGCCATCTACCTGCCTTTATTTTGACTCATGAATTTTTAATCTTCTTTTCTCCCTCTGCTCCAGTGTGGAAGGGGAGTGAGAGAGCGGCTTGGTGGGCATCTGGCAGCCCCCCAAGGTTAACACCCCAGAGTGGCCAACGCAGCTAATGGTATCCTGGGCGGCACCAGGAGGAGTGTTGCCAGAAGGTCAAGGGAGGTGATCCTTCCCACCTATTCAGCACCAGTGAGGCCACACCTGGAGTACTGTGTCCAGTTCTGGTCTCCCCTGTACTGGAAAGACATGGACATACTAAGACGAACCAAAGAAGGAGGCTGAGGGGAGACCTTATCGCACTCTACAGCTACCTGAAAGGAGGTTGTAGCGAGGTGGGGGTTGGTCTCTTCTCCCAAGTAACAAGCGATATTACGAGAGGAAATGACCTCAACTTGCGCCAAGGGAGGTTTAGATTGGACATTAGGAAAAATTTTTTTCCTGAAAGAGTGGTCAAGCATTGGAACAGGCTGCCCAGGGAAGTGTGGAGTCGCCATCCCTGGAAGTAGTTAAAAGACCTGTAGATGTGGCGCTTAGGGACATGGTTCAGTGGGCATGGTGTGTTGGTTTGACGGTTGGACTCGATGATCTTAGAGGTCTTTTCCAACCTTAACGATTCTATGATTCAATGATTCTAAGGACCATTCAGATGATTAAGAAATGGCATCATGTCTCCTTTGATGAATAGCCGAATGAGCTGGGACTATTTGCCCTGGAGAAGAGAAGGCTTGGCAGGGGGTGAATCTCACCAATGTACAGAAATGTCTGGGGGGCCCACAGAGACAGGACACACGGTGTGGAAAAAACACCCATGCTAACCCCTCGCCCCACACTCCCCCACTCAGCTCCGCATGGCTCCTCTTTGCCCCCCTCCAGCCCTCGGCTCTCCCCTCCTGGCTCTCCCACACCACCTGGTTCCTGCCAGGCTGCAGGGTTGTCCCTCAGAGACCCCTTCAGGCCAGGCTGCACCGCCTGACCCCTTTCCCCCCAAACATCCAGGGGACAGGGGCAGTGTGGGCTGCCTGAATGCGGAGAGGGGGCACAGCACCAAAATGGTCTCTGTGCCCTGCTCTGCCCTGGCAGTTTGTAACCCAAACTATGTCGATAACACACCCATGTTTTCGCTATTGCTGAACAGTGCTTACACAGCGTCAGGGCCTTCTCTGTTTCTCACGTTGCCACCAGCTGTACAGCTGACCGCCACCGGCCAAAGGGATACTGCATTCCGCGTGATGTCCTGCGAAGCAATACATCTGAGGGAGAGAAGGAGGAAACGGGGATGTTTGGAGTTTGGCATCTGTCTTCCCAAGTAAACATTATGCGTGAGGAAGCCCTGCTTTCCTGGAAATGCCTAAACACCTGCTCGCCGATGGGAAGGAGGATTGTATTCCTTATTTCGCTTGGCTTGCATGTGCAGCTTTTGATTTACTTATTAAACTGTCTTTATCTCAGCACACAAGTCTTCTCTCTTATACCCTTCTGATTCTGTCCCCCATCCCACTGCCGAGGGAGAAAGCAAGTGGTTGTGTGTCCCCTGACGTTAAGGGGACAGACAGGTTATTTTAGGGATCCTTGGCAGAATGATGACAGCATTAAATCATAGTTACGATTAAAGCTTTATTTTCTTAACAGGACGTTATGATTAAAAGAGCACAGAATTCATGAGTAAAAACGGCACAGGATTTCTACCGGCAGAATCAATACAGTACAATCTCTAAGACGTGTATTACAGAATTTATAATACCACTTACCTTAATCACCTAGATCCTAAAATAACTTACAATTTCTAAAGATCTGGATCCTCTGCAGATCAGGTCACACCTTATTACATGGTTTGCTGTATCAATATAACAGCCACAATCTAGGCTCAAAGATCCTATAAAAGGATACAAGTTACTCAGCCGATCCTCGGAGGAAGCAGACAAAGCTGGAGGCGTCCCTGGCCAGGGGAGGTCACGGGTCTCACTGTCCAGCAGCAGTTCCAGTCCATGTTCCCCCCTTAGGACTTGTAACTGCTCGATTTTATAGACGGTGCTCTGGGTGCTGTTATGCCTCCCTGTCCTCTGACGGGGTCATCAACAACACTTGGTTGGCCGGTGCCTGGGGCCTTTGAGGCCGGCAAGAGAGGGAGTAATCTCCTGGCACCCAGGAACTTTGAGGCCAGTAGGGAGGAGAGGAAGAAATCTGTGTGGTTTGTCTACGTGGTTCACAGGACCTTCAGGGCCTGATGACAACGGGAAAGGGAATGAATTCGTGACCCGCTCAGTCACAGGGAACAGCTGCTTTCCTTCTAAAATGCTGTTCGTTACGCTAACCACACTACCAGGGGTTGGGAGCAGGGGGTACCGGTTACAGTGGGGCTGAGCTGCCTATGGGGGTTCACCACAAGACAATGGAAAGTGCAAAGTCCTGCACCTGGGGAGGAAAAACCCCACGTACCAGTATACACTGGGGGCCATCCAGCTGGAAAGGTCCTCAGGCCTTTCCTTGGTGGACACCAAGTTGAACATGAGCCAGCAATGGGACCTCGCAGCTCTATTGGGTTTACGTGGCAAGGTTTTGGAAGCAGCGTGCACGAGTGGCCGCTGTGAGAGGAGACCAGGGCTGCCCCCGAGTCGGACACAGCTGAATACAGCCAGCTCAACAAGGACCCACCGCTGGCCAGAGCTGAGCCAATCGGCTAAGCTGGTGACACCTCTGTGATAACATACTGACAAAAAAGGTAAAAAATGCTGCACAGCGTTGTCGCGATTGAGTGGTTTGGAGGCCGCTCAAAGAATCACTGTTGACGGTATTAGCAGAAAGTGATTTTAATAGAAATTTATACAAGCGCGACTTAGCAGAGTTCAATGGCAAGGTTCACTCTATCACTTACTACACGGATGAAGCGTACAAAGGAAAAGAGCATGGGAAACTGAGAAGTCCTTGGCTAATGAAAACACTACTTAGCAACAACTACAACATGAGCGTGTTATCAACAGTCTTCTCATACTAAATCCAAACCCCAGCACTAGGCCAGCTACTAGCAAGAAAATTACCTCTATCCCAGCCGAAGCCAGGGTATTGTGTTAGAACTGAGTTGGGATGATTTATACAGAGGCCGAGAACGAAAAGGGTAAGGGAGACCCTCCCGCTGAGTCACGAGGTTCAGAGAAGATCCAGCTGGATCTAATCTTAGTCTCAGACTTGGGCAACGGCTTATGTCTGATACAAAAAGGGTAAGGAGGCCCTCCTGTTGAGTCACGAGGTTCAGAGCAGACCCGGCTGGGCCTAGCCCTAGTCCCAGACTTGGGCAACGGTGTATGTCTAAAGATTATATGTTTAGCAGCAGTCTAAGGTTCATTTACAATCTTAAGCTAGATCATAAGATTTTAGCAGACTGTATTTGCTAGCAGGTACTTTCATCAATACACACACACACGGATGCAAAGATGGATAAATATACAAAGATATATCTGTTAAAAATCCCCCTCGAGTTCAGCGAAATACTCACGTAAAATGTCTTGGCAGTTCTCAACGGACAAAGCGTTGAGCCTCGAGGAGTATTGCAGCCCAGGTCCTGTGCCAGCTGGCGACGGTCCTCCAAATATCACAAATCGAGAGTTTGCAAACTCTGAGGAGCGTTTCACTCAGAGAGAGTTTTGGGCACAACCCACTGCGGTCCAGGAGAGCTCAAAGGGTCTCACTTAGGACCACCATTTATAGGTGCACAGATGATTGACTTCAGTCATCTCTAAATTTCCATCCTGGCCACAGGCCAAGGCGGTAGTGACTAAAATTCTGAAGGTTTCAGTCTTGTTACAACTGAGCTACAACTCAAATAAGATGGCGCCTGGGACAGGCACTGGGAGTGCGTTCCCAGCGTCAGCCATGCAGAGTTTCAGATATGGTCAAGGAGCGCTCAACCGCCAGACTCAGTACACCAAGGCCGAGGTTTCATGGGAATTTCTGAGATCAACAAGCGGCCCAGGAGAAGTGGGGGGAGATGCACCACCACAAGCATCTGCAAGAGAGAAAAGTAAGAAAAACGGTGAGATAAAAACCCCTGCAGACACCAAGGTCAGTGAAGAAGGAGGGGAAGGACGTGCTCCAGGCACTGGAGCAGAAATTCCCCTGCTGGCCATGGAGAAGACCATGGTGAAACAGGTTGTCCCCCTGCAGCCCATGGAAGCCTACGTCAGGGCAGATATCCACACTGCAGCCCGTGGAGGATCCCACACCACAGCAGTCAGATGTGCCCTGAAGGAAGCTGGTGCACGTAGAGAGCCCAGGCAGGAGCAGGTTTTCAGGAAGGAACTGCGGCCCTTGAGTGGTCCACGTTGGAGCAGTCTGTTCCTGAAGGACTGTACTCTGGGGAGGGCTCCCACGCTGGAGCAGGCCACGAAGGACTGTACACCCTGGGAGGGACCCCACCTCAGAGCAGGGAAAAAGCGTGAGGAGGAAGGAGTGGCAGAGATGTGAAGTGTTACAAACTGACCACAAACCTCCTTCCCCATCTCCCTGCGCGGTTTGGGGTGTGGAGGAGGTAGAAGATTCGGGAACGAAGGAGTGAAGTTGAGCCTGGGAAGAAGGGGGGCAGGGGAGGCTTTGTGGTTGTTTCTCATTATCCTACTCTATTTTTCATTGGAATTACATTCATTTTTCCCAAGTCTGTTTTGCCTGTGATTGGTAAGTGGTCTACCTGTCTTTAGTTGGATTCATGAATTTTTAATTGTATTTCCTCCCAATGTCCCACTGAGGAAGGGGAGTGAGAGAGCTGCTTGGTGGGCATCTGGCAGCCCCCCAAGGTTAACACACCAGAATGGCCAGCGCAGCTAATGGTATCCTGGCAGCACCAGCAGGAGTTTTCCCAGCAGGTCGAGGGAGGTGGTCCTTCCCCTCTGTTCGACACCGGTAAAGCTTCACCTGTAGTACTGTGTCCAGTTCTGGCCTCCCCAGTACAAGAGAGACTTGGACGTACTTGGGAGAGTCCAGCAAAGGACCATGAAGATGACGAAGGGGCTGGAGCATGTCTCCTGTAAAAAAGGCTGTGAGAGCTGGGACTGTTTACTCCAGAGAAATGAAAGCTGGTGATGGATCTCATAAATGTACAGAAACACCTGAAAAGAGAGGGCAAAGAAGATGCAGCCAGGCATGAAGTCACATGAAGCAATAAACCTAGGGGAAAGAAGGAGGAAAGAGGGATATTCGGAGTCATGACTTTTGTCTTTCCCAAGTAACCGTTATGCGTGATGAAGGCCGGCTTTCCTAGAAATGCCTAAATATCTGCCTGCCAATGGGAAGTCAGGAATGAATTCCTTATGTTGCTTGGTTTGTGCACGCAGCTTTTGCTTTACTTCTTACACTCTCTTTATCTCAACACACAAGTTTTCTCACTTTTACCCTTCTGATTCTCTCTCCCACCCCACTGCGGGTGACTTAGCAAGCAGCTGTGTGGGGCCCAGCCGCCTACCGGGCTTAGGGACGGTAGGCTGCCCACAACCTTGTCCTCTTCAGTTTTGAATATCTCCAAGAATGGAGACTACACAGCCTCAGGTATTTACACACGCTGACAAATCTACCCACAGGATTTTCTCCTCTGGATGCAGTAGTCCACAGTCTCACCAGTGCCGAGCTCAAGAGCAGCCCATCCCAATGAGCAAGGAGTCAGGTAAAAATGCCAGGAGCCTGCAGGGATAAGCAAGGCTAGGGAAAATGTGGGCCCACTGCTGAATGGGATAGGGGACCTGGTGACACAGGACATGGAAAAGGGCTGAGGTACTGAATGCCTTATTTGCCTCAGTCTTTACTAGCAAAACCGTCCTTCAGGAATCCCAGGTCCCAGAGGCCAGGGGGAAAGGCTGGAGCAAGCAAGATGTACCCTTTCACAGCCCATGTCACTCAGCACTTATCTAGTCCATCATGAGTGGCTTTGTCTACAGTGTTTCCATCACAGTGGGAAGTCAGGGCTGAGCGCGTAACTCAATTCAGAATACACAACATCCACTCTTTCCTCATCCACCAAGACCCGTTGTCTTATTGTAGAGGGCTTTAAATTTGGTTAAGGCCCATTTCCACTTCACAGAGCCATGCTGACTGTCAGTGAGGAAGGAGGGGGAGGAGGTGCTCCAGGAGCCACAACAGAGATTCCCCTGCTGCCCCTGTTAAAGACCACGGTGATGCAGGTTGTTCGTCTGCAGCCCACGGAGGTCCACGGTGGAGGAGATACGAACCTACAGCCCAAGGAGGACCCCACGCCGGACCAAGGGGATGTGACCTGAAGCAAGCTGTCACCCCGTGGAGAACTCACGCTGGAGCGGGCTCCTGACAGGAACCATGGTCCCGTGGAGAGACGAGCCCACGCTGGAGAAGGCTTTCTAGCAGGACTGGTGCTCCGCAGGGGACTCACGCTGGAGCAGTCTCTTCCTGAAGGACTGCACCCCGTGCAAAGGACCCAGGCTGGGGGATTTTGTGAAGAACTGCAGCCCACGGGAAGGATCCACACTGGAGAAGTTCATGAAGAACTGTGCCCCATGGCTGGGAGCCCACGCTGGAACAGGCAAAGAGCATGAGGAGGAAGGGGCGGCAGAGGCGAAGTGTTATAAACTGACCACAACTCCCATTCCCCATCCCCCTCTGCCACTCGGGAGGAGGAAGGCAGAGAAGTCGGGAGTGAAGTTGAGCCCGGGAAGAAGGAAAGGGGAACGGCAAGGTGTTTTTAGATTTGTCCTTATTTCTTATTATCCTACTCTGATTTTGTTGGCTGCAAAGCAAATCCAGACATTGGCACCTGCAGCTGTCAGACTGCAAGCAGCTGCCTTAGCAGCAATGGCCAGCGTGCAGACCACGGGATGCGGGGCTGGCAGGGGCGCCTGCCAGAGCACGTGGCCCACATAATAGTGCACAGCCTCCTTACATCAAAGGAGGCAACTGGCTGCTATGAAGCAAGAACGGCCAAATTGTCAAAGTCACAACTGCCCCGTACCTCCAGCATTTGGAAAATACCAGCCCTGCTAGGCCAAGGCTTTCCGCCAACACAGCTGCAACACCGGGAGTCCAAGGGACTGATAGGGCTCCGTGGACACACACTACAGGTGAGCAATTGTCCTCCGGGTGACACTGGCAAGAAGACTGTGGGCGCATGCATTAATTATTCCATGGGTAGACCCTTCTACATCTACTTATACCATCAACATTGAAGAATGTTGGGAATGGGCCGTGGCTATATGGGTGTCTGCGTAAACTGCCACGGATATCCCATGGACACCCTCAGCCTCTTTTGTCCTCTGCACATCAGAAGACATGTCCCTGAAAAGCCCCACCGGATGAAGTAACATCCCACGAAATGGGAAAACTACTCTTGCAATCTACTAGCAGTCCATGAACCGCAGAGTAATGTTCATCTAGAGATAGTGGGACTTCACACATATTACACACAGTGACCTCGTGGGACCACAACAGAACCATTACATATTGAGAGAATAGTACCATTAATAGGACCATACAATCATGGAATCATAGAATCATACAATGTCTCAAGTTGGAAGGGACCCATAAGGATCATTGAGTCCAACTCCCTGCTCCTTGCAGGACTACCTAAAACTGAACCCTATGACTAAAAGCACCGTCCAGATGCTCCTGGAACTTTGACAGCCTTGGTGCCCTGGCCACTTCCCTTGGGAGCCTGTTCCAGTGACCGACCACCCTCTCAGGGAAGAACCTTTTCCCAATGTCCAATCCAAACTTCCCCTGATGCAGCTTCATTCCATTTCCTTGTGTCCTATCGCTGGTCACCAGAAAGAGGAGATCAGCAACTCCTCCTCTGCTGCCCCCCTTGAGGAAGCTGTAGACTGCGATGAGGTCACCCCTCAGCCTTCTCTTCTCCAAGCTGAACAAGCCCAGTGACCTCAGCCGCTCCTCCTAATCTTGCCCTCGAGGCCTTTCACCATCTCGGTCACCCTCCTCTGGACACACTCTAATAGTTTGATGTCCTTCTTCTATTGAGGTGCCCCAAACTGCACACAGTACTCGAGGTGGGGCCGCACCAGTGCACTGCAGAGTGGGACAATCACCTCCCTCGACCGGCGAGCTATGCTGTGCTTGATGCACCCCAGGACACAGTTGGCTCTTCTGGCTGCCAGGGCACACTCTTGACTCATACTTAACTTGCCATCAACCCAAACCCCCACATCTCTTTCCGCGCGGCTGCTCTCCAGCCTCTCGTTCCCCAATTTGTGCGTATAACCAGGATTACCACATCCCAGGTGGAGAATCCAGCACTTGCTCTTGTTACATTTCATAGGGTTGGTGACTGCCCAGCTCTCCAGTCTATCCACATCTCTCTGTAAGGCCTCTCTGCCCTTGAGGGAGTCCACAGCTCCTCCTAGTTTAGTATCGTCGGCAAACTTACTTAATGTACATTTGAGTCCTGCATCCAGATCATTTCTAAAAACATTAAAGAGCACTGGCCCTAAAATTGAGCCTGGGGGAACCCCGCTGGTGACTGCCCGCCAGCCTGCTGGAACCCCACTGACTATAACTCTTTGAGCCCAACCCGTCACCCAGTTGTTCACCCAACGTATTATGGACTTGCCTAGCTGTGTGCTAGGCATTTTGTCCAGAAGCACCCTCTGAGAGACAGCATCAAAAGCTTTGCTAACATTCAACAAAACCCCACATCTACCAGCTTCCCTTGGTCAACTAGATGGGTGGCCTTGTCATAACAGGACATTAAGTTAGTTAAGCAGGACTTTCCCCTCAAGAACCCATGCTGGCTATGACCAATGACTGCGTTGTCTCTCAAGCGCTTTTTCAATAACTCCCAGAATAACCTTCTCCATAATTTTACCAGGCACTGAAGTGAGACTCACAGGCCTGTAATTACCAGGGCCTTCCTTCTTTCCCTTCTTGAAAATTGGGATAATATCTGCCAGCTTCCAGTCGTCTGGCACCCCTCCAGACTCCCAAGACCATTGAAAAAGAATGGAGAGACGTCCTGGGATAACATCAGCCAGCTCTTTCAGTACCCTGGGATGAATCCCACCAGAGCCATAAATTTATGCACATCCAGCTGGAGCAATGCACATGAAATGTTATGAACAGACACCAAACTCCATTTCACATTGGACCCTGTGCTTCTCGGGGAGCGGAAGGGAATGAAGGAGTGAAGTTGAGCCTGGAAAGAAGGAGGGCAGAGAGGGAAGAAGGTTTCTTTAGGGTTGGGGTTTTTTTCATTCTCACCATTCAACTCTATTTTAATTGGCCATAAATTAAAATTCCTGCAGTGTGCAGGAAAGGCCAGGAACTCCTGTGGTGCACAGTGATGGCCCCTCACTGCCTAGGAACAGCTCTGAGCCCCCCCTGGCCCAGCACTCTCCTGCCCAGCACCTCGCTCACCCTGTGCTGGGCCCCAGCAGGTTTGTGTTAAAGCTCAGCTGGATTTCCTGCCTCCGTGGCAACAGCACAGAAGTAGCGGGCAGAGTCCCGGGGGTGCAGGGCACGCAGGGACAGAGATGACTCGGACCGGGAATTGTCCCGGGACACCGTGGCTCGACCCTCCACTGACTGCCCGAATTTAATGACTGAGGCATCAAAGCGGATGTAGGACACCCACTCGAGTCTGCCACCGCCTGCCTGACGGTACCACAGAAAGGCATAAACCCCGAAGGTGAAGCCGGACGCCCGGCAGGAGAGGAGCACGGAGTCCCCCGGCGCTCGCAGCCCTCCGCCGGCCTCCACCACGCTCCGCTGCGCCCACACCCCTGCGGACGGAGAGCGCAGGCAGCCGGGCAGGGCGCGCCCGCGGCCCGAGGCCGTTCCCCCGCCGCCCCGGCGCCCCCCGCCCCGGCACAGCGACCGCCGCCGCCCCCCTCTCTCCCGGCAAAGCCCCGCGCCCGGGCCAATGCCCCGCCTGCCCTCCGCGGGCTGAGCCGCGCCTGCTCCCGGCGCTCCGGCCCGGCCCGCGCCCCGAAGGCCTCCCGCCCCCGCCGCCCTCGCCCCCGTCCCTCTCCCGCCCCCTCTCCCTCTCCCTCGCCCCCGTTCCCCGCTGCCCCGCGAAGGAAGCCGAGCGCCCGGCGACAGCGCGCCCGGCGCGGGAGCAGCCGCAGCCCCGGCGCCCCGGGGCCCCGGGCCGGGCAGGGCCGCCCGCGGGCAGCCCCAGCCCCGGGCCCAGCCCCGGGCTCGCCGCCCTCCCCGCCCGGCTCTCACCTGCCGGCCCCGCGGCCAAGGACAAGGCCAGGAGCCACGGCCCCAGCCCGGGCGCCATCGTGCCCTGCCGCGCCGGGGCGGCCGGGGCCGAAGGGCCCGCAGGGAGCCGGAGAGGAGCCGAGCGGAGCCGCGCTCGGGCCCGCTCCTGCCCGCCCCGCCGGCTCGGCCCCTCGCCGGGGCAGCGCCGACGCCTCTGCCCGCCCCCGACGCGCCCGCCCCGGCCCGGCCCGGCCCCCCGATGCCGTGGCCCCTGCGGGGGAGGAGAAGGGGGGCGCGGGGAGGGACGCGGGGCAGGGCCGGGGGCAGCGGGGGAGCGCGGCGCCCCGGCAGACGAAGGCTCCTGGCCCGGCGCTCCCAGCGCGGCTCCGGCGCTGCCCGCCCTGTCGCCCTGCCGAGCCCTGCGGAAGGCGCTCGGCGCCTCGGCCGGGCGCTGCTGGGCTAGAAGCGAGCCCCCGCCCTTCCCCCTTGCCCCCCACTCCCTTTTGCACCGCAGAGCTCCCCCTTCCCCCCCACCACCGCACCCTCACAAGCCTCAGGTCGTCCCTCCCATTTCTTGCAGCCTCTTCTTTCCCAGGCTGAACACTGGACACACAGCCGGTCCCCACGTTTAGTGACCAAGGGCATGAAGTCCAGCTTGAAGCTGGTGTAGAGCAACGTACCCCAGGAGCCAATATTGGGTCCAGCCGTGTTTAATGTCTTCATCCATCATTTGGAGGATGGAATAAAGAGCACCCCCAGCAAACTTCTTTTTGGGAGGAGGGGCGGCTACACCAGAGGGCTGTGCTGCCATCCAGAGGGGCCTCACAGGCTGGAGAACTGGGCTGATGGAAACTCGTGCAGTTCAACTAGGTGCACTGGTTTTCGCTGGGAGAGCATTAATTTTCCTCCTAGTAGCTCGTACGGTGCGGTGTTTTGTGTTTGTGAGCAAAAGAGTGTTGATGACGCGGGAATGTTTAACCTCTTGCTGAACAGCGCTTACACTGCTTCAAGGCCTTTTCTGTGTCTCACGCTGCCTCCCCAGCGAATACCTGGGGGTGGGCAATAAGGTGGGAGGGGACACAGCCGGGACAGCTGTCCCCAAGTGACAAAGGAGTGTTCCACACCATATGACATAGTGCCCAGCAATAAAACTCAGGGAAAGAAGGAGGCAAGGGATTCGTTTGGAGTTACGGCGTTTGTCTTCCCAAGGAACCGTTCTGCGTGAGGCAGCCCTGCTTTCCTGAAAATGCCTGAACGCCTGCCTGCAGGTGGGAAGTCGGGAATGTGTTCCTTATTTTGGTTGGCTTGTGCGCGCAGCTTTTTCTTCACCTGTTAAACTCTCTTGATCTCAACCCATGAGTTTTCTCTCTTTTACTCTTCTGATTCTCTCCCCCATCCTGCTGAGGGGGCAGTGAGGGAGCGCCTGTGTGGTGCTGAGCTGCCTGAGGGGTTAACCCACAGCAGAAGGGAAAGGACCTCGTACCTGGGAGGAACAATCCCACGTACCAGTACGCGCTGGGGGCCATAAAGCCCTAAGGCTCCTGGTGGAAACCAAGTCGAACGTGACCAGTAATGTGACCTTGTGGCTCTATTGGGTTTACATGGCAAGGTTTTGGAAGTAGCGTGGGCTGCACGAGTGGCCACTGTGAGAGGAGACCAGGTCTGCCCCCATGTCGGACACAGCTGATTCCAGCCAGCTCCAAAAAGGACCCACCACTGGCCAAAGCTGAGCCAATCAGCTAAGCCCATGGCACCTCTGTGAGAACATGTTTACAACAAGGTAAAAAATGCTGCACAACGGCTGCGAGAGAGAAAAGTAAGAAAAACTGTGAGATGGAAAGTCCCTGCAGACACCAAAGTCACTGAACAAGGAGGAGGTGCTCCAGGTGCCAGAGCAGAGATTGCCCTGCAGCCTGTGGAGAAGACCATGGTGAAACAGGTTGTCCCCCTGCAGCCCATGGAAGCCTACGTCAGAGCAGATATCCACACTGCAGCCCGTGGAGGACCCCACGTTGCAGCAGTCAGATGTGCCCTGAAGGAGGCTGGTGCACGTAGAGAGCCCAGGCAGGAGCAGGTTTTCAGGCAGGAACTGCGACCCATTGGGAGGCCCATGCTGGAGCAGTCTGTTCCTGAAGGACCGTACTCTGGGGAGAGGCCCCACACTGGAGCAGTTCACGAAGGACTGTATAGTGTTGGAGGGACCCCAGACCAGAGCAGGGGATAGGCGTGAGGAGAAAGGAGTGGCAGGGACAAAGTGTTATGAACTGACCACTTCCCCCCTTCCCCATCTCCCTGCGCTGCTTGGGGCGGGGAGGAGGTGGAAAAGTTGGGAATGAAGGAGTGAAGTTCAGCAAGGGAAGAAGGAGGAATGGGGGACGATTTCTTACTTCTGTTGTTGTTTCTCATTACCCTACTCTGTTTTGGATTGGCAATGCATTAATTTCCGCCAAGTCTCTTTTCCTGTGATTTGTAAGCCATCTACCTGCCTTGATTTTGACTCATGAATTTTTAATCTTCTTTTCTCCCCCTGCTCCAGTGTGGAAGGGGAGTGAGAGAGCGGCTTGGTGGGCATCTGGCAGCCCCCCAAGGTTAACACCCCAGAGTGGCCAACGCAGCTAATGGTATCCTGGGCGGCACCAGGAGGAGTGTTGCCAGAAGGTCAAGGGAGGTGATCCTTCCCACCTATTCAGCACCAGTGAGGCCACACCTGGAGTACTGTGTCCAGTTCTGGTCTCCCCTGTACTGGAAAGACATGGACATACTAAGACGAACCAAAGAAGGAGGCTGAGGGGAGACCTTACCGCACTCTACAGCTACCTGAAAGGAGGTTGTAGCGAGGTGGGGGTTGGTCTCTTCTCCCAAGTAACAAGCGATATTACGAGAGGAAATGGCCTCAACTTGCGCCAAGGGAGCTTTAGATTGGACATTAGGAAAAATTTTTTTCCTGAAAGAGTGGTCAAGCATTGGAACAGGCTGCCCAGGGAAGTGGTGGAGTCGCCATCCCTGGAAGTAGTTAAAAGACCTGTAGATGAGGTGCTTAGGGACATGGTTCAGTGGGCATGGTGGTGTTGGTTTGACGGTTGGACTCGATGATCTTAGAGGTCTTTTCCAACCTTAACGATTCTATGAGTCAATGATTCTAAGGACCATTCAGATGATTAAGAAATGGCATCATGTCTCCTTTGATGAATAGCCGAATGAGCTGGGACTATTTGCCCTGGAGAAGAGAAGGCTTGGCAGGGGGTGAATCTCATCAATGTACAGAAATGTCTGGGGGGCCCACAGAGACAAGACACACGGTGTGGAAAAGACACCCATGCTAACCCCTCGCCCCACACTCCCCCACTCAGCTCCGCATGGCTCCTCTTTGCCCCCCTCCAGCCCTCGGCTCTCCCCTCCTGGCTCTCCCACACCACCTGGTTCCTGCCAGGCTGCAGGGTTGTCCCTCAGAGACCCCTTCAGGCCAGGCTGCACCGCCTGACCCCTTTCCCCCCGAACATCCAGGGGACAGGGGCAGTGTGGGCTGCCTGAATGCGGAGAGGGGGCACAGCACCAAAATGGTCTCTGTGCCCTGCTCTGCCCTGGCAGTTTGTAACCCAAACTATGTCGATAACACACCCATGTTTCAGCTATTGCTGAACAGTGCTTACACAGCGTCAGGGCCTTCTCTGTTTCTCACGTTGCCACCAGCTGTACAGCTGACCGCCACTGGCCAAAGGGATACTGCATTCCGCGTGATGTCCTGCGAAGCAATACATCTGAGGGAGAGAAGGAGGAAAGGGGGATGTTTGGAGTTTGGCATCTGTCTTCCCAAGTGAACATTATGCGTGAGGAAGCCCTGCTTTCCTGGAAATGCCTAAACACCTGCTCGCCGATGGGAAGGAGGATTGTATTCCTTATTTCGCTTGGCTTGCATGTGCAGCTTTTGCTTTACTTATTAAACTGTCTTTATCTCAGCACACAAGTCTTCTCTCTTATACCCTTCTGATTCTGTCCCCCATCCCACTGCCGAGGGAGAAAGCAAGTGGTTGTGTGTCCCCTGACGTTAAGGGGACAGACAGGTTATTTTAGGGATCCTTGGCAGAATGATGACAGCATTAAATCATACTTACGATTAAAGCTTTATTTTCTTAACAGGACGTTATGATTAAAAGAGCACAGAATTCATGAGTAAAAACGGCACAGGATTTCTACCGGCAGAATCAATACAGTACAATCTCTAAGACGTGTATTACAGAATTTATAATACCACTTACCTTAATCACCTAGATCCTAAAATAACTTACAATTTCTAAAGATCTGGATCCTCTGCAGATCAGGTCACACCTTATTACATGGTTTGCTGAATCAATATAACAGCCACAATCTAGGCTCAAAGATCCTATAAAAGGATACAAGTTACTCAGCCGATCCTTGGAGGAAGCAGACAAAGCTGGAGGCGTCCCTGGCCAGGGGGGGTCACGGGTCTCACTGTCCAGCAGCAGTTCCAGTCCATGTTCCCCCCTTAGGACTTGTAACTGCTCGATTTTATAGACAGTGCTCTGGGTGCTGTTATACCTCCCTGTCCTCTGACGGGGTCATCAACAACACTTGGTTGGCCGGTGCCTGGGGCCTTTGAGGCCGGCAAGAGAGGGAGTAATCTCCTGGCACCCAGGAACTTTGAGGCCAGTAGGGAGGAGAGGAAAAAATCTGTGCGGGTTGTCTACGTGGTTCACAGGACCTTCAGGGCCTGATGACAACGGGAAAGGGAATGAATTCGTGACCCACTCAGTCAGAGAGAACGGCTGCTTTCCTTCTAAAATGCTGTTCGTTACGCTAACCACACTACCAGGGGTCGGGAGCAGGGGGTACCGGTTACAGTGGGGCTGAGCTGCCTATGGGGGTTCACCACAAGACAATGGAAAGTGCAAAGTCCTGCACCTGGGGAGGAAAAACCCCACGTACCAGTATACACTGGGGGCCGTCCAGCTGGAAAGGTCCTGAGGCCTTTCCTTGGTGGACACCAAGTTGAACATGAGCCAGCAATGGGACCTCGCAGCTCTATTGCGTTTATGTGGCAAGGTTTTGGAAGCAGCGTGCACGAGTGGCCGCTGTGAGAGGAGACCAGGGCTGCCCCCGAGTCGGACACAGCTGATTCCAGCCAGCTCAACAAGGACCCACCGCTGGCCAGAGCTGAGCCAATCGGCTAAGCTGGTGACGCCTCTGTGGTAACATACTGACAAAAAAGGTAAAAAATGCTGCACAGCGTTGTCGCGAATGAGTGGTTTGGAGGCCGCTCAAAGAATCACTGTTGACGGTATTAGCAGAAAGTGATTTTAATAGAAATTTATACAAGCGCGACTTAGCAGAGTTCAATGGCAAGGTTCACTCTATCACTTACTACACGGATGAAGCGTACAAAGGAAAAGAGCATGGGAAACTGAGAAGTCCTTGGCTAATGAAAACACTACTTAGCAACAACTAAAACACGAGCGTGTTATCAACAGTCTTCTCATACTAAATCCAAACCCCAGCACTATGCCAGCTACTAGCAAGAAAATTACCTCTATCCCAGCCGAAGCCAGGGTATTGTGTTAGAACTGAGTTGGGATGATTTATACAGAGGCCGAGAACGAGAAGGTTAAGGGAGACCCTCCCGCTGAGTCACGAGGTTCAGAGCAGACCCGGCTGGGCCTAGCCCTAGTCCCAGACTTGGGCAACGGTGTATGTCTAAAGATTATATGTTTAGCAGCAGTCTAAGGTTCATTTACAATCTTAAGCTAGATCATAAGATTTTAGCAGACTGTATTTGCTAGCAGGTACTTTCATCAATACACACACACACGGATGCAAAGATGGATAAATATACAAAGATATATCTGTTAAAAATCCCCCTCGAGTTCAGCGAAATACTCATGTAAAATGTCTTGGCATTTCTCAATGGACAAAGCGTTGAGCCTCGAGGAGTATTGCAGCCCAGGTCCTGTGCCAGCTGGCGACGGTCCTCCAAATATCACAAATCGAGAGTTTGCAAACTCTGAGGAGCGTTTCACTCAGAGGGAGCTTCTGGGCACAACCTGCTGCGGTCCAGGAGAGCTCAAAGGGTCTCACTTAGGACCACCATTTATAGGTGCACAGATGATTGACTTCAGTCATCTCTAAATTTCCACCCTGGCCACAGTCCAAGGCGGTAGTGACTAAAATTCTGAAGGTTTTGGTGTTGTTACAACTGAGCTACAACTCAGATAAGATGGCGCCTGGAACAGACAGTGGGAGTGCGTTCCCAGCGTCAGCCATGCAGAGTTTCAGATATGGTCAAGGAGCGCTCAACCGCCAGACTCAGTACACCAAGGCCGAGGTTTCATGGGAATTTCTGAGATCAACGAGTGGCCCAGGGGAATGGGGGGGAAGATGCACCACCACAAGCATCTGCGAGAGAGAAAAGTAAGAAAAACGGTGAGATAAAAACCTGCAGACACCAAGGTCAGTGAAGAAGGAGGGGAAGGACGTGCTCCAGGCACTGGAGCAGAAATTCCCCTGCTGGCCATGGAGAAGACCATGGTGAAACAGGTTGTCCCCCTGCAGCCCATGGAAGCCTACGTCAGGGCAGATATCCACACTGCAGCCCGTGGAGGACCCCACACCACAGCAGTCAGATGTGCCCTGAAGGAAGCTGGTGCACGTAGAGAGCCCAGGCAGGAGCAGGTTTTCAGGAAGGAACTGCGGCCCTTGAGTGGTCCACGTTGGAGCAGTCTGTTCCTGAAGGACCGTACTCTGGGGAGGGCTCCCACGCTGGAGCAGGCCACGAAGGACTGTACACCCTGGAAGGGACCCCACGCCAGACCAGGGAAAAAGTGTGAGGAGGAAGGAGTGGCAGAGACATGAAGTGTTACAAACTGACCACAAACCTCCTTCCCCATCTCCCTGCGCGGTTTGGGGTGTGGAGGTAGAAGATTCGGGAACGAAGGAGTGAAGTTGAGTCTGGGAAGAAGGGGGGTGGGGGAGGCTTTGTTGTTGTTTCTCATTATCCTACTCTATTTTTCATTGGAAATACATTCATTTTTCCCAAGTCTGTTTTGCCTGTGATTGGTAAGTGGTCCACCTGTCTTTAGTTGGATTCATGAATTTTTAATTGTATTTCCTCCCAATGTCCCACTGAGGAAGGGGAGTGAGAGAGCTGCTTGGTGGGCATCTGGCAGCCCCCCAAGGTTAACACACCAGAGTGGCCAATGCAGCTAATGGTATCCTGGCAGCACCAGCAGGAGTTTTCCCAGCAGGTCGAGGGAGGTGGTCCTTCCCCTCTGTCCGACACTGGTAAAGCTTCACCTGTAGAACTGTGTCCAGTTCTAGACAGACAAGGACAGTACTTGGGAGAGTCCAGCAAAGGACCATGAAGATGACGAAGCGTTGGAGCATCTCTCCTGTAAAAAAGGCTGTGAGAGCTCGGACTGTTTACGCTGGAGAAATGAAAGCTGGTGATGGATCTCATAAATGTACAGAAACACCTGAAAAGAGAGGGCAAAGAAGATGCAGCCAGGCATCTCTTTATCTCAACACACAAGTTTTCTCACTTTTACCCTTCTGATTCTCTCTCCCACCCCACTAAGCAAGCAGCTGTGTGGGGCTCAGCCGCCTACCGGGCTTAGGGACGGTAGGCTGCCCACAACCTTGTCCTCTTCAGTTTTGAATATCTCCAAGAATGGAGACTACACAGCCTCAGGTATTTACACACACTGACAAATCTACCCACAGGATTTTCTCCTCTGGATCCAGTAGTCCACAGTCTCACCAGTGCTGAGCTCAAGAGCAGCCCATCCCAATGAGCAAGGAGTCAGGTAAAAATGCCAGGAGCCTGCAGGGATAAGCAAGGCTAGGGAAAATGCGGGCCCACTGCTGAATGGGATAGGGGACGTGGTGACACAGGACATGGAGAAGGGCTGTGGTACTGAATGCCTTATTTGCCTCAGTCTTTACTAGCAAGACCGTCCTTCAGGAATCCCAGGTCCCAGAGTCCAGGGGGAAAGGCTGGAGCAAGCAAGATGTACCCTTTCACAGCCCATGTCACTCAGCACTTATCTAGTCCATCGTAAATAGCTTTGTCTACGTTTCCAGGGCAGTGGGAAGTCAGGGCTGAGCGCGTAACTCAATTCAGAATACACAACATCCACTCTTTCCTCATCCACCAAGACCCGTTGTCTTATTGTAGAGGGCTTTAAATTTGGTTAAGCACCATTTCCACTTCACAAAGCCATGCTGACTGTCAGCGAGGAAGGAGGGGGAGGAGGTGCTCCAGGCACTGCAGCAGAGATTCCCCTGCTGCCCATGGTGAAGACCGTGGTGATGCAGGTTGTTTGTCTGCAGCCCATGGAGGTCCACGGTGGAGGAGATATCCACCTACTGCCCATGGAGGACCACACGCCGGAGCAGGGGGATGTGACCTGAAGGAAGCTGTCACCCCGTGGAGAGCTCACACTGGCGCAGGCTTCTGGCAGGAACTGCGGTCCCATGGACAGAGGAGCCCACGCTGGAGAAGGCTTTCTAGCAGGACCTGTGCTCTGCAGGGGACCCATGGTGGAGCAGTCTCTTCCTGAAGGACTGCAGCCCATGGAAAGGACCCATGCTGGGGGATTTTGTGAAGAACTGCAGCGCACGAGAAGGATCCACACTGGAGAAGTTCATGAAGAACTGTGTCCCATGGGTGGGAGCCCACGCTGGAGCACGCACAGAGCGTGAGGACTAAGGAGTGGCAAGACGAGGTGTTATAAACTGATGACAACTCCCATTCCCTGTCCCCCTCTGCTGCTCAGGGGGATGAAGGTAGAGAAGTCAGGAGTGAAGTTGAGCCCGGGAAGAAGGAAAGGGGAGCGGGAAGGTGTTTCTAGATTTGTCTTTATTTCTTATTATCCTACTCTGATTTCATTGGCAAGAAATTAAATTAATTTCCCCATGTCGAGCCTGTTTTGCCTGTGATGGTAATTGCTGGGTCATCTCCCTGTCCTTATCCTGACCCACGAGCCTTTCATTGTATTTTTTCCCGCTGTCCAGCTGAGGTGGGGGACTGATAGAGCGGCTTGGTGGGCACCTGGTGGCCAGCCAAGCTCAACCCAGAACACCCTGTCTACTTCTTCTTCCTGATCGGGTGATCGGTAGTAGCCACCCACCAGAACGTCACCCATGCTGATCTGACCTCTCTCTTTCCTAAACAGCCTGGCTCCATCCACTACAGGACTCCTGTAAGCTACCGCGCTGCATCTCCATGATCCCATAGCTCCTCAGCCAAGGCACGGAGGAAAAACGGGGCCATGCTGGACAGGAGCCCAGGCAACGTGCACTAACATCATCTTTCTTGCGATTGCAGTGTACATGCCCTTAATGCCTCATATACTCCAAACAGGAGAATTACAGGTAGCACTTCACTCAGAGTATGCAAAACATCGCATTAGTAAGAAGTTGGGAGGGGGAACCCTCTAGGGACTGTCCCTCTGGACAGTCAAATTCTGAAAGCCCGCTCACAACTGCTCAGTCTGCTGGCTGCAAAGCAAATCCACAGGCTGGCACCTGCAGCTGTCAGACTGCAAGCAGCTGCCTTAGCAGCAGTGGCCAGCGTGCAGACCACGGGATGCGGGGCTGGCAGGGGCGCCTGCCAGAGCACGTGGCCCACATAATAGCGCACAGCCTCCTTACATCAAAGGAGGCAACTGGCTGCTATGAAACAAGAACGGCCACGTTGTCAAAGTCACAACTGCCCCGTATCTCCAGCATTTGGAAAAAAACAGCCCTGCTAGGCCAAGGCTTTCCGCCAATACCGCTGCTCCCGCCAACACCGGGAGTCCAAGGGACTGATAAGCCTCCGCGGACACACAGTACGGGTGAGCAATTGTCCTCCGGGTGACACTGGCAAGAAGACTGTGGGCGCATGCATTAATTATTCCACGGGTAGACCCCTCTACATCTACTTATACCGTCAACATTGAAGAATGTTGGGAACGGGCCGTGGCTGTATGGGTGTCTTTGCGTAAACTGCCACGGATATCCCATGGACACCCTCAGCCTCCTTCGTCCTCTGCACATCAGAAGACATGTCCCTTAAAAGCCCCACAGGATGAATCATAGAATCATAGAATCATTAAGGTTGGAAAAGACCTCTAAGATCATCGTGTCCAACCGTCAACCCAACACACCATGCCCACTACACCATGTCCCTAAGGGCTTCATCTACACGTCTTTTAAATACCTCCAGGGATGGTGACTCCACCACTTCCCTGGGCAGCCTGTTCCAAAGCCTGATCACTCCTTCAGTAAAGAAATTTCTCCTAATGTCCAATCTAAACCTCCCTTGGTGCAACTTGAGGCCATTTCCCCTCGTCCTATCGCTTGTTACTTGGGAGAAGACACCAACCCCCACCTCGCTACAACCTCCCTTCAGGTAGTTGTAGAGCGCAATGAGGTCTCCCCTCAGCCTCCTCTTCTCCAGACTAAACAACCCCAGTTCCCTCAGCCGCTCCCCATCAGACTTGTGCTCCAGGCCCTTCACCAGCTTCGTTGCCCTCCTCTGGACACGCTCCAGCACCTCCATGTCCTTCTTGTAGTGAGGGGCCCAGATCTGAACACAGTATTCAAGGTGCGGCCTCACCAGTGCCGAGTACAGGGGCACGATCACCTCCCTACTCCTGCTGGCTACACTATTCCTAATACAGGCCAGGATGCTGTTAGCCTTCTTGGCCACCTGAGCACACTGCCGGCTCACGTTCAGCTGGCTGTCAATCAGCACCCCCAGGTCCTTTTCCTCCAGGCAGCTTTCCAGCCACTCTTCCCCAAGCCTCTAGCGTTGCCTGGGGTTGTTGTGGCTGAAGTGCAGGACCCGGCACTTGGCCTTGTTGAACCTCATACAGTTGGCCTCGGCCCATCGATCCAGCCTGTCCAGATCCCTCTGCAGAGCCTTCCTACCCTCGAGCAGATCAACACTCCCGCCCAACTTGGTGTCATCTGCAAACTTACTGAGGGAGCACTCAATCCCCTCGTCCAGATCGTTGATAAAGATATTGAACAGGACCGGCCCCAGTACTGAGCCCTGGGGAACACCGCTTGTGACCGGCCGCCAACTGGATTTAACTCCCTTCACCACAACTCTCTGGGCTCGGCCGTCCAGCCAGTTTTTTACCCAGCGAAGAGTGTACCTGTCTAGGCCGTAAGCCGCCAGCTTCTCTAGGAGAATGCTGTGGGAGACAGTGTCAAAGGCTTTACTGAAGTCCAGGTAGACCCCATCCACTGCCTTTCCCTCATCCACTAGGTGGGTCATCTGGTCATAGAAGGAGATCAGGTTGGTCAAGCAGGACCTGCCTTCCCTGAACCCGTGCTGGCTGGGCCTGATCCCCTGGTTGTCCCGGACGTGGCTCGTGAGCACCCTCAAAACGAACCGCTCCATGATCTTCCCCGGCACCGAGGTCAGGCTGACCGGCCTGTAGTTCCCCGGATCCTCCTTCCGGCCCTTCTTATAGATGGGCGTCACATTGGCGAGCCTCCAGTCGTCCGCGACTTCCCCAGTTAACCAGGACTGCTGGTAAATGATGGAGAGCGGCTCGGCAAGTTCCTCCGCCAGCTCCCTCAGTACCCTCGGGTGGATCCCATCCGGCCCCATAGACTTGTGAACGTCCAGGTGGCGTAGCAGGTCATTAACTTCTTCCTCTTGAATTATGGGGGGTTTATCCTGCTCAGCGTCCTTGTCTTCCAGCTCAGGGGGCTGAGTACCCTGAGGATAACCGCTCTGACTACTAAAGACTGAGGCAAAGAAGACGTTGAGTACCTCAGCCTTATCCTCATCCTTGGTGGCAACGTTCCCCCCCGCATCCAATAGAGGATGGAGATTCTCCTTGGCTCTCCTTTTGTCATTAACATACTTATAAAAGCATTTTTTGTTGTCTCTCACGACAGTGGCCAGGTTGAGTTCTAGCCGGGCTTTTGCCTTTCTAATTTCCTCTCTGCACGACCTAACGAGATCCCTGTACTCTTCTTGAGTTGCCTGCCCCTTCTTCCAGAAGTGATAAACTCTCCTTTTTTCCCTGAGTCCCAGCCAGAGCTCCCCGTTCAGCCAGGCCGGTCGCCTTCCCCGCCCGTTCTTCTTGCGGCACATGGGGACAGCCCGCTCCTGCGCCTTTAAGACTTCCTTCTTGAAGAACGTCCAGCCTTCCTGGACCCCTTTGCCCTTCAGGACTGTCTCCCAAGGGACCCTCTCGACCAGTGTCCTGAGCAGGCCAAAGTCCGCCCTCCAGAAGTCCATAGTGGCGGTTTTGCTGACCCCCTTCCTTACTTCACCAAGTATTGAGTATTCTACCATTTCATGGTCACTAACCCCAAGCCGGCCTCCGACCACCACATCTCCCACCAGCCCTTCTCTGTTTGTGAACAGCAGGTCAAGCGAGGCACCTCCCCTAGTGGGCTCGCTTACCAGCTATGTCAGGAAGTTATCCTCCGCACACTCCAGGAACCTCCTCGACTGTTTCCTCTCTGCCGTGTGGTATTTCCAGCAGACGTCCGGAAAGTTGAAGTCCCCCACGAGAACAAGGGCTAGCGACTGTGAGACTTCTGCCAGCCTCTGGTAGAATATTTCGTCTGCCTTCTCGTCCTGGCTAGGTGGTCTATAACAGACTCCCAGCAGGAGGAAGAGCTTATAGCCATCCATTGCAGCACTCCAATCATGAGACTCATCCCACCATGTTTCCGTGATGGCGACTAAGTCATAGCTACCCCGCTGCACAATGGCTTCCAGCTCCTCCTGTTTGCCGCCCATGCTGCCTGCATTGGTGTAGATGCACTTGAGCTGGGCTGCCGATTTCTCCCCCGACATTGGCGTGCGGTCCCTAGGCTCTTCTCTAGTGAGCCTGGTTTTATCCCCTTCCCCCTTCGAACGGTGTTTAAAGCCTCTCGATGAGCCCCACCAACTCACACGCGAGAATCCTTTTCCCCCTGTGAGACAGCTGAACTCCGTCCGTCGCCAGCAGGCCCGGTGCTGTGTAAACCTCCCCGTGGTCAAAGAACCCAAAATTCTGCCGATGGCACCAGCCCTTGAGCCACGTGTTGATCCGATGAGTTTTCCTATTCCCTTCAGTATTCCTCCCTGCCACTGAAGGAATTGAGGAAAACACTACCTGTGCTCCCGATCCTCCCACCAGTCGCCCCAGTGCCCTGAAGTCCCTTTTGATCCCTTCGGGACTTCTCTCTGCAACCTCCTCACTGCCAGCCTGTATAACCAGTAGCGGGTAGTAATCAGAGGCCTGCACGAGACTGGGGAGCTTCCTAGTGATGTCCTTCACCCAGGCCCCAGGGAGGCAGCAGACTTCCCTGTGGGATGGGTCTGGCCGGCAAATTGGGCCCTCCGTCCCCCTCAGAAGGGAATCACCTATGACAATCACCCTCCTTTTTTTCTTAGCGGAGGCAGTCGTAATGCGTGGGGCTGGCTGCCTCGCCTCGGGCAACCCCCTGGATGGGCCTTCATCTGTGTCCTCGTTTGTCTGGCCCTCAAGTTCCAGAGCCCCATATCTGTTGTGTAGGGGCAACTGGGAAGGTTGAGGTGAGGGAGGCCGGGTGGGGGTTCGCCTGGCGCCCCGAGCAGGGACCTGTGTCCATTCCCCCCCGTCGCTTCGGTCCCCTCCTTCTGCATGGCGGCAAGAGGGCAGGGGTTCCTCCGCTTCTTGTGGAGCCTCCATGTGCTGCCCTTGCCTCAGGGACGATAGGGTGCAGCTCCACCAATCTATCTCCCTCTCACACTCCCTGATGCTCCTTAGCCTCTCCACTTCCTCCTTCAGCTCTGCCACCAGGCTGAGCAGATCATCCACCTGGTCGCAGCGCACACAGGCGTCGTCTCTGCTGCCCTCCTGTACAAGGGACAGGCTCAGGCACTCCCTGCAGCCGGAGACCTGGACAGATGTGTGTTTGCGTAGGGGATCTGTCTGGGAAGTAACATCCCACGAAATGGGAAAACTATTCTAGTACTCTACCAGCAGTCCATGAACCGCAGAGTAATGTTCATCTAGAGATAGTGGGACTTCACACATATTACACACAGTGACCTCGTGGGACCACAACAGAACCATTACATATTGAGAGAATAGTACCATTAATAGGACCATACAATCATGGAATCATAGAATCATACAATGTCTCAAGCTGGAAGGGACCCATAAGGATCACTGAGTCCAACTCCCTGCTCCTCACAGGACTACCTAAAACTGAACCCTATGACTAAAAGCACCGTCCAGATTCTCCTGGAACTTTGACAGCCTTGGTGCCCTGGCCACTTCCCTTGGGAGCCTGTTCCAGTGACCGACCACCCTCTCAGGGAAGAACCTTTTCCTAATGTCCAGTCCAAACTTCCCCCGATGCAGCTTCATTCCATTTCCTCATGTCCTATCGCTGGTCACCAGAAAGAGGAGATCAGCACCTCCCCCTCCGCTGCCCCCCTTGAGGAAGCTGTAGACTGCGATGAGGTCACCCCTCAGCCTTCTCTTCTCCAAGCTGAACAAGCCCAGTGACCTCAGCCGCTCCTCCTAATCTTGCCCTCGAGGCCTTTCACCATCTTGGTCACCCTCCTCTGGACACACTCTAATAGTTTGATGTCCTTCTTCTGTTGAGCTGCCCCAAACTGCACACAGTACTCGAGGTGGGGCCGCACCAGTGCACTGCAGAGTGGGACAATCACCTCCCTCGACCGGCGAGCTATGCTGTGCTTGATGCACCCCAGGACACAGTTGGCTCTTTTGGCTGCCAGGGCACACTCTTGACTCATACTCAACTTGCCATCAACCCAAACCCCCACATCTCTTTCCGCGCGGCTGCTCTCCAGCCTCTCGTTCCCCAATTTGTGCGTATAACCAGGATTACCACATCCCACGTAGAGAATCCGGCACTTGCTCTTGTTACATTTCATAGGGTTGGTGACTGCCCAGCTCTCCAGTCTATCCAGATCTCTCTGTAAGGCCTCTCTGCCCTTGAGGGAGTCCACAGCTCCTCCTAGTTTAGTATCGTCGGCAAACTTACTTAATGTACATTTGAGTCCTGCATCCAGATCATTTCTAAAAACATTAAAGAGCACTGGCCCTAAAATTGAGCCTGGGGGAACCCCGCTGGTGACTGCCCGCCAGCCTGATGGAACCCCACTGACTATAACTCTTTGAGCCCAACCCGTCACCCAGTTGTTCACCCAACGTATTATGGACTTGCCTAGCTGTGTGCTAGGCATTTTGTCCAGAAGCATCCTCTGAGAGACAGCATCAAAAGCTTTGCTAACATCCAACAAAACCCCACATCTACCAGCTTCCCTTGGTCAACTAGATGGGTGGCCTTGTCATAAAAGGACATTAAGTTAGTTAAGCAGGACTTTCCCCTCAAGAACCCATGCTGGCTATGACCAATGACTGCGTTGTCTCTCAAGCATTTTTCAATAACTCCCAGAATAACCTTCTCCATAATTTTACCAGGCACTGAAGTGGGACTCACAGGCCTGTAATTACCAGGGTCTTCCTTCTTTCCCTTCTTGAAAATTGGGATAATATTTGCCAGCTTCCAGTCGTCTGGCACCCCTCCAGACTCCCAAGACCATTGAAAAAGAACGGAGAGACGTCCTGGGATAACATCAGCCAGCTCTTTCAGTACCCTGGGATGAATCCCACCGGACCCCATAGATTTATGCACATCCAGCTGGAGCAATGCACATGAAATGTTATGAACAGACACCAAACTCCATTTCACATTGGACCCTGTGCTTCTCGGGGAGCGGAAGGGAATGAAGGAGTGAAGTTGAGCCTGGAAAGAAGGAGGGCAGAGAGGGAAGAAGGTTTCTTTAGGGTTGGGGTTTTTTTCATTCTCACCATTCAACTCTATTTTAATTGGCCATAAATTAAAATTCCTGCAGTGTGCAGGAAAGGCCAGGAACTCCTGTGGTGCACAGTGATGGCCCCTCACTGCCTGGGGACAGCCTTGACACCCTACCCCAAGTACTCCCCCACCCCACAGCTTTCACACACTGTACCGGGGCCCCAGCAGGTTTGTGTTAAAGCTCAGCTGGATTTCCTGCCTCCGTGGGAAGAGCACAGAAGTAGCGGGCAGAGTCCCGGGGGTGCAGGGCACGCAGGGACAGAGATGACTCGGACCGGGAATTGTTCCGGGACACCGTGGCTCGACCCTCCACTGACTGCTCGTATTCAATGACTGAGGCATCAAAGCGGATGAAGGACACCCACTCGAGTCTGCCACCGCCTGCCTGACGGTACCACAGAAGGGGATAAATCCCGAAGTCGAAGCCGGACGCCCGGCAGGAGAGGAGCACGGAGTCCCCCGGCGCTCGCAGCCCTCCGCCGGCCTCCACCAGCCTCCACTGCGCCCACACCCCTGCGGACGGAGAGCGCAGGCAGCCGGGCAGGGCGCGCCCGCGGCCCGAGGCCGTTCCCCCGCCGCCCCGGCGCCCCCCGCCCCGGCACAGCGACCGCCGCCGCCCCCCTCTCTCCCGGCAAAGCCCCGCGCCCGGGCCAATGCCCCGCCTGCCCTCCGCGGGCTGAGCCGCGCCTGCTCCCGGCGCTCCGGCCCGGCCCGCGCCCCGAAGGCCTCCCGCCCCCGCCGCCCTCGCCCCCGTCCCTCTCCCGCCCCCTCTCCCTCTCCCTCTCCCTCGCCCCCCGCTCCCCGCTGCCCCGCGAAGGAAGCCGAGCGCCCGGCGACAGCGCGCCCGGCGCGGGGGCAGCCGCAGCCCCGGCGCCCCGGGGCCCCGGGCCGGGCAGGGCCGCCGCGGGCAGCCCCAGCCCCGGGCCCAGCCCCGCGCTCGCTGCCCTCCCCGCCCGGCTCTCACCTGCCGGCCCCGCGGCCAAGGACAAGGCCAGGAGCCACGGCCCCAGCCCGGGCGCCATCGTGCCCTGCCGCGCCGGGGCGGCCGGGGCCGAAGGGCCCGCAGGGAGCCGGAGAGGAGCCGAGCGGAGCCGCGCCCGGGCCCGCTCCTGCCCGCCCCGCCGGCTCGGCCCCTCGACGGGGCAGCGCCGACGCCTCTGCCCGCTCCCGACGCGCCCGCCCCGGCCCGGCCCGGCCCGGCCCGGCCCGGCCCCCCGGTGCCGCGGCCCCTGCGGGGGAGGAGAAGGGGGGCGCGGGGAGGGACGCGGGGCAGGGCCGCGGGCAGCGCAGGAGCGCGGCGCCCCGGCAGACGAAGGCTCCTGGCCCGGCGCTCCCAGCGCGGCTCCGGCGCTGCCCGCCCTGTCGCCCTGCCGATCGCAGCTGGGGCGGCCCCAGCCCCAGCCCGGCCCCGGCCCCGGCCCCGGCCGCGGCCCCGGTCCCGGCCGCGGCCCCGGCCCCGGCCCCGGCCCCGGCCGCGGCCCCGGCCCCGGCCCCAGCCCCAGCCCGGCCCCGGGCCCAGCCCCAGGGACCGGCTGTCGCCCGCAGCGTCCCCTCGCAGGACCCTCCCCGTGCCCCGCACCCCCAGCCCGCCCTGGCCTCACTCCCATCCCCTGCCCGCGGGGACAAGACACACAGAGGGCTCTGCTGCCATCAGGGGGACCGCGACAGGCTGCAGAAGTGGGCTGGCAGGAACCTCCTGCAGTTCAACACGGGGAAGAGCAAAGTCCTGCACCTGGGGAGGAACAACCCCCTGCCCCACGGCAGGCTGGGGGCTGCTCAGAGGGAAAGCACATGCTCAGAAAAGGACCCAAGGCTTCTGCTGGACAACAGCTTGACCAGAAATTTGCCCTGGTAGCAAAGAAGGTTAATGGAATCCTGGACTGCCTTAGACAAAGCATTGCCAGCAGGTCAGGGAGGTGATCCTTCCCCTCTGGTCAGCACTGGAGAGGTCACACCTGGAGTACTGGCTCCTCTTCTTGGCTCTCCAGGACAGGAGACTTGGGCAAAAAGGAGAGAGGCCAGTGAAGGCCAAGAAGGTGATAATGAGAGTGGAGCAGCTCTTTCATGAGGAAAAGCTGACGGAAAAGCTGGGACTTCTTTACCCTGGAGAAGAGAAGGCTCGGGGGGCATCTCATCAACATATAGAAACGTATGAAGGGAGGGCGCAGGGAAGGCAGGGCCAAGCTCTTTTCAGTGGTGATCAGTGACAGGTCAAGAGGCAATGCGCACAAACACAGAGGGATCCATCTGAACATCAAGAAACACTTTTTCACTGTCAGGAGGACCAAGCACCGGCACAGGTTGCCCAAAGACGCTGTGGAGTCTCCATGCTTGGAGATACTCAAAAGCTGACTGGACATGGTCCTGGGCAACTGGCCCTAGGTGGCCCGCCTTGAGCAGGGGGCTTGGACCAGATGACCTCCTGAGGTGCCTCCCAAATTCAGCCTTCCTGTGATTCTGTGGAAGACTCACAGGCACGTTCATGTCCTTGCAGGTGATACGTGCCAGGGCAAAGGGGAAAACTGAAACTCAGACTTTTCCACTCCCCTGATGACTTCCAGAAACAGCTTTTTACAGGAGTGTCGAGGAAAACTCGCTGTCCTCTGTCAGCTACAAGTTTCAAAGTTGGAACTCAAGAGAGAAATCTGCAAGTGATACAAGACTAATATGGGCGGTAAAACAGTAGCACACAGGAAAGCTGTTCAGCATGGTTCTGTCTGCTGTATTTCTGGCGTCTGCTGTACTTATGGTGAGGGGTCTCCTGTTAGAACTTAGGAAGTGGTGTTCTTTTGTAAAGTTGAAAACCCAGGAGCATGCACATGGGACAGGGTTGTACAACCACGTACACAAACTCAGAGCCTGGCTTCGGAAGGATGGGGAAGAACATGCATCCCCATTTGACCGGTTGACTGGCTGCTTCTCGGAGCCTGAGAGGCCTATAGCTGGCCAGAGCTTGCTGCTAGAGGCAGGGTTCCTGGGCAGAGCGGAGGGAATTCAATCACACCCAAAGGCCACTGCTGGAGGATTGCAGGGGGTAAGTGGCGGCATGTTGGCAGCATACGCGGTAAGGAGGAAAGACTAGCGGTCTTCCCCCCCAGTCAGGATGCAAGAGTACTCCCAAAGCACTTCCAGCCCCCAAAGCTGTCTCTTATGAGCTCTGGCTGGCCATCGGGCCTGCTGCTGTCCTTTCAGGCTCCCCAGAAAGGGTGTAAGAAAGGGGAGCAGAAGAGGAGCCACTTTTGCTCCTAGGATGGTAGAAGAGCTGAGGCTGTAATGGACCTCTGGAAAAGGTCTGGTTTAACCCTCCTGCTCGAAGCAGGGTCAACTAGAGTAGGTGTACTGGGCCTGGCAGGGATGGAGTTAACTTTCTTCATAGCAGCCTGTATGGGCAACGTTGCGACGTTTTGTGACCAATGCCGTGTTGATAACACACCCATGTTTTAGCTGTTGCTGAACAGCGCTTACACAGCGTCAGGGCCTTCTCTGTTTCTCATGTTGTCCACCAGCTGTACAGCTGACCGCAACTGGCCAAAGGGATATTCCATATGCATGATGGTGTGCAAAGCTGAGGGAAATAAGGAGGAAGGAGGAATGTTAGTCTGAACTAACCCTTATGTGTGATGAATCCGTGCTTTCCTCGAAATGGCTAAACATCCGCCTGCCATTGGGAAGTAGGGAGTGAATTCCTTATTTTACTTGGCTTGCACGTGCAGCTTTTGCTTTGCTTATTAAACTCTCTTTATCCCAACACACACATTTTCTCACTTCACCCTTCCGATTCCGTCTCCTGTCCCACTGTGGAGGGAGTAAGTGAGCGCCTGTGTGGGGCTTAGCTGCCATCTCGGTTCAAACGACCGCAGTAGGCTGCCCACAGTGTTCTCCAGTTCAGTTTTCAATTCTCACCTCAATATTAAAAAAACCATCTTGTTACATTTATACGGAATTGCATTTTGTGTTTCTTGCCACATGTCCTGTCACAGGATAACATTGAAAAAACACTGGCTCCATCTCCTTTGCAACCTGCATCAGGTATTTACACACATTGACAAATCCCCCCATAGCATTTTCTTCCCTACGCTACACAAACCCAGTTCTCTCAGGCTCTCCTTGTATGTCACATGCTCCCTTCCTCGTCTTCATGGCCCTTCATTGCATTTGCTCTGGCATGTCCATGTCTTTCCTGTGCTGGGGAACCCAGAACCGGACGCAGTAGTTCACAGACTCACCAATGCTGAGCTCAAGAGCAGCCCATCCCAATGAGCAAGGAGTCAGGTAAAAATGCCAGGAGCCTGCAGGGATAAACAAGGCTCGGGAAAATGCAGGCCCACTGCTGAATGGGATGGGAACCTGGTGACACAGGACATGGAGAAGGGCTGAGGTACTGAATGCCTTATTCGCCTCAGTCTTTACAAACAAAACCGTCCTTCAGGAATCCCAGGTCCCAGAGTCCAGGGGGAAAGGCTGGAGCAAGCAAGATGTACCTTTGCACAGTCCATGTCACTCAGCACTTATCTAGTCCATCGTAAATAGCTTTGTCTACAACATTGCTAAGAGTAACAGTGAGGAAAGCGTAGCTAAATTCAGAACACACAACATCTACTCCCTCCTCATCCACCAAGACCATTGTCTTATTGTAGAAGGCTTTCAAGTTCGTTAAGCAGGATTTCCATTTCACAAACCCATGCTGGCTGTTCCCTATCACCTTTTTCTCCTTCATACATTTGGAAATGGTGTCCAGAACTGATTGCTCCATCACCTTCCCAGGAACTGAGGTGAGGCTGATAGGCCTGGAGGTCCTCAGGTCCTCCCTCCTGACAACGGGACTGCCCTTTTCTTTCTTTCTTTCAGGCCACAGAAACCTCTCCCAATCACTGTGACATGATAAAAGATTATTGGGAGTGGCCTCCAATGACATCAGCAAGCTCTCGCAGCACTCATGGGTGCACCCTATCAGTTCCCATAGAGTTGTGTCTCTCCCGGTTCTTTAACTATGCCTTGACATTATCCTCCTCCACGGACATAAGTCTTCCTGGCTCTGGACACTCCGAATGGCCTCAGAGACCCGGGATTCCTGAAAGCCACTATTGCCTGCAAGGAACGAGTCAGAGAGGATCCCTCCCAGATCACCTTTGCTTGACTTTCTGCTTCCTCAGGAGGAACCATTCATGAGCCTGAAGGAGGTGATCTCTGAAAATCAAGCAGCTCTCCCAGACCCCTCCTCTGTCCAGGACCATCGCCCATGGGGTTCTTCTAGGCAGGTCCCTGAAGAGCCCAGATTCTGCCCTCCTGAAGTCCAGGGCTGTGGTCATGCTTTTTGCATTGCTCCCTCCTCTCTGGATCCTGAGCTCAAACACTGCATCATCACTGCAGCCACGGCTGCCCCTCACCTTCACATCCACCACCAGTTCTTCCTCTGATGAAGTTTTCATCAGTGCGCTCCAGAAAACTGCTCGGTTGCTGGTGCCCTGCTGTGCTGTCCCACCAGCCAATATTGCTTCACGTCCGCCATGAGGAACAGGGCCAGTGAACATGGGACTTCTTCCAGTTGTCTGAAGAAGGCCTCATCTAATTCTTGATCCTGAAGAGGTGATGTGTAGTAGCCTCACACCACAATGTTGATCTACCCGCCACTCCTGACCCGTACGCTATCAGGGGGCTCATCATACGTCCCAAAGCAGAGCTTCCAGCTGCTCTCTCGCAGACAGGGCAACTCCCCCTCCTCACTTTCCCAGCCTGTCTTTCCTAAGCACCCTGGCTCCATCCACTACAGTACTTCTCTAAGCTACCCAACCACATCGCCATGATCCCATAGCTCTACAGCCAAGCCACGGGGGAAACACTGGGCCATGGTGGACAGGAGGCCAGGCAAAGTGCAATAACCTGCACTTCACCACACAGCGTATGACGTTCCCAGAAGAGATCCTCTTGGATCATAAAGGGTATCAGCCCTTCAACCACACTTCCCTCCACCGCCTTTTACTGCAAGCACGCCAAAGGTCTGTTTCTTGCACCTGCCCTTGCGTCACACCAACCTCTGGTTAGCAGCTGCTAGAAAGAAATGCTGAAAAGTCTGTATTCTCTGTCAGTCGCTTTTTGGTGCACTCTGCTGCAGAGCTGCTCCAGGGTGAGGCCAGCACCACAGTAATACACTGCTTCATCCCCTTGCTTTGCTGCCTGGATCTGCAGTGTGAATCTGTTCTGGGAGCCCTCCACTGTTCCCTTAAAGCGATCCTGGAAACCTTCTCCATAGCTGTCACCCTCCTTGTAAATCCAGTCCAGAGCACCACGCGGCCCCTGCCGGTACCAGAACATGTAGTAGCTGCTCATACTGCCTCCACTCATGCTGCACTGGAAGGTGACTCCATCGCCCTCTCGCACGGCCAGTTCCCTGACGTGTTGCTCCAAGGCCACCTGGCCAGTGACTGCTGCAGAGTGAGAACAAGCCATGACCACTCCAAGATTCAGCAAAAGTCAGGGCAATGCTGGTGGAGGCATTGCCATGGCACTGGACCAGTGGAAGGACTAAATCCTCCTCTTTGAACCCAGCTGACAAAGATGGGCGGAGGAATCCAGCTGGTACCAGGAATCAGGGCTCATGAGGAAGGAGACACCACGTTTCCCTCCCTCCTTTTCCCTGTCAGTCAGGGAGCTTGATCTGATTTTCCCACTTGAAGCAGAGGAGGCAGGCTGGACAGAGGTGCCTAAATCACGGCTAGAAGAGGAGGAGGGCTGTTGCCACTGGGCTTCACAGGGATGGGTGAGGAGCTCGAGCCACGGGCAGGTCAGGCTGCAAGCAGTCAGCACAGCGCCACAGAGCCGTGCAGAGCACAGGTGCATGCTCAGATCCTGGGGGACATCACCCCTTCCTTTCACTTACCTAGCACGGGCAATAACCCCACGCACAGGGCAGTCCACATGGCCAGGCCCGCTCTGTCTTGCCTCTCTCCAGCTTCTCTCTGCCTGCAGGGCAGCTCTGCCCACACCTTCCCTGTCTCTGCCTCTGTGACTGCAGCCAGTCCTAGGCCCTCCTAGTCACTCCCTCGGTCCATGACAACAGTGAAGGCGAAAGGCGGGGGTGGAGGAGCGGAAGAAGTTGAAGCTGTTGGTGCACTCCCGGGTGTCTCTCACCCTGCGGGGTGCAATAACAGAGCGCTCGCTTGGCAGGAAAACCTCTGGTGGGCAAAAGGTGACGTGTTGCTGTAGGGCCACCCCGACCCTCCTCGGAGGAAGGACTGCAGTGTTTATGCTGGGACTGCAGAGCTGGCCCTGGGCATGGCAGGTTGTCCTCCCAGGGGGCCAAGGTCCCTTGGTGCTGCTGTGCTGCTCCAGCATGGGAGCCCCTCAGCCCAGCTCCGCTTGGACAGGGCACCCCTAGGCAGACGTGCTCCTCACCCTGCTCCCTCCGCTCTGGCCCAACACCCTACTCCTCCACTTACTCCCTCGTGCTGACTCTTCTCCAGCTGACTCTTCATGTCAAAGCCCTCCCAGACCCCGCAAGCAGCAAAGCACCTCCAGGGCTCTGGGCAGATGAGATCCAGCATACGCTTGGCGCTGAAGCTCTGGGGCAGAAGTGCAGGCTCAAGCCCCCCAGGTCACACCCTAAAACTCATGTGCACAGGACTCAGCAGGGACCAGGCTGTCGGGGCTCCTCAGCAGAGCAGGGACACTCCCTTCTCCGTGCTCCTCCTGCACAGCAGGAACCCAGAGCTCCCCCTACGACCTTTGCAGCCACAGGACGGGACACCTACTGAGCCCTGACAAAGTGTCACCGTCTTGACGAGTACCACCATTTTGGGTAAGATTGCCTACTCCGCAGTGGCCCTCCACACTGCCCCTCCAGAGACTGTCCGAATCCTTCCCCTGCCCTCTCTTTCCATGGGTGCTCCAGCCTGGCCCCCTGGGGAGGGGATCCGCAGGACAGGGGTGGGAAAGGGACTTGCGGAGGGTAGAGGAACCCAGTGAAACTGGAGGCTGGGAAAAGAAGCAGGGGCATGCAGGGCCAGGGTGGTGGGGGTGCCCCAGGGCCACTTGGGGCTACCTGGCTTCTACGTGGTAGGACATGCCGGGTTCCCTATGGCCTCCAAACCCATGGAGGGCTGGAGTGTTATTCTGGCCCAGGGCACCCTCCGTATCCTTCCCTCTTAGGGGCCCCCACTGAAATCCATGCTGGCCCTCGGTGTGCACACATGGGCATACATGCACATGGAGCCAACGCTAACCACAGAGCAAAGAGACTCTTCATCATGTCCGGGGAAAAGACACTCTGCAGCTCAGCTCCTGCTCTCGCACTACTCGGGGGCTCCCTGAACAACATGAGGTTTCAAAACTCAGTTCAACTCTGGATTTCCATGTTCAAATTTTAGTTCATCAATGCTCGCTGAGCTGCTTCTTAAGCAAACTGCGTTCTCTGTCGCCTTCTGCCTGTGAGAGAGACTGGGAAATATGGACGAAGGTTAACAACATGTTCATGGTTTGTGTGTGCCTGTGGGAGACTCTGCTGCTGCTGCTGCAGCACCTCTGTGCCCGTTTCCGGGGAAAGCCAGCCCAGACGATTCCTGAGAAGCCTTCTTGCAGCCAACCACAAAAGACCTGGCGGGATTTAAACCCCCTCCTTCCCGTTCTGCCCTGGCCCTGCCTGTGTTTCAAGCACTGTGCCCTTTTCCAGCTCTCTGGTGCTGCAGAAATAGGTGGCTGTGCCTGCAGCTGACGGCGAGAGCACTTCCAGGGACAGCTGGGTCCTGGAGGGGTCCGCAGAGCTGGTGACTCGGGTCTGGAAGGCTGAAGCAATGTGCTGGAGTCCCGTGAAAGGATACTGCTACACTATATGCTGCAGCTCTCTGCCAGGAGTCTGACGGATCCAGTCCCAAGCGTAGCTGCTGTCGCTGATGGGTACACCAGAGATGTGGCAGGTAAGCGTGAGAGACTCTGAGACCTTCCCTGCCGTGGGGCCAGGGGCCTCTGTCTGCACCTGAGAAAGGGCACCTGCAACCCCGGGAGGCAAGGATGAACAGGGAGTGATAGCTCAGGCTGACGTACTTGGGAAATCTGGAACAGGGCCATCAAGATGACAAAGGGACTGGAGCATCTCGCCGATAAAAAAGGCTCTGAGAGCTGGGACAGTTTACCGTGGAGAAACGAAGGCTCATGGGGGGATCTCATCAAGGTACAGAAATACCTGAAGGGAAGGTGTAAAGAAGACCAGGTGCCGCTGAACATCAGAAAACACTTTTTCAGTGTGAGGGTGAGTGAGCACTGGCGCAGGTTGCCCAGGCAGCTAGGGAAGTCTCCATGCCTGCAGATATTCAAAAGCTGTCTGGACATGGCCCTGGGCAACTGCCTCCAGGTGGCCCTCCTTGAGCAGGGCCATTGCACCAGGTGACCTCCGGAGGGCCCTTCCAACCTCAACCATTCTGGGAAAACAGGGCCGCAAGAGCATGCTGAGTTCTCCTTTGTAGCACCCTCATATTCCTCCACCACCTCTGTCCACTTAGATGGGACGGGCAATGACCTCGTGCACACGTGATCCCACATGGCCAGACTGGCTCCTGCTCACCTCTCCCCAGCTCCTCTCCGCTCACACACCTGCTCTGCTCTGGTTTCACACATCTCTGGACCTGTGACACCACCCAACCATGACCCCAGTCCCAGCTCTGTTCCCCAGGCACAGCCAGGTCACCGTCTCGGCACAGAGATGGGCTGTGACACCCATGTACTGGGTGTCCACTGCAACGTTTTGGTAGCAGGGTGCTGCAGGGATGGCCTCTGTGATGAGGCCAGAGACTGTCTCATGCCTGACACAGCCTCATGCTCCAGCCAGCTTGGCAGCAGACCCGCCACAGGACAAGGCTAAGCCCATCAGCAAAGCTCACGGTGCCTAAGGCACAACATACGTGGGAGGAGTCAAAACAGGGTGCAGCAGTGTGAGAAGTGAGGAAAGAAAGTGGAATCATCACCTCAATTTATGCAATCTTTATGCCCATGTGCCAATTGCCCCAACGCCCATCGCCCATCGCCTCAAGTTACAGGATGCATGAAAGGATGTGCTAAGTTCCTCTGTGGGAACCTCCAACTCCTCTTCTGACCCTGTCTAATTAGCAAGGATGGGCAATGACACCACGCACAGGGTGTTACACATGGCCGGAGCAGCTCCTGCTCACCTCTCCCCACCTCCTCTCTGCCCGTACATCCGCTCTGCTCAGGTTTCCCACATCTCTGGACCACTGACAGCACCCAGCCATGAGGAGACTCCCCCTCTCTCTGACCCCAGGCACAGCCACTCACTGACTCGCCCCTGAGATGGGCTGTGACCCCCGTGAACACGCAGGAGGAGCGAGCAGGAGGGGAGCAAGCTGATGCTGTTGGGGCACGCGCTGCGTGTCTCTCACTGTGGTCCCTGCAGGGTGCAGTCATAGGGCGCACTGTCCCCCAGCTCCAGCCCCGGGATGATCAGGGTCCCAGAGCTCTTGGCAGCCTGGCAGGAAAACCTCTGGCGGGCAGAAGGGGCTGGGTGGCTGTAGGGGCCTCCCTGGCCCTTGCTCTGCAGCAAGTACTGCAGGGGTCCACCGGGACGCTGACGGTACCAGGCCACGTAAATATAGGAGGCGTTGGAGCTGTAAGTGCATCGCAAGGTGCCGGTATTCCCTGCTCGCCACCGCACCGCAGACCTCGTCGCTCGGATCTCATCACCCTGAAATGCACCTGAAACAAAAGCAGGGCTGTTCACCCACCACTCTGCTCTCACTGGTGCAAGGTGGCTCACAAGGGGGTCAATGGAAGCAGGCAACGCTGTTGCCAAAGGCCAAGCTTTTTTCGGGCCCCAGGGTCGAAGGGGACCAAGGGAAGGCAGAGAGGGGCTGCAGGCAGGCAGAGCGGCCTCGCTGCTTGGGTGACAGAAAGACACTGAAGCATCTCCACAGAATGAAATAGTGCATGTGGGACTCAGGAGGTGGAAACTGGCAGTGCCGGGAAAGGAGCTCTTGCAGAAAGGCCAGGACCACCGGCGGGGCGCAGTGACGGCCCCTCTCTCCCTGGGAATAGTCCTGAGCTGCCCCAGCACTCACCGGCTCCAAGTTGAGCCCATGAACGAAGATGATGGCGCCCATGTGTGAACATATTTAAGAGAGCTCAAAACAGTGCCCGGCAGTGTGAGAAGCAAGGAAATAAATGTGAGAAACAACCCTGCAGACACCAAGGCCAGTGAAGAAGCAGGGGGAGGGGGTGCTCCAGGTGCCACAGCACAGATTCCCCTGCAGCCTGTGGAAGAGACCAGGGTGGAGCAGGTATTTCCCTGCAGCCTGGGCAGGATCCCAGGGCAGAGCACGTCAGCATGCCCTGACGGAAACTGGGGTCTGTGGAAAGCCCACGCTGGAGGAGGTTTATCCTGAAGGACTGCAGCCCTTGAGAAGGAACCACCCTGGAGCCATTTGTGAAGGACTGCAGACCAGGGGAGGGAGGAAGGAAGAGTAGAGATGAAGTGTTATGAAGGGACCCCATTCCCCATTCCCCATGGGCCACTCAGGGAGAGGAGGTAGAGGAATTGGAAATCATGGAATCATAAAATTATAGAATCATTAAGGTTGGAAAAGACCTCTAAGATCATCGTGTCCAACCGTCAACCCAACACCACCATGCCCACTAAACCATGTCCTGGTTTAAACTAAACTCGTGGGCTGCACGAGTGGCCTCTGTGAGAGGAGACCAGGGCTGCCCCCGAGTCGGACACAGCTGAATACAGCCAGCTCAACAAGGACCCACCGCTGGCCAAACCTGAGCCAATCGGCTAAGCTGGTGATGCCTCTGTGGTAACATACTGACAAAAAAGGTAAAAAATGCTGCACAGCGTTGTCGCGAATGAGTGGTTTGGAGGCCGCTCAAAGAATCACTGTTGACGGTATTAGCAGAAAGTGATTTTAATAGAAATTTATACAAGCGCGACTTAGCAGAGTTCAATGGCAAGGTTCACTCTATCACTTACTACACGGATGAAGCGTACAAAGGAAAAGAGCATGGGAAACTGAGAAGTCCTTGGCTAATGAAAACACTACTTAGCAACAACTAAAACACGAGCGTGTTATCAACAGTCTTCTCATACTAAATCCAAACCCCAGCACTAGGCCAGCTACTAGCAAGAAAATTACCTCTACCCCAGCCGAAGCCAGGGTATTGTGTTAGAACTGAGTTGGGATGATTTATACAGAGGCCGAGAACGAAAAGGTTAAGGGAGACCCTCCCGCTGAGTCACGAGGTTCAGAGAAGATCCGGCTGGATCTAATCTTAGTCTCAGACTTGGGCAACGGCTTATGTCTGATACAAAAAGGATAAGGAGGCCCTCCTGTTGAGTCACGAGGTTCAGAGTAGACCCGGCTGGGCCTAGCCCTAGTCCCAGACTTGGGCAACGGTGTATGTCTAAAGATGATATGTTTAGCAGCAGTCTAAGGTTCATTTACAATCTTAAGCTAGATCATAAGATTTTAGCAGACTGTATTTGCTAGCAGGTACTTTCATCAATACACACACACACGGATGCAAAGATGGATAAATATACAAAGATATATCTGTTAAAAATCCCCCTCGAGTTCAGCGAAATACTCACGTAAAATGTCTTGGCATTTCTCAACGGACAAAGCGTTGAGCCTCGAGGAGTATTGCAGCCCAGGTCCTGTGCCAACCGGTGACGGTCCTCCAAATATCACAAATCGAGAGTTTGCAAACTCTGAGGAGCGTTTCACTCAGAGGGAGTTTTGGGCACAACCCGCTGCGGTCCAGGAGAGCTCAAAGGGTCTCACTTAGGACCACCATTTATAGGTGCACAGATGATTGACTTCAGTCACCTGTAAATTTCCATCCTGGCCACAGGCCAAGGCAGTAGTGACTAAAATTCTGAAGGTTTTGGTGTTGTTACAACTGAGCTACAACTCAGATAAGATGGCGCCTGGGACAGGCACTGGGAGTGCGTTCCCAGCCTCAGCCATGCAGAGTTTCTGATATGGTCAAGGAGCGCTCAATCGCCAGACTCCGTACACCAAGGCAGAGGTTTCAGGGAATATCTGAAATCAACGAGCGGCCCAGGGGAATGGGGGGGAAGATGCACCACCACAAGCATGTGCGAGAGAGAAAAGTAAGAAAAACAGTGAGATAAAAACCCCTGCAGACACCAAGGTCAGTGAAGAAGGAGGGGAAGGACGTGCTCCAGGCGCCAGAGCAGAGATTCTCCTGCAGCCCCTGGAAAAGAGCATGGTGAAACAGGTTGTCCCCCTGCAGCCCATGGAAGCCTACGTCAGGGCAGATATCCACACTGCAGCCCGTGGAGGATCCCACACCACAGCAGTCAGATGTGCCCTGAAGGAAGCTGGTGCACATAGAGAGTCCAGGCAGGAGCAGGTTTTCAGGAAGGAACTGCGGCCCTTGAGTGGTCCACGTTGGAGCAGTCTGTTCCTGAAGGACTGTACTCTGGGGAGGGCTCCCACGCTGGAGCAGGCCATGAAGGACTGTACACCATGGGAGGGACCCCATGCCAGAGCAGGGAAAAAGTGTGAGGAGGAAGGAGTGGCAGAGACGTGAAGTGTTACAAACTGACCACAAACCTCCTTCCCCATCTCCCTGCGCGGTTTGGGGTGTGGAGGAGGTAGAAGATTCGGGAACGAAGGAGTGAAGTTGAGCCTGGGAAGAAGGGGGGCGGGGGAGGCTTTGTGGTTGTTTCTCATTATCCTACTCTATTTTTCATTGGAAATACATTCATTTTTTCCCAAGTCTGTTTTGCCTGTGATTGGTAAGTGGTCTACCTGTCTTTAGTTGGATTCATGAATTTTTAATTGTATTTCCTCCCAATGTCCCACTGAGGAAGGGGAGTGAGAGAGCTGCTTGGTGGGCATCTGGCAGCCCCCCAAGGTTAACACACCAGAATGGCCAGCGCAGCTAATGGTATCCTGGCAGCACCAGCAGGAGTTTTCCCAGCAGGTTGAGGGAGGTGGTCCTTCCCCTCTGTTCGACACCGATAAAGCTTCACCTGTAGTACTGTGTCCAGTTCTGGCCTCCCCAGTACAAGAGAGACATGGACGTACTTGGGAGAGTCCGGCAAAGGACCATGAAGATGACGAAGGGGCTGGAGCATCTCTCCTGTAAAAAAGGCTGTGAGAGCTGGGACTGTTTACGCTGGAGAAATGAAAGCTGGTGATGGATCTCATAAATGTACAGAAACACCTGAAAAGAGAGGGCAAAGAAGATGCAGCCAGGCATGAAGTCACGTGAAGCAATAAACCTAGGGGAAAGAAGGAGGAAAGAGGGATATTCGGAGTCATGACTTTTGTCTTTCCCAAGTAACCGTTATGCGTGATGAAGGCCGGCTTTCCTAAAAATGCCTAAACATCTGCCTGCCAATGGGAAGTCAGGAATGAATTCCTTATGTTGCTTGGTTTGTGCACGCAGCTTTTGCTTTACTTCTTACACTCTCTTTATCTCAACACACAAGTTTTCTCACTTTTACCCTTCTGATTCTCTCTCCCACCCCACTGCGGGTGACTAAGCAAGCAGCTGTGTGGGGCTCAGCCGCCTACCGGGCTTAGGGACGGTAGGCTGCCCACAACCTTGTCCTCTTCAGTTTTGAATATCTCCAAGAATGGAGACTACACAGCCTCAGGTATTTACACACACTGACAAATCTACCCACAGGATTTTCTCCTCTCCTGGATCCAGTAGTCCACAGTCTCACCAGTGCTGAGCTCAAGAGCAGCCCATCCCAATGAGCAAGGAGTCAGGTAAAAATGCCAGGAGCCTGCAGGGATAAGCAAGGCTAGGGAAAATGTGGGCCCACTGCTGAATGGGATAGGGGACGTGGTGACACAGGACATGGAAAAGGGCTGAGGTACTGAATGCCTTATTCGCCTCAGTCTTTACTAGCAAGACCGTCTTTCAGGAATCCCAGGTCCCGGGGTCCAGGGGGAAAGGCTGGAGCAAGCAAGATGTACCCTTTCACAGCCCATGTCACTCAGCACTTATCTAGTCCATCATGAGTGGCTTTGTCTACAACGTTTCCAGGGCAGTGGGAAGTCAGGGCTGAGCACGTAACTCAATTCAGAATACACAACATCCACTCTTTCCTCATCCACCAAGACCCGTTGTCGTATTGTAGAAGGCTTTAAATTTGGTTAAGGACCATTTCCACTTCACAGAGCCATGCTGACTGTCAGTGAGGAAGGAGGGGGAGGAGGTGCTCCAGGCGCCACAACAGAGATTCCCCTGCTGCCCCTGTTAAAGACCACGGTGATGCAGGTTGTTCGTCTGCAGCCCACGGAGGTCCACGGTGGAGGAGATACGAACCTACAGCCCAAGGAGGACCCCACGCCGGACCAAGGGGATGTGACCTGAAGCAAGCTGTCACCCTGTGGAGAGCTCACACTGGAGCAGGCTCCTGACAGGAACCGTGGTCCCGTGGAGAGACGAGCCCACGCTGGAAAAGGCTTTCTAGCAGGACCTGTGCTCTGCAGGGGACCCATGCTGGAGCAGTCTCTTCCTGAAGGACTGCACCCCGTGCAAACGACCCATGCTGGGGGATTTTGTGAAGAACTGCAGTCCACGGGAAGGACCCACTACTGGAGAAGTTCATGAAGAACTTTGTCCCATGGGTGGGAGCCCACGCTGGAGCAGGCACAGAGCGTGAGGACTAAGGAGTGGCAAGATGAGGTGTTATAAACTGATGACAACTCCCATTCCCCGTCCCCCTCTGCTGCTCAGGGGGATGAAGGTAGAGAAGTCAGGAGTGAAGTTGAGCCCGGGAAGAAGGAAAGGGGAGCGGGAAGGTGTTTCTAGATTTGTCCTTATTTCTCATTATCCTACTCTGATTTCATTGGCAAGAAATTAAATTAATTTCCCCAAGTCGAGCCTGTTTTGCCTGTGATGGTAATTGCTGGGTCATCTCCCTGTCCTTATCTTGACCCACGAGCCTTTCATTGTATTTTTTCCCGCTGCCCAGCTGAGGTGGGGGACTGATAGAGCGGCTTGTCGGGCACCTGGTGGCCAGGCAAGCTCAACCCAGAACACCCTGTCTACTTCTTCTTCCTGATGAGGGGATCGGTAGTAGCCACCCACCAGAACGTCACCCATGCTGATCTGACCTCTCTCTTTCCTAAACAGCCTGGCTCCATCCACTACAGGACTCCTGTAAGCTACCGCGCTGCATCTCCATGATCCCATAGCTCCTCAGCCAAGGCACGGAGGAAAAACGGGGCCATGCTGGACAGGAGCCCAGGCAACGTGCACTAACATCATCTTTCTTGCGATTGCAGTGTACATGCCCTTTATGCCTCATATACTCCAAACAGGAGAATTACAGGTAGCACTTCACTCAGAGTATGCAAAACATCGCATAAGTAAGAAGTGTCTGGAGTACGACCATTGAAGGGGGAACCCTCTAGGGATTGTCCCTCTGGACAGTCAAATTCTGAAAGCCCGCTCACAACTGCTCAGTCCGCTGGCTGCAAAGCAAATCCACACATCAGCACCTGCAGCTGTCAGACTGCAAACAGCTGCCTTAGCAGCAATGGCCAGCGTGCAGACCACGGGATGCGGGGCTGGCAGGGGCGCCTGCCAGAGCACATGGCCCAAATAATAGCGCACAGCCTCCTTACATCAAAGGAGGCAACTGGCTGCTATGAAACAAGAACGGCCACGTTGTCAAAGTCACAACTGCCCCATACCTCCAGCATTTGGAAAAAAACAGCCCTGCTAGGCCAAGGCTTTCCGCCAACACAGCTGGATCACCGGGAGCCCAAGCGACTGATAGGGCTCCGTACATACACAGTATGGGTAAGCAATTGTCCTCCAGGTGACACTGGCAAGAAGACTGTGGGTGCATCCATTAATTATTCCCTCTACATCTACTTTCTGGCCAGAAAGTTACTCTGAGAGACAGCATCAAAAGCTTTGCTACATCCAACAAAATCCCACATCTACCAGCTTCCCTTGGTCAACTAGATGGGTGGCCTTGTCATAACAGGACATTAAGTTAGTTAAGCAGGACTTTCCCCTCAAGAACCCATGCTGGCTATGACCAATGACTGCGTTGTCTCTCAAGCATTTTTCAATAACTCCCAGAATAACCTTCTAAATAATTTTACCAGGCACTGAAGTGAGACTCACAGGCCTGTAATTACCAGGGTCTTCCTTCTTTCCCTTCTTGAAAATTGGGATAATATCTGCCAGCTTCCAGTCGTCTGGCACCCCTCCAGACTTCCAAGACCATTGAAAAAGAACGGAGAGACGTCCTGGGATAACATCAGCCAGCTCTTTCAGTACCCTGGGATGAATCCCACCGGACCCCATAGATTTATGCACATCCAGCTGGAGCAATGCACATGAAATGTTATGGACACCAAACTCCATTTCACATTGGACCCTGTGCTTCTTGGGGAGTGGAAGGGAATGAAGGAGTGAAGTTGAGCCTGGAAAGAAGGAGGGCAGAGAGGGAGGAAGGTTTCTTTAGGGTTGGGGTTTTTTCATTCTCACCATTCAACTCTATTTTAATTGGGCCATAAATTAAAATTCCTGCAGTGTGCAGGAAAGGCCAGGAACTCCGGCAGTGGACAGTGATGGCCCCTCACTGCCTGGGAAACAGCCCTGACACCCTACCCCAAGTACTCCCCCACCCCACAGCTTCCACACCCTGTGCTGGGCCCCAGCAGGTTTGTGTTAAAGCTCAGCTGGATTTCCTGCCTCCGTGGGAAGAGCCGAAGAGCACAGAAGTAGCGGGCAGAGTCCCGGGGGTGCAGGGCACGCAGGGACAGAGATGACTCGGACCGGGAATTGTCCCGGGACACCGTGGCTCGACCCTCCACGGCTGCCCCGTACCGCTTTGCAGAACCCGTGGAGCTGATGTAGGACACCCACTCGAGTCTGCCATCGGCTGCCTGACGGTACCACCGAACGGCAAAAACTCCGAAGTCGAAGCCGGACGCCCGGCAGGAGAGGAGCACGGAGTCCCCCGGCGCTCGCAGCCCTCCGCCGGCCTCCACCAGGCTCCGCTGCGCCCACACCCCTGCGGACGGAGAGCGCAGGCAGCCGGGCAGGGCGCGCCCGCGGCCCGAGGCCGTTCCCCCGCCGCCCCGGCGCCCCCCGCCCCGGCACAGCGACCGCCGCCGCCCCCCTCTCTCCCGGCCAAGCCCCGCGCCCGGGCCAATGGCCCGCCTGCCCTCCGCGGGCTGAGCCGCGCCTGCTCCCGGCGCTCCGGCCCGGCCCGCGCCCCGAAGGCCTCCCGCCCCCGCCGCCCTCGCCCCCGTCCCTCTCCCGCCCCCTCTCCCTCGCCCTCGCCCCCCGCTCCCCGCTGCCCCGCGAAGGAAGCCGAGCGCCCGGCGACAGCGCGCCCGGCGCGGGAGCAGCCGCAGCCCCGGCGCCCCGGGGCCCCGGGCCGGGCAGGGCCGCCCGCGGGCAGCCCCAGCCCCGGGCCCAGCCCCGGGCTCGCTGCCCTCCCCGCCCGGCTCTCACCTGCCGGCCCCGCGGCCAAGGACAAGGCCAGGAGCCACGGCCCCAGCCCGGGCGCCATCGTGCCCTGCCGCGCCGGGGCGGCCGGGGCCGAAGGGCCCGCAGGGACCCGCAGAGGAGCCGAGCGGAGCCGCGCTCGGGCCCGCTCCTGCCCGCCCCGCCGGCTCGGCCCCTCGCCGGGGCAGCGCCGACGCCTCTGCCCGCCCCCGACGCGCCCGGCCCGGCCCGGCCCCCCGGTGCCGCGGCCCCTGCCGGGGAGGAGAAGGGGGACGCGGGGCAGGGCCGGGGGCAGCGCAGGAGCGCGGCGCCCCGGCAGACGAAGGCTCCTGGCCCGGGGCTCCCAGCGCGGCTCCGGCGCTGCCCGCCCTGTCGCCCTGCCGAGCCCTGCGGAAGGCGCTCGGCGCCTCGGCCGGGCGCTGCTGGCGTGGAAGCGAGCCCCCGCCCCTCCCCCTTGCCCCCCACTCCCTTTTGCACCGCAGAGCTCCCCCTTCCCGCCCACCACCGCACCCTCACAAGCCTCAGGTCGTCCCTCCCATTTCTTGCAGCCTCTTCTTTCCCAGGCTGAACACTGGACACACAGCCGGTCCCCACGTTTAGTGACCAAGGGCATGAAGTCCAGCTTGAAGCTGGTGTAGAGCAACGTACCCCAGGAGCCAACATTGGGTCCAGCCGTGTTTAATGTCTTTATCCATGATTTGGAGGATGGAATAAAGAGCACCCCCAGCAAACTTCTTTTTGGGAGGAGGGGCGGCTACACCAGAAGGCTGTGCTGCCATCCAGAGGGACCTCGACAGGCTGGAGAACTGGGCTGATGGAAACTCGTGCAGTTCAACTAGGTGCACTGGTTTTCGCTGGGAGAGAGTTAATTTTCCTCCTAGTAGCTCGTACGGTGCGGTGTTTTGTGTTTGTGAGCAAAAGAGTGTTGATGACATGGGGATGTTTAACCTCTTGCTGAACAGCGCTTACACTGCTTCAAGGCCTTTTCTGTTTCTCACGCTGCCTCCCCAGCGATTACCTGGGGGTGGGCAATAAGGTGGGAGGGGACACAGCCAGGACAGCTGTCCCCGAGTGACAAAGGAGTGTTCCACACCATATGACATAGTGCCCAGCAATAAAACTCAGGGAAAGAAGGAGGCAAGGGATTCGTTTGAAGTTACGGCGTTTGTCTTCCCAAGGAACCGTTCTGTGTGAGGCAGCCCTGCTTTCCTGAAAATGCCTGAACGCCTGCCTGCAGGCGGGAAGTCGGGAATGTGTTCCTTATTTTGGTTGGCTTGTGCGCGCAGCTTTTTCTTCACCTGTTAAACTCTCTTGATCTCAACCCATGAGTTTTCTCTCTTTTACTCTTCTGATTCTCTCCCCCATCCTCCTGAGGGGGCAGTGAGGGAGCGCCTGTGTGGTGCTGAGCTGCCTGTCGGGGTTAACCCACAGCAGAAGGGAAAGGACCTCGCACCTGGAAGGAACAATCCCACGTACCAGTACGCGCTGGGGGCCACAAGGCCCTAAGGCTCCTGGTGGAAACCAAGTCGAACGTGACCAGTACTGTGACCTTGTGGCTCTATTGGGTTTACATGGCAAGGTTTTGGAAGTAGCGTGGGCTGCACGAGTGGCCACTGTGAGAGGAGACCAGGTCTGCCCCCATGTCGGACACAGCTGATTCCGGCCAGCTCCAAAAAGGACCCACCACTGGCCAAAGCTGAGCCAATCAGCTAAGCCCATGGCACCTCTGTGAGAACATGTTTACAACAAGGTAAAAAATGCTGCACAACGGCTGCGAGAGAGAAAAGTAAGAAAAACTGTGAGATGGAAAGTCCCTGCAGACACCAAAGTCACTGAACAAGGAGGAGGTGCTCCAGGTGCCAGAGCAGAGATTGCCCTGCAGCCCCTAGAGAAGACCATGGTGAAACAGGTTGTCCCCCTGCAGCCCATGGAAGCCTACGTCAGGGCAGATATCCACACTGCAGCCCGTGGAGGACCCCATGTTGCAGCAGTCAGATGTGCCCTGAAGGAGGCTGGTGCACACAGAGAGCCCAGGCAGGAGCAGGTTTTCAGGCAGGAACTGCGACCCATTGGGAGGCCCATGCTGGAGCAGTCTGTTCCTGAAGGACCGTACTCTGGGGAGAGGCCCCACACTGGAGCAGTTCACGAAGGACTGTATAGTGTTGGAGGGACCCCAGACCAGAGCAGGGGATAGGCGTGAGGAGAAAGGAGTGGCAGGGACAAAGTGTTATGAACTGACCACTTCCCCCCTTCCCCATCTCCCTGCGCTGCTTGGGGCGGGGAGGAGGTGGAAAAGTTGGGAATGAAGGAGTGAAGTTCAGCAAGGGAAGAAGGAGGAATGGGGGACGATTTCTTACTTCTGTTGTTGTTTCTCATTACCCTACTCTATTTTGGATTGGCAATGCATTAATTTCCGCCAAGTCTCTTTTCCTGTGATTTGTAAGCCATCTACCTGCCTTGATTTTGACTCATGAATTTTTAATCTTCTTTTCTCCCCCTGCTCCAGTGTGGAAGGGGAGTGAGAGAGCGGCTTGGTGGGCATCCGGCAGCCACCCAAGGTTAACACCCCAGAGTGGCCAACGCAGCTAATGGTATCCTGGGCGGCACCAGGAGGAGTGTTGCCAGAAGGTCAAGGGAGGTGATCCTTCCCACCTATTCAGCACCAGTGAGGCCACACCTGGAGTACTGTGTCCAGTTCTGGTCTCCCCTGTACTGGAAAGACATGGACATACTAAGACGAACCAAAGAAGGAGGCTGAGGGGAGACCTTATCGCACTCTACAGCTACCTGAAAGGAGGTTATAGCGAGGTGGGGGTTGGTCTCTTCTCCCAAGTAACAAGCGATATTACGAGAGGAAATGGCCTCAACTTGCGCCAAGGGAGCTTTAGATTGGACATTAGGAAAAATTTTTTTCCTGAAAGAGTGGTCAAGCATTGGAACAGGCTGTGCAGGGAAGTGGTGGAGTCACCATCCCTGGAAGTAGTTAAAAGACCTGTAGATGAGGTGCTTAGGGACATGGTTCAGTGGGCATGGTGGTGTTGGTTTGACGGTTGGAGTCGATGATCTTAGAGGTCTTTTCCAACCTTAACGATTCTATGATTCAATGATTCTAAGGACCATTCAGATGATTAAGAAATGGCATCATGTCTCCTTTGATGAATAGCCGAATGAGCTGGGACTATTTGCCCTGGAGAAGAGAAGGCTTGGCAGGGGGTGAATCTCACCAATTTACAGAAATGTCTGGGGGGCCCACAGAGACAAGACACACGGTGTGGAAAAAACACCCATGCTAACCCCTCGCCCCACACTCCCCCACTCAGCTCCGCATGGCTCCTCTTTGCCCCCCTCCAGCCCTCGGCTCTCCCCTCCTGGCTCTCCCACACCACCTGGTTCCTGCCAGGCTGCAGGGTTGTCCCTCAGAGACCCCTTCAGGCCAGGCTGCACTGCCTGACCCCTTTCCCCCCAAACATCCAGGGGACAGGGGCAGTGTGGGCTGCCTGAATGCGGAGAGGGGGCACAGCACCAACATGGTCTCTGTGCCCTGCTCTGCCCTGGCAGTTTGTAACCCAAACTATGTCGATAACACACCCATGTTTTCGCTATTGCTGAACAGTGCTTACACAGCGTCAGGGCCTTCTCTGTTTCTCACGATGCCACCAGCTGTACAGCTGACCGCCACCGGCCAAAGGGATACTGCATTCCGCGTGATGTCCTGCGAAGCAATACATCTGAGGGAGAGAAGGAGGAAAGGGGGATGTTTGGAGTTTGGCATCTGTCTTCCCAAGTAAACATTATGCGTGAGGAAGCCCTGCTTTCCTGGAAATGCCTAAACACCTGCTCGCCGATGGGAAGGAGGATTGTATTCCTTATTTCGCTTGGCTTGCATGTGCAGCTTTTGCTTTACTTATTAAAATGTCTTTATCTCAGCACACAAGTCTTCTCTCTTATACCCTTCTGATTCTGTCCCCCATCCCACTGCCGAGAGAGAAAGCAAGTGGTTGTGTGTCCCCTGACGTTAAGGGGACAGACAGGTTATTTTAGGGATCCTTGGCAGAATGATGACAGCATTAAATCATACTTACGATTAAAGCTTTATTTTCTTAACAGGACGTTATGATTAAAAGAGCACAGAATTCATGAGTAAAAACGGCACAGGATTTCTACCGGCAGAATCAATACAGTACAATCTCTAAGACGTGTTTTACAGAATTTATAATACCACTTACCTTAATCACCTAGATCCTAAAATAACTTACAATTTCTAAAAATCTGGATCCTCTGCAGATCAGGTCACACCTTATTACATGGTTTGCTGAATCAATATAACAGCCACAATCTAGGCTCAAAGATCCTATAAAAGGATACAAGTTACTCAGCCGATCCTTGGAGGAAGCAGACAACCTTGGAGGCGTCCCTGGCCAGGGGAGGTCACGGGTCTCACTGTCCAGCAGCAGTTCCAGTCCATGTTCCCCCCTTAGGACTTGTAACTGCTCGATTTTATAGACGGTGCTCTGGGTGCTGTTATGCCTCCCTGTCCTCTGACGGGGTCATCAACAACACTTGGTTGGCCGGTGCCTGGGGCCTTTGAGGCCGGCAAGAGAGGGAGTAATCTCCTGGCACCCAGGAACTTTGAGGCCAGTAGGGAGGAGAGGAAGAAATCTATGTGGTTTGTCTACATGGTTCACAGGACCTTCAGGGCCTGATGACAACGGGAAAGGGAATGAATTCGTGACCCACTCAGTCAGAGAGAACGGCTGCTTTCCTTCTGAAATGCTGTTCGTTACGCTAACCACACTACCAGGGATTGGGAGCAGGGGGTACCGGTTACAGTGGGGCTGAGCTGCCTATGGGGGTTCACCACAAGACAATGGAAAGTGCAAAGTCCTGCACCTGGGGAGGAAAAACCCCACGTACCAGTATACACTGGGGGCCGTCCAGCTGGAAAGGTCCTAAGGCCTTTCCTTGGTGGACACCAAGTTGAACATGAGCCAGCAATGGGACCTCGCAGCTCTATTGCGTTTATGTGGCAAGGTTTTGGAAGCAGCGTGGGCTGCACGAGTGCCCGCTGTGAGAGGAGACCAGGGCTGCCCCCGAGTCGGACACAGCTGAATACAGCCAGCTCAACAAGGACCCACCGCTGGCCAGAGCTGAGCCAATCGGCTAAGCTGGTGACACCTCTGTGATAACATACTGACAAAAAAGGTAAAAAATGCTGCACAGCGTTGTCGCGAATGAGTGGTTTGGAGGCCGCTCAAAGAATCACTGTTGACGGTATTAGCAGAAAGTGATTTTAATAGAAATTTATACAAGCGCGACTTAGCAGAGTTCAATGGCAAGGTTTGCTCTATCACTTACTACACGGATGAAGCGTACAAAGGAAAAGAGCATGGGAAACTGAGAAGTCCTTGGCTAATGAAAACACTACTTAGCAACAACTACAACATGAGCGTGTTATCAACAGTCTTCTCATACTAAATCCAAACCCCAGCACTAGGCCAGCTACTAGCAAGAAAATTACCTCTATCCCAGCCGAAGCCAGGGTATTGTGTTAGAACTGAGTTGGGATGATTTATACAGAGGCCGAGAACGAAAAGGTTAAGGGAGACCCTCCCGCTGAGTCACGAGGTTCAGAGAAGATCCGGCTGGATCTAATCTTAGTCTCAGACTTGGGCAACGGCTTATGTCTGATACAAAAAGGGTAAGGAGGCCCTCCTGTTGAATCACGAGGTTCAGAGTAGACCTGGCTGGCCCTAGCCCTGTATTTGCTAGCAGGTACTTTCATCAATACACACACACACGGATGCAAAGATGGATAAATATACAAAGATATATCTGTTAAAAATCCCCCTCGAGTTCAGCGAAATACTCACGTAAAATGTCTTGGCATTTCTCAACGGACAAAGCGTTGAGCCTCGAGGAGTATTGCAGCCCAGGTCCTGTGCCAACCGGCGACGGTCCTCCAAATATCACAAATCGAGAGTTTGCAAACTCTGAGGAGCGTTTCACTCAGAGGGAGTTTTGGGCACAACCCGCTGCGGTCCAGGAGAGGTCAAAGGGTCTCACTTAGGACCACCATTTATAGGTGCACAGATGATTGACTTCAGTCATCTCTAAATTTCCACCCTGGCCACAGGCCAAGGCGGTAGTGACTAAAATTCTGAAGGTTTCAGTCTTGTTACAACTGAGCTACAACTCAAATAAGATGGCGCCTGGGACAGGCACTGGGAGTGCGTTCCCAGCCTCAGCCATGCAGAGTTTCAGATATGGTCAAGGAGTGCTCAACCGCCAGACTCAGTACACCAAGGCCGAGGTTTCATGGGAATTTCTGAGATCAACAAGCGGCCCAGGAGAAGTGGGGGGAGATGCACCACCACAAGCGTCTGCAAGAGAGAAAAGTAAGAAAAACGGTGAGATAAAAACCCCTGCAGACACCAAGGTCAGTGAAGAAGGAGGGGAAGGACGTGCTCCAGGCACTGGAGCAGAAATTCCTCTGCTGGCCATGGAGAAGACCATGGTGAAACAGGTTGTCCCCCTGCAGCCCATGGAAGCCTACGTCAGGGCAGATATCCACACTGCAGCCCGTGGAGGATCCCACACCACAGCAGTCAGATGTGCCCTGAAGGAAGCTGGTGCACGTAGAGAGCCCAGGCAGGAGCAGGTTTTCAGGAAGGAACTGCGGCCCTTGAGTGGTCCACGTTGGAGCAGTCTGTTCCTGAAGGACTGTACTCTGGGGAGGGCTCCCACGCTGGAGCAGGCCACGAAGGACTGTACACCATGGGAGGGACCCCACGCCAGAGCAGGGAAAAAGTGTGAGGAGGAAGGAGTGGCAGAGATGTGAAGTGTTACAAACTGACCACAAACCTCCTTCCCCATCTCCCTGCGCGGTTTAGGGTGTGGAGGAGGTAGAAGATTCGGGAACGAAGGAGTGAAGTTGAGCCTGGGAAGAAGGGAGGCGGGGGAGGCTTTGTGGTTGTTTCTCATTATCCTACTATATTTTTCATTGGAATTACATTCATTTTTCCCAAGTCTGTTTTGCCTGTGATTGGTAAGTGGTCTACCTGTCTTTAGTTGGATTCATGAATTTTTAATTGTATTTCCTCCCAATGTCCCACTGAGGAAGGGGAGTGAGAGAGCGGCTTGGTGGGCATCTGGCAGCCCCCCAAGGTTAACACACCAGAGTGGCAAACGCAGCTAATGGTATCCTGGCAGCACCAGCAGGAGTTTTCCCAGCAGGTCGAGGGAGGTGGTCCTTCCCCTCTGTTCGACACCGGTAAAGCTTCACCTGTAGTACTGTGTCCAGTTCTGGCCTCCCCAGTACAAGAGAGACATGGACGTACTTGGGAGAGTCCAGCAAAGGACCATGAAGATGACGAAGGGGCTGGAGCATCTCTCCTGTAAAAAAGGCTGTGAGAGCTGGGACTGTTTACTCCAGAGAAATGAAAGCTGGTGATGGATCTCATAAATGTACAGAAACACTTGAAAAGAGAGGGCAAAGAAGATGCAGCCAGGCATGAAGTCACATGAAGCAATAAACCTAGGGGAAAGGAGGAGGAAAGAGGGAATTCGGAGTCACGACTTTTGTCTTTATGTTCTTTATGTTGCTTGGTTTGTGCACGCAGCTTTTGCTTTACTTCTTACACTCTCTTTATCTCAACACACAAGTTTTCTCACTTTTACCCTTCTGATTCTCTCTCCCACCCCACTGCGGGTGACTAAGCAAGCAGCTGTGTGGGGCTCAGCCGCCTACCGGGCTTAGGGACAGTAGGCTGCCCACAACATTGTCCTCTTCAGTTTTGAATATCTCCAAGAATGGAGACTACACAGCCTCAGGTATTTACACACGCTGACAAATCTACCCACAGGATTTTCTTCTCTGGATGCAGTAGTCCACAGTCTCACCAGTGCTGAGCTCAAGAGCAGCTCATCCCAGTGAGCAGGGAGTCAGGTAAAAATGCCAGAAGCCTGCAGGGATAAGCAAGGCTAGGGAAAATGCGGGCCCACTGCTGAATGGGATAGGGGACCTGGTGACACAGGACACGGAAAAGGGCTGAGGTACTGAATGTCTTATTTGCCTCAGTCTTTACTAGCAAAACCGTCCTTCAGGACTCCCAGGTCCCAGAGTCCAGGGGCAAAGGCCGGAGCAAGCAAGATGTACCCTTTCACAGCCCATGTCACTCAGCACTTATCTAGTCCATCATGAGTGGCTTTGTCTACAGTGTTTCCAGCGCAGTGGGAAGTCCGGGCTGAGCGCATAACTCAATTCAGAATACACAACATCCACTCTTTCCTCATCCACCAAGACCCGTTGTCTTCTTGTAGAGGGCTCTAAATTTGGTTAAGGACCATTTCCACTTCACAGAGCCATGCTGACTGTCAGTGAGGAAGGAGGGGGAGGAGGTGCTCCAGGAGCCACAACAGAGATTCCCCTGCTGCCCCTGTTAAAGACCACGGTGATGCAGGTTGTTCGTCTGCAGCCCACGGAGGTCCACGGTGGAGCAGATACGAACCTACAGCCCAAGGAGGACCCCACGCCGGACCAAGGGGATGTGACCTGAAGCAAGCTGTCACCCTGCGGAGAGCTCACGCTGGAGCAGGCTCCTGACAGGAACCATGGTCCCGTGGAGAGACGAGCCCACACTGGAAAAGGCTTTCTAGCAGGACCGGTGCTCTGCAGGGGACTCATGCTGGAGCAGTCTCTTCCTGAAGGACTGCACCCCGTGCAAAGGACCCAGGCTGGGGGATTTTGTGAAGAACTGCAGCCCACAAGAAGGATCCACACTGGAGAAGTTCATAAAGAACTGTGCCCCATGGCTGGGAGCCCACGCTGGAACAGGCAAAGAGCATGAGGAGGAAGGGGCGGCAGAGACGAAGTGTTATAAACTGATCACAACTCCCATTCCCCGTCCCCCTCTGCCACTCGGGAGGAGGAAGGCAGAGAAGTCGGGAGTGAAGTTGAGCCCGGGAAGAAGGAAAGGGGAACGGCAAGGTGTTTTTAGATTTGTCCTTATTTCTTATTATCCTACTCTGATTTTGTTGGCTGCAAAGCAAATCCAGACATTGGCACCTGCAGCTGTCAGACTGCAAGCAGCTGCCTTAGCAGCAATGGCCAGCGTGCAGACCACGGGATGCGGGGCTGGCAGGGGCGCCTGCCAGAGCACGTGGCCCACATAATAGTGCACAGCCTCCTTACATCAAAGGAGGCAACTGGCTGCTATGAAGCAAGAACGGCCAAATTGTCAAAGTCACAACTGCCCCGTACCTCCAGCATTTGGAAAATACCAGCCCTGCTAGGCCAAGGCTTTCCGCCAACACAGCTGCAACACCGGGAGTCCAAGGGACTGGTAGGGCTCCGTGGACACACACTACAGGTGAGCAATTGTCCTCCGGGTGACACTGGCAAGAAGACTGTGGGCGCATGCATTAATTATTCCATGGGTAGACCCTTCTACATCTACTTATACCATCAACATTGAAGAATGTTGGGAATGGGCCGTGGCTATATGGGTGTCTGCGTAAACTGCCACGGATATCCCATGGACACCCTGAGCCTCTTTTGTCCTCTGCACATCAGAAGACATGTCCCTGAAAAGCCCCACCGGATGAAGTAACATCCCACGAAATGGGAAAACTACTCTTGCAATCTACTAGCAGTCCATGAACCGCAGAGTAATGTTCATCTAGAGATAGTGGGACTTCACACATATTACACACAGTGACCTCGTGGGACCACAACAGAACCATTACATATTGAGAGAATAGTACCATTAATAGGACCATACAACCATGGAATCATAGAATCATACAATGTCTCAAGCTGGAAGGGACCCATAAGGATCATTGAGTCCAACTCCCTGCTCCTTGCAGGACTACCTAAAACTGAACCCTATGACTAAAAGCACCGTCCAGATGCTCCTGGAACTTTGACAGCCTTGGTGCCCTGGCCACTCCCCTGAGGAGCCCAGTGACCGACCACCCTCTCAGGGAAGAACCTTTTCCCAATGTCCAATCCAAACTTCCCCTGACGCAGCTTCATTCCATTTCCTCGTGTCCTATCGCTGGTCACCAGAAAGAGGAGATCAGCACCTCCTCCTCTGCTGCCCCCCTTGAGGAAGCTGTAGACTGCGATGAGGTCACCCCTCAGCCTTCTCTTCTCCAAGCTGAACAAGCCCAGTGACCTCAGCCGCTCCTCCTAATCTTGCCCTCGAGGCCTTTCACCATCTTGGTCACCCTCCTCTGGACACACTCTAATAGTTTGATGTCCTTCTTCTATTGAGGTGCCCAAAACTGCACACAGTACTCGAGGTGGGGCCGCACCAGTGCACTGCAGAGTGGGACAATCACCTCCCTCGACCGGCGAGCTATGCTGTGCTTGATGCACCCCAGGACACAGTTGGCTCTTCTGGCTGCCAGGGCACACTCTTGACTCATACTCAACTTGCCATCAACCCAAACCCCCACATCTCTTTCCGCCGGCTGCTCTCCAGCCTCTCGTTCCCCAATTTGTGCGTATAACCAGGATTACCACATCCCACGTAGAGAATCCGGCACTCGCTCTTGTTACATTTCATAGGGTTGGTGACTGCCCAGCTCTCCAGTCTATCCAGATCTCTCTGTAAGGCCTCTCTGCCCTTGAGGGAGTCCACAGCTCCTCCTAGTTTAGTATCGACAGCAAACTTACTTAATGTACATTTGAGTCCTGCATCCAGATCATTTATAAAAACATTAAAGAGCACTGGCCCTAAAATTGAGCCTGGGGGAACCCCGCTGGTGACTGCCCGCCAGCCTGCTGGAACCCCACTGACTATAACTCTTTGAGCCCAACCCGTCACCCAGTGGTTCACCCAACATATTATGGACTTGCCTAGCTGTGTGCTAGGCATTTTGTCCAGAAGCACCCTCTGAGAGACAGCATCAAAAGCTTTGCTAACATCCAACAAACCCCCACATCTACCAGCTTCCCTTGGTCAACGAGATGAGTGGCCTTGTCATAAGAGGACATTAAGTTAGTTAAGCAGGACTTTCCCCTCAAGAACCCATGCTGGCTATGACCAATGACTGCGTTGTCTCTCAAGCACTTTTTCAATAACTCCCAGAATAACCTTCTCCATAATTTTACCAGGCACTGAAGTGAGACTCACAGGCCTGTAATTACCAGGGCCTTCCTTCTTTCCCTTCTTGAAAATTGGGATATTTGCCAGCTTCCAGTCGTCTGGCACCCCTCCAGACTCCCAAGACCATTGAAAAAGAATGGAGAGACGTCCTGGGATAACATCAGCCAGCTCTTTCAGTACCCTGGGATGAATCCCACCAGAGCCATAAATTTATGCACATCCAGCTGGAGCAATGCACATGAAATGTTATGAACAGACACCAAACTCCATTTCACATTGGATCCTGTGCTTCTCGGGGAGCGGAAGGGAATGAAGGAGTGAAGTTGAGCCTGGAAAGAAGGAGGGCAGAGAGGAAAGAAGGTTTCTTTAGGGTTGGGGTTTTTTTCATTCTCACCATTCAACTCTATTTTAATTGGCCATAAATTAAAATTCCTGCAGTGTGCAGGAAAGGCCAGGAACTCCTGTGGTGCACAGTGATGGCCCCTCACTGCCTAGGAACAGCTCTGAGCCCCCCCTGGCCCAGCACTCTCCTGCCCAGCACCTCGCTCACCCTGTGCTGGGCCCCAGCAGGTTTGTGTTAAAGCTCAGCTGGATTTCCTGCCTCCGTGGCAACAGCACAGAAGTAGCGGGCAGAGTCCCGGGGGTGCAGGGCACGCAGGGACAGAGATGACTCGGACCGGGAATTGTCCCGGGACGCCGTGGCTCGACCCTCCACTGACTGCCCGAATTTAATGACTGAGGCATCAAAGCGGATGTAGGACACCCACTCGAGTCTGCCACCGCCTGCCTGACGGTACCACAGAAAGGCATAAACCCCGAAGGTGAAGCCGGACGCCCGGCAGGAGAGGAGCACGGAGTCCCCCGGCGCTCGCAGCCCTCCGCCGGCCTCCACCAGGCTCCGCTGCGCCCACACCCCTGCGGACGGAGAGCGCAGGCAGCCGGGCAGGGCGCGCCCGCGGCCCGAGGCCGTTCCCCCGCCGCCCCGGCGCCCCCCGCCCCGGCACAGCGACCGCCGCCGCCCCCCTCTCTCCCGGCAAAGCCCCGCGCCCGGGCCAATGCCCCGCCTGCCCTCCGCGGGCTGAGCCGCGCCTGCTCCCGGCGCTCCGGCCCGGCCCGCGCCCCGAAGGCCTCCCGCCCCCGCCGCCCTCGCCCCCGTCCCTCTCCCGCCCCCTCTCCCTCTCCCTCTCCCTCGCCCCCCGCTCCCCGCTGCCCCGCGAAGGAAGCCGAGCGCCCGGCGACAGCGCGCCCGGCGCGGGAGCAGCCGCAGCCCCGGCGCCCCGGGGCCCCGGGCCGGGCAGGGCCGCCCGCGGGCAGCCCCAGCCCCGGGCCCAGCCCCGCGCTCGCTGCCCTCCCCGCCCGGCTCTCACCTGCCGGCCCCGCGGCCAAGGACAAGGCCAGGAGCCACGGCCCCAGCCCGGGCGCCATCGTGCCCTGCCGCGCCGGGGCGGCCGGGGCCGAAGGGCCCGCAGGGACCCGCAGAGGAGCCGAGCGGAGCCGCGCTCGGGCCCGCTCCTGCCCGCCCCGCCGGCTCGGCCCCTCGCCGGGGCAGCGCCGACGCCTCTGCCCGCCCCCGACGCGCCCGCCCCGCCCCGGCCCGGCCCGGCCCGGCCCCCCGGTGCCGCGGCCCCTGCGGAGGAGCAGAAGGGGGGCGCGGGGAGGGACGCGGGGCCGGGCCGGAGGCAGCGGAGGAGCGCGGCGCCCCGGCAGACGAAGGCTCCTGGCCCGGCGCTCCCAGCGCGGCTCCGGCGCTGTCTCGCCCTGTCGCCCTGCCGATCGCAGCTGGGGCGGCCCCAGCCCCAGCCCGGCCCCGGGCCCAGCCCCAGGGACCGGCTGTCGCCCGCAGCGTCCCCTCGCAGGACCCTCCCCGTGCCCCGCACCCCCAGCCCGCCCTGGCCTCACTCCCATCCCCTGCCCGCGGGGACAAGACACACAGAGGGCTCTGCTGCCATCAGGGGGACCGCGGCAGGCTGCAGAAGTGGGCTGGCAGGAACCTCCTGCAGTTCAACACGGGGAAGAGCAAAGTCCTGCACCTGGGGAGGAACAACCCCCTGCCCCACGGCAGGCTGGGGGCTGCTCAGAGGGAAAGCACATGCTCAGAAAAGGACCCAAGGCTTCTGCTGGACAACAGCTTGACCAGAAATTTGCCCTGGTAGCAAAGAAGGTTAATGGAATCCTGGACTGCCTTAGACAAAGCATTGCCAGCAGGTCAGGGAGGTGATCCTTCCCCTCTGGTCAGCACTGGAGAGGTCACACCTGGAGTACTGGCTCCACTTCTTGGTACCCCAGAACAGGAGACTTGGGCAAAAAGGAGAGAGGCCAGTGAAGGCCAAGAAGGTGCTAATGGGAGTGGAGCACCTCTTACATGAGGAAAAGCTGACAGAGCTGGGACTTCTTTACCCTGGAGAAGAGAAGGCTCGGGGGGCATCTCATCAACATACAGAAACATATGAAGGGAGGGCGCAGGGAAGGCAGGGCCAAGCTCTTTTCAGTGGTGATCAGTGACAGGTCAAGAGGCAATGCGCACAAACACAGAGGGATCCATCTGAACATCAGGAAACACTTTTTCACTGTCAGGAGGACCAAGCACTGGCACAGGTTGCCCAAAGACGTTGTGGAGTCTCCATGCTTGGAGATACTCAAAAGCTGACTGGACATGGTCCTGGGCAACTGGCCCCAGGTGGCCCGCCTTGACCAGGGGGCTTGGACCAGATGACCTCCTGAGGTGCCTCCCAAATTCAGCCTTCCTGTGATTCTGTGGAAGACTCACAGGCACGTTCACGTCCTTGCAGGTGATACGTGGCAGGGCAAAGGGGAAAACTGAAACTCAGACTTTTCCACTCCCCTGATGACTTCCAGAAACAGCTTTTTTACAGGAGTGTCGAGGAAAACTCGCTGTCCTCTGTCAGCTACAAGTTTCAAAGTTGGAACTCAAGAGAGAAATCTGCAAGTGATACAAGACTAATATGGGCGGGTAAAACAGTAGCACACAGGAAAGCTGTTCAGCATGGTCCTGTCTGCTGTATTTCTGGCGTCTGCTGTACTTATGGTGAGGGGTCTCCTGTTAGAACTTAGGAAGTGGTGTTCTTTTGTAAATTGAAAACCCAGGAGCATGCACATGGGACAGGGTTGTACAACCACGTACACAAACTCAGAGCCTGGCTTCGGAGGGATGGGGAAGAACATGCATCCCCATTTGACTGGTTGACTGGCTGCTTCTCGGAGCCTGAGAGGCCTATAGCTGGCCAGAGCTTGCTGCTAGAGGCAGGGTTCCTGGGCAGAGCGGAGGGAATTCCATCACACCCAAAGGCCACTGCTGGACGATTGCAGGGGGTAAGTGGCGGCATGTTGGCAGCACGCGCGGTAAGGAGGAAAGACTAGAGGTCTTCCCCCCCAATCAGGACGCAAGAGTACTCCCAAAGCACTTCCAGCTCCCAAAGCTGTCTCTTATGAGCTCTGGCTGGCCATCGGGCCTGCTGCTGTCCTTTCAGGCTCCCCAGAAAGGGTGTAAGAAAGGGGAGCAGAAGAGGAGCCACTTTTGCTCCTAGGATGGTAGAAGAGCTGAGGCTGTAATGGACCTCTGGAAAAGGTCTGGTTTAACCCTCCTGCTCGAAGCAGGGTCAACTAGAGTAGGTGTACTGGGTCTGGCAGGGATGGAGTTAACTTTCTTCATAGCAGCCTGTATGGGCAACGTTGCGACGTTTTGTGACCAATGCCGTGTTGATAACACACCGATGTTTTAGCTGTTGCTGAACAGTGCTTACACAGCGTCAGGGCCTTCTCTGTTTCTCATGTTGCCCACCAGCTGTACAGCTGACCGCAACTGGCCAAAGGGATATTCCATATGCATGATGGTGTGCAAAGCTGAGGGAAATAAGGAGGAAGGAGGAATGTTAGTCTGAACTAACCCTTATGTGTGATGAATCCGTGCTTTCCTCGAAATGGCTAAACATCCGCCTGCCGATGGGAAGTAGGGAATGAATTCCTTATTTTGCTTGGCTTGCACGTGCAGCTTTTCCTTTGCTTATTAAACTCTCTTTATCCCAACACACACATTTTCTCACTTCACCCTTCCGATTCTGTCTCCTGTCCCACTGTGGAGGGAGTAAGTGAGCGCCTGTGTGGGGCTTAGCTGCCATCTCGGTTCAAACGACCGCAGTAGGCTGCCCACAGTGTTCTCCAGTTCAGTTTTCAATTGTCACCTCAATAGTAAAAAAAACATCTTGTTACATTTATACGGAATTGCATTTTGTGTTTCTTGCCACATGTCCTGTCACAGGATAACATTGAAAAAACACTGGCTCCATCTCCTTTGCAACCTGCATCAGGTATTTACACACATTGACAAATCCCCCCATAGCATTTTCTTCCCTACGCTACACAAGCCCCGTTCTCTCAGGCTCTCCTTGTATGTCACATGCTCCCTTCCTCATCTTCATGGCCCTTCATTGCATTTGCTCTGGCATGTCCATGTCTTTCCTGTGCTGGGGAACCCAGAACTGGACGCAGTAGTTCACAGACTCACCAATGCTGAGCTCAAGAGCAGCCCATCCCAATGAGCAAGGATCAGGTAAAAATGCCAGGAGCCTGCAGGGATAAACAAGGCTCGGGAAAATGCGGGCCCACTGCTGAATGGGATGGGAACCTGGTGACACAGGACATGGAGAAGGGCTGAGGTACTGAATGCCTTATTCGCCTCAGTCTTTACAAGCAAAACCGTCCTTCAGGAATCCCAGGTCCCAGAGTCCAGGGGGAAAGGCTGGAGCAAGCAAGATGTACCTTTGCACAGTCCATGTCACTCAGCACTTATCTAGTCCATCGTAAATAGCTTTGTCTACAACATTGCTAAGAGTAACAGTGAGGAAAGCGTAGCTAAATTCAGAACACACAACATCTACTCCCTCCTCATCCACCAAGACTATTGTCCTATTGTAGAAGGCTTTCAAGTTGGTTAAGCAGGATTTCCATTTCACAAACCCATGCTGGCTGTTCCCTATCACCTTCTTGTCCTTCATATGTTTGGAAATGGTTTCCAGAACTATCTTCTTTATTTCTTTCAGGCCACAGAAACCTCTCCCAATCACCGTGACATGTCAAAGATTATTGGGAGTGGCCTCCAATGACATCAGCAAGCCCTCTCAGCACTCATGGGTGCACCCTATCAGTTCCCATAGAGTTGTGTCCCTCCCGGTTCTTTAACTATGCCTTGACATTATCCTCCTCCGCGGACATAAGTCTTCCTGGCTCTGGACACTCCGAATGGCCTCAGAGACCTGGGATTCCTGAAAGCCACTATTGCCTGCAAGGAATGAGTCAGAGAGGATCCTCCCAGATCACCTTTCCTTGACTTTCTGCTTCCTCAGGAGGAACCATTCGTGAGCCTGAAGGAGGTGATCTCTGAAAATCAAGCAGCTCCCCCAGACCCCTCCTCTGTCCAGGACCATAGCCCATGGGGTTCTTCTAGGCAGGTCCCTGAAGAGCCCAGATTCTGCCCTCCTGAAGTCCAGGGCTGTGGTCATGCTTTTTGCATTGCTCCCTCCTCTCTGGATCCTGAGCTCAAACACTGCATCATCACTGCAGCCACGGCTGCCCCTCACCTTCACATCCACCACCAGTTCTTCCTCTGATGAAGTTTTCATCAGTGCGCTCCAGAAAACTGCTCGGTTGCTGGTGCCCTGCTGTGCTGTCCCACCAGCCAATATTGCTTCACGTCCCCCATGAGGAACAGGGCCAGTGAACATGGGACTTCTTCCAGTTGTCTGAAGAAGGCCTCATCTAATTCTTGGTCCTGAAGAGGTGATGTGTAGTAGCCTCACACCACAATGTTGATCTACCCTCCACTCCTGACCCGTACGCTATCAGGGGGCTCATCATACGTCCCAAAGCAGAGCTTCCAGCTGCTCTCTCGCAGACAGGGCAACTCCCCCTCCTCACTTTCCCAGCCTGTCTTTCCTAAGCACCCTGGCTCCATCCACTACAGTACTTCTCTAAGCTACCCAACCACATCGCCATGATCCCATAGCTCTACAGCCAAGCCACGGAGGAAAAACCGGGCCATGGTGGACAGGAGGCCAGGCAAAGTGCAATAACCTGCACTTCACCACACAGCGTATGACGTTCCCAGAAGAGATCCTCTTGGATCATAAAGGGTATCAGCCCTTCAACCACACTTCCCTCCAGTGCCTTTTACTGCAAGCACGCCAAAGGTCTGTTTCTTGCACCTGCCCTTGCGTCACACCAACCTCTGGTTAGCAGCTGCTAGAAAGAAATGCTGAAAAGTCTGTATTCTCTGTCAGTCGCTTTTTGGTGCACTCTGCTGCAGAGCTGCTCCAGGGTGAGGCCAGCACCACAGTAATACACTGCTTCATCCCCTTGCTTTGCTGCCTGGATCTGCAGTGTGAATCTGTTCTGGGAGCCCTCCACTGTTCCCTTAAAGCGATCCTGGAAACCTTCTCCATAGCTGTCACCCTCCTCGTAAATCCAGTCCAGAGCACCACGCGGCCCCTGCCGGTACCAGAACATGTAGTAGCTGCTCATTCTGCCTCCACTCATGCTGCACTGGAAGGTGACTCCATCGCCCTCTCGCACGGCCAGTTCCCTGACGTGTTGCTCCAAGGCCACCTGGCCAGTGACTGCTGCAGAGTGAGAACAAGCCATGACCACTCCAAGATTCAGCAAAAGTCACGGCAATGCTGGTGGAGGCATTGCCATGGCACTGGACCAGCGGGAAGACTAAATCCTCCTCTTTGAACCCAGCTGACAAAGATGGGCGGAGGAATCCAGCTGGTACCAGGAATCAGGGCTCATGAGGAAGGAGACACCACGTTTCCCTCCCTCCTTTTCCCTGTCAGTCAGGGAGCTTGATCTGATTTTCCCATTTGAAGCAGAGGAGGCAGGCTGGACAGAGGTGCCTAAATCATGGCTAGAAGAGGAGGAGGGCTGTTGCCACTGGGCTTCACAGGGATGGGTGAGGAGCTCGAGCCACGGGCAGCTCAGGCTGCAAGCAGTCAGCACAGCGCCACAGAGCCGTGCAGAGCACAGGCGCATGCTCAGATCCTGGGGGACATCACCCCTTCCTTTCACTTACCTAGCACGGGCAATAACCCCACGCACAGGGCAGTCCACATGGCCAGGCCCGCTCTGTCTCGCCTCTCTCCAGCTTCTCTCTGCCTGCAGGGCAGCTCTGCCCACACCTTCCCTGTCTCTGCCTCTGTGACTGCAGCCAGTCCTAGGCCCTCCTAGTCACTCCCTCGGTCCATGACAGCAGTGAAGGCGAGAGGCGGGGGTGGAGGAGCGGAAGAAGTTGAAGCTGTTGGTGCACTCCCCGGTGTCTCTCACCCTGCGGGCTGCAATAACAGAGCGCTCGCTTGGCAGGAAAACCTCTGGTGGGCAAAAGGTGACGTGTTGCTGTAGGGCCACCCCGACCCTCCTCGGAGGAAGGACTGCAGTGTTTATGCTGGGACTGCAGAGCTGGCCCTGGGCATGGCAGGTTGTCCTCCCAGGGGGCCAAGGTCCCTTGGTGCTGCTGTGCTGCTCCAGCATGGGAGCCCCTCAGCCCAGCTCCGCTTGGACAGGGCACCCCTAGGCAGACGTGCTCCTCACCCTGCTCCCTCCGCTCTGGCCCAACACCCTACTCCTCCACTTACTCCCTCGTGCTGACTCTTCTCCAGCTGACTCTTCATGTCAAAGCCCTCCCAGACCCCGCAAGCAGCAAAGCACCTCCAGGGCTCTGGGCAGATGAGATTCAGCATGTGCTTGGCGCTGAAGCTCTGGGGCAGAAGTGCAGGCTCAAGACCCCCAGGTCACACCCTAAAACTCACGTGCACAGGACTCAGCAGGGACCAGGCTGTCGGGGCTCCTCAGCAGAGCAGGGACACTCCCTCCTCCGTGCTCCTCCTGCACAGCAGGAACCCAGAGCTCCCCCTACGACCTTTGCAGCCACAGGACGGGACACCTACTGAGCCCTGACAAAGTGTCACCGTCTTGACGAGTACCACCATTTTGGGGAAGATTGCCCACTCCACAGTGGCCCTCCACACTGCCCCTCCAGAGACTGTGCGAATCCTTCCCCTGCCCTCTCTTTCCATGGGTGCTCCAGCCTGGCCCCCTGGGGAGGGGATCCGCAGGACAGGGGTGGGAAAGGGACTTGCAGAGGGTAGAGGAACCCAGTGAAACTGGAGGCTGGGAAAAGAAGCAGGGGCATGCAGGGCCAGGGTGGTGCGGGGTGCCCCAGGGCCACTTGGGGCTACCTGGCTCCTACGTGGTAGGACATGCTGGGTTCCCTATGGCCCCCAAACCCATGGAGGGCTGGAGTGTTATTCTGGTCCAGGGCACCCTCCGTATCCATCCCTCTTAGGGGCCCCCACTAAAATCCATGCTGGCCCTCGGTGTGCACACATGGGCATACATGCACATGGAGCCAACGCTAACCACAGAGCAAAGAGACTCTTCATCATGTCCGGGGGAAAAGACACTCTGCAGCTCAGCTCCTGCTCTCGCACTACTCGGGGGCTCCCTGAACAACATGAGGTTTCAAAACTCAGTTCAACTCTGGATTTCCATGTTCAAATTTTAGTTCATCAATGCTCGTTGAGCTGTTCCTTAAACAAACCTCTCTCTGTCGCTTTCTGCCTGTGAGAGAGACTGGGAAATATGGACGAAGGTTAACAACATGTTCATGGTTTGTGTGTGCCTGTGGGAGACTCTGCTGCTGCTGCTGCTGCAGCACCTCTGTGCCTGTTTCTGGGGAAAGCCAGCCAAGATGATTCCTGAGAAGCCTTCTTGCAGCCAACCACAAAAGACCTGGCGGGATTTAAACCCCCTCCTTCCCGTTCTGCCCTGGCCCTGCCTGTGTTTCAAGCACTGTGCCCTTTTCCAGCTCTCTGGTGCTGCAGAAATAGGTGGCTGTGTCTGCAGCTGACGGCGAGAGCACTTCCAGGGACAGCTGGGTCCTGGAGGGGTCCGCAGAGCTGGTGACTCGGGTCTGGAAGGATGAAGCAATGTGCTGGAGTCCCGTGAAAGGATACTGCTACACTATATGCTGCAGCTCTCTGCCAGGAGTCTGACGGATCCAGTCCCAAGCGTAGCTGCTGTCGCTGATGGGTACACCAGAGATGTGGCAGGTAAGCGTGAGAGACTGAGACCTTCCCTGCCGTGGGGCCAGGGGCCTCTGTCTGCACCTGAGAAAGGGCACCTGCAACCCCGGGAGACAAGGATGAACAGGGAGTGATAGCTCAGGCTGACGTACTTGGGAGAATCTGGAACAGGGCCATCAAGATGACAAAGGGACTGGAGCATCTCGCCGATAAAAAAGGCTGTGAGAGCTGGGACAGTTTATCTTGGAGAAACAAAGGCTCATGGGGGGATCTCATCAAGGTACAGAAATACTTGAAGGGAAGGCGGAAAGAAGACCAGGTGCCGCTGAACATCAGAAAACACTTTTTCAGTGTGAGGGTGAGTGAGCACTGGCGCAGGTTGCCCAGGCAGCTAGGGAAGTCTCCATGCCTGCAGATATTCAAAAGCTGCCTGGACATGGCCCTGGGCAACTGGCTCCAGGTGGCCCTCCTTGAGCAGGGCCATTGCACCAGGTGACCTCCGGAGGGCCCTTCCAACCTCAACCATTCTGGGAAAACAGGGCCGCAAGAGCATGCTGAGTTCTCCTTTTGTGGCACCCTCATATTCCTCCACCACCCCTGTCCACTTAGATGGGACGGGCAATGACCTCGTGCACACGTGGTCCCACATGGCCAGTCTGGCTCCTGCTCACCTCTCCCCAGCTCCTCTCCGCTCACACACCTGCTCTGCTCTGGTTTCACACATCTCTGGACCTGTGACCATGACCCCAGTCCCAGCTCTGTTCCCCAGGCACAGCCAGGTCACCGTCTCGGCACAGAGATGGGCTGTGACACCCATGTACTGGGTGTCCACTGCAACGTTTTGGTAGCAGGGTGCTGCAGGGATGGCCTCTATGATGAGGCCAGGGACTGTCTCATGCCTGACACAGCCTCATGCTCCAGCCAGCTTGGCAGCAGACCCGCCACAGGACAAGGCTAAGCCCACCAGCAAAGCTCATGGTGCCTAAGGCACAACATACGTGGGAGGAGTCAAAACAGGGTGCAGCAGTGTGAGAAGTGAGGAAAGAAAGTGGAATCATCACCTCAATTTATGCAATCTTTATGCCCATGTGCCAATTGCCCCAACGCCCATCGCCCATCGCCTCAAGTTACAGGATGCATGAAAGGATGTGCTAAGTTCCTCTGTGGGAACCTCCAACTCCTCTTCTGACCCTGTCTAATTAGCAAGGATGGGCAATGACACCACGCTCAGGGTGTTACACATGGCCGGAGCAGCTCCTGCTCACCTCTCCCCACCTCCTCTCTGCCCGTACATCCGCTCTGCTCAGGTTTCCCACATCTCTGGACCACTGACAGCACCCAGCCATGAGGAGACTCCCCCTCTCTCTGACCCCAGGCACAGCCACTCACTGACTCGCCCCTGAGATGGGCTGTGACCCCCGTGAACACGCAGGAGGAGCGAGCAGGAGGGGAGCAAGCTGATGCTGTTGGGGCACGCGCTGCGTGTCTCTCACTGTGGTCCCTGCAGGGTGCAGTTATAGGGCGCACTGTCCCCCAGCTCCAGCCCCGGGATGATCAGGGTCCCAGAGCTCTTGGCAGCCTGGCAGGAAAACCTCTGGCGGGCAGAAGGGGCTGTGTGGCTGTAGGGGCCTCCCTGGCCCTTGCTCTGCAGCAAGTACTGCAGGGGTCCACCGGGACGCTGACCGTACCAGGCCACGTAAATATAGGAGGCGTTGGAGCTGTAAGTGCATCGCAAGGTGCCGGTATTCCCTGCTCGCCACCGCACCGCAGACCTCATCGCTCGGATCTCATCACCCTGAAATGCACCTGAAACAAAAGCAGGGCTGTTCACCCACCACTCTGCTCTCACTGGTGCAAGGTGGCTCACAAGGGGGTCAATGGAAGCAGGCAACGCTGTTGCCAAAGGCCAAGCTTTTTTCGGGCCCCAGGGACGAAGGGGACCAAGGGAAGGCAGAGAGGGGCTGCAGGCAGGCAGAGCGGCCACGCTGGTTGGGTGACAGAAAGACACTGAAGCATCTCCACAGAATGAAATAGTGCATGTGGGACTCAGGAGGTGGAAACTGGCAGTGCCGGGAAAGGAGCTCTTGCAGAAAGGCCAGGACCACCGGCGGGGCGCAGTGACGGCCCCTCTCTCCCTGGGAATAGTCCTGAGCTGCCCCAGCACTCACCGGCTCCAAGTTGAGCCCATGAACGAAGATGATGGCGCCCATGTGTGAACATATTTAAGAGAGCTCAAAACAGTGCCCGGCAGTGTGAGAAGCAAGGAAAGAAATGTGAGAAACAACCCTGCAGACACCAAGGCCAGTGAAGAAGCAGGGGGAGGGGGTGCTCCAGGTGCCACAGCACAGATTCCCCTGCAGCCTGTGGAAGAGACCAGGGCAGAGCAGATATTTCCCTGCAGCCTGGGCAGGATCCCACGGCAGAGCACGTTCGTATGCCCTGACGGAAACTGGGGTCTGTGGAGAGCCCACGCTGGAGGAGGTTTATCCTGAAGGACTGCAGCCCTTGAGAAGGAACCACCCTGGAGCCATTTGTGAAGGACTGCAGACCGGGGGAGGGAGGAAGGAAGAGTAGAGATGAAGTGTTATGAAGGGACCCCATTCCCCATTCCCACAGGCCACTCAGGGAGAGGAGGTAGAGGAATTGGAAATCATGGAATCATAAAATTATAGAATCATTAAGGTTGGAAAAGACCTCTAAGATCATCGTGTCCAACCGTCAACCCAACACCACCATGCCCACTAAACCATGTCCTGGTTTAAACTAAACCTGGAGGAGACCAGGGCTGCCCCCGAGTCGGACACAGCTGATTCCAGCCAGCTCAACAAGGACCCACCGCTGGCCAAAGCTGAGCCAATCGGCTAAGCTGGTGACGCCTCTGTGGTAACATACTGACAAAAAAGGTAAAAAATGCTGCACAGCGTTGTCGCGAATGAGTGGTTTGGAGGCCGCTCAAAGAATCACTGTTGACGGTATTAGCAGAAAGTGATTTTAATAGAAATTTATACAAGCGCGACTTAGCAGAGTTCAATGGCAAGGTTCACTCTATCACTTACTACACGGATGAAGCGTACAAAGGAAAAGAGCATGGGAAACTGAGAAGTCCTTGGCTAATGAAAACACTACTTAGCAACAACTACAACATGAGCGTGTTATCAACAGTCTTCTCATACTAAATCCAAACCCCAGCACTAGGCCAGCTACTAGCAAGAAAATTACCTCTATCCCAGCCGAAGCCAGGGTATTGTGTTAGAACTGAGTTGGGATGATTTATACAGAGGCCGAGAACGAAAAGGTTAAGGGAGACCCTCCCGCTGAGTCACGAGGTTCAGAGAAGATCCGGCTGGATCTAATCGTAGTCTCAGACTTGGGCAACGGCTTATGTCTGATACAAAAAGGGTAAGGAGGCCCTCCTGTTGAGTCACGAGGTTCAGAGTAGACCCGGCTGGGCCTAGCCCTAGTCCCAGACTTGGGCAACAGTGTATGTCTAAAGATTATATGTTTAGCAGCAGTCTAAGGTTCATTTACAACCTTAAGCTAGATCATAAGATTTTAGCAGACTGTATTTGCTAGCAGGTACTTTCATCAATACACACACACACGGATGCAAAGATGGATAAATATACAAAGATATATCTGTTAAAAATCCCCCTCGAGTTCAGCGAAATACTCACGTAAAATGTCTTGGCATTTCTCAATGGACAAAGCGTTGAGCCTCGAGGAGTATTGCAGCCCAGTTCCTGTGCCAACCGGCGACGGTCCTCCAAATATCACAAATCGAGAGTTTGCAAACTCTGAGGAGCGTTTCACTCAGAGGGAGTTTTGGGCACAACCCGCTGCGGTCCAGGAGAGCTCAAAGGGTCTCACTTAGGACCACCATTTATAGGTGCACAGATGATTGACTTCAGTCACCTGTAAACTTCCATCCTGGCCACAGGCCAAGGCGGTAGTGACTAAAATTCTGAAGGTTTTGGTGTTGTTACAACTGAGCTACAACTCAGATAAGATGGCGCCTGGGACAGGCACTGGGAGTGCGTTCCCAGCCTCAGCCATGCAGAGTTTCCGATATGGTCAAGGAGCGCTCAACCGCCAGACTCAGTACACCAAGGCCGAGGTTTCAGGGAATTTCTGAAATCAACAAGCGGCCCAGGGGAATGGGGGGGAAGATGCACCACCACAAGCATGTGCGAGAGAGAAAAGTAAGAAAAACAGTGAGATAAAAACCCCTGCAGACACCAAGGTCAGTGAAGAAGGAGGGGAAGGACGTGCTCCAGGCGCCAGAGCAGAGATTCACCTGCAGCCCCTGGAAAAGAGCATGGTGAAACAGGTTGTCCCCCTGCAGCCCATGGAAGCCTACGTCAGGGCAGATATCCACACTGCAGCCCGTGGAGGACCCCATGTTGCAGCAGTCAGATGTGCCCTGAAGGAGGCTGGTGCACATAGAGAGCCCAGGCAGGAGCAGGTTTTCAGGCAGGAACTGCGACCCATTGGGAGGCCCATGCTGGAGCAGTCTGTTCCTGAAGGACCGTACTCTGGGGAGAGGCCCCACACTGGAGCAGTTCACGAAGGACTGTATAGTGTTGGAGGGACCCCAGACCAGAGCAGGGGATAGGCGTGAGGAGAAAGGAGTGGCAGGGACAAAGTGTTATGAACTGACCACTTCCCCCCTTCCCCATCTCCCTGCGCTGCTTGGGGCGGGGAGGAGGTGGAAAAGTTGGGAATGAAGGAGTGAAGTTCAGCAAGGGAAGAAGGAGGAATGGGGGACGATTTCTTACTTCTGTTGTTGTTTCTCATTACCCTACTCTATTTTGGATTGGCAATGCATTAATTTCCGCCAAGTCTCTTCTCCTGTGATTTGTAAGCCATCTACCTGCCTTTAGTTTGACTCATGAATTTTTAATCTTCTTTTCTCCCCCTGCTCCAGTGTGGAAGGGGAGTGAGAGAGCAGCTTGGTGGGCATCTGGCAGCCCCCCAAGGTTAACACCCCAGAGTGGCCAACGCAGCTAATGGTATCCTGGGCGGCACCAGGAGTTTTCCCAGCAGGATGAGGGAGGTGGTCCTTCTCCTCTGTCCGACACTGGTAAACCTTCACCTGTAGTACTGTGTCCAGTTCTGGCCTCCCCAGTACAAGAGAGACTTGGACGTACTTGGGAGAGTCCAGCAAAGGACCATGAAGATGACAAAGGGGCTGGAGCATCTCTCCTGTAAAAAAGGCTGTGGGAGCTGGGACTGTTTACGCTGGAGAAATGAAAGCTGGTGATGGATCTCATAAATGTACAGAAACACTTGAAAAGAGAGGGTAAAGAAGATGCAGCCAGGCATGAAGTCACGTGAAGCAATAAACCTAGGGGAAAGAAGGAGGAAAGAGGGATATTCGGAGTCATGACTTTTGTCTTTCCCAAGTAACCGTTATGCGTGATGAAGGCCGGCTTTCCTAGAAATGCCTAAACATCCGCCTGCCAATGGGAAGTCAGGAATGAATTCCTTATGTTGCTTGGTTTGTGCACGCAGCTTTTGCTTTACTTCTTACACTCTCTTTATCTCAACACACAAGTTTTCTCACTTTTACCCTTCTGATTCTCTCTCCCACCCCACTGCGGGTGACTAAGCAAGCAGCTGTGTGGGGCTCAGCCGCCTACCGGGCTTAGGGACGGTAGGCTGCCCACAACCTTGTCCTCTTCAGTTTTGAATATCTCCAAGAATGGAGACTACACAGCCTCAGGTATTTACACACACTGACAAATCTACCCACAGGATTTTCTCCTCTGGATGCAGTAGTCCACAGTCTCACCAGTGCTGAGCTCAAGAGGAGTCCATCCCAACAAGTAAGGAGTCAGGTAAAAATGCCAGGAGCCTGCAGGGATAAGCAAGGCTAGGGAAAATGCGGGCCCACTGCTGAATGGGATAGGGGACGTGGTGACACAGGACATGGAAAAGGGCTGAGGTACTGAATGCCTTATTTGCCTCAGTCTTTACTACAAAACTGTCCTTCAGGAATCCCAGGTGCCAGAGTCCAGGGGGAAAGGCTGGAGCAAGCAAGATGTACCTTTGCACAGTCCATGTCACTGAGCACTTATCTAGTCCATAATAAGTAGCTTTGTCTCCAACATTTCCAGGGTAGTCACTGCTAAAAGTGTAACTACATTCAGAATACACAACATCCACTCTCTCCTCATCGACCAAGACCCGTTGTCAGCGAGGAAGGAGGGGGAGAAGGTGCTCCAGGTGCCGCAGCAGAGATTCCCCTGCAGCCTGTGGTGAAGACCATGGTGATACAGGTTGTCCCCCTGCAGCCCATGAAGTTCTACGGTGGAGCAGATATCCACCCTGCAGCCTGTGGAGGACCCCACGCCAGAGCAGGTGGACGTGACCTCAAGCAAGCTGTCACCCCGTGGAGAGCTCACGCTGGAGCAGGCTCCTGACAGTAACCGCGGTCCCGTGGAGAGACGAGGCCACGCTGGAGAAGGCTTTCTAGCAGGACCTGTGCCCCTTTCATTGTATTGTTTATACTTTCATGCATTGTCATACTTTCATTGTATTGCTTCCCCCTGTTCAGCTGAGGTGGGGGACTGATAGAGCGGCTTGTCGGGCACCTGGTGGCCAACCAAGCTCAACCCAGAACACCTTGTCTACTTCTTCTTCTTGATCAGGTGATCGGTAGTAGCCACGTGGCCCAAATAATAGTGCGCAGCCTCCTTACATCAAAGGAGGCAACTGTCTGCTATGAAACAAGAAGGGCCAAGTTGTCAAAGTCACAACTGCCCCGTACCTCCAGCATTTGGAAAAAAACAGCCCTGCTAGGCCAAGGCTTTCCGCCAACACAGCTGCAACACCGGGAGTCCAAGGGACTGATAAGCCTCCATGGACACACAGTACAGTGAGCAATTGTCCTCCGGGTGACACTGGCAAGAAGACTGTGAGCGCATGCATTAATTATTCCACGCGTAGACCCCTCTACATCTACTTATACCGTCGACATTGAAGAATGTTGGGAATGGGCCGCGGCTATATGGGTGTCTTTGCGTAAACTGCCACGGATATCCCATGGACACCCTGAGCCTCTTTTGTCTTCCGCACTTCAGAACACATGTCCCTTAAAAGCCCCACAGGATGAAGTAACATCCCACGAAATGGGAAAACTACTCTTGCAGTCTACCAGCTGTCCATGAACCGCAGAGTAATGTTCGTCTAGAGATAGTGGGACTTCACACATATTACACACAGTGACCTCGTGGGACCACAACAGAACCATTACATATTGAGAGAATAGTACCATTAATAGGACCATACAACCATGGAATCATAGAATCATACAATGTCCCAAGTTGGAAGGGACCCATAAGGATCATTGAGTCCAACTCCCTGCTCCTTGCAGGACTACCTAAAACTGAACCCTATGACTAAAAGCACCGTCCAGATGCTCCTGGAACTTTGACAGCCTTGGTGCCCTGGCCACTTCCCTTGGAAGCCTGTTCCAGTGACCGACCACCCTCTCAGGGAAGAACCTTTTCCTAATGTCCAATCCAAACTTCCCCCGACGCAGCTTCATTCCATTTCCTCGTGTCCTATTGCTGGTCACCAGAAAGAGGAGATCAGCACCTCCTCCTCTGCTGCCCCCCTTGAGGAAGCTGTAGACTGCGATGAGGTCACCCCTCAGCCTTCTCTTCTCCAAGCTGAACAAGCCCAGTGACCTCAGCCGCTCCTCATAATCTTGCCCTCGAGGCCTTTCACCATCTCGGTCATCCTCCTCTGGACACACTCTAATAGTTTGATGTCCTTCTTCTATTGAGGTGCCCAAAACTGCACACAGTACTCGAGGTGGGGCCGCACCAGTGCACCGCAGAGTGGGACAATCACCTCCCTCGACCGGCGAGCTATGCTGTGCTTGATGCACCCCGGGACACAGTTGGCTCTTTTGGCTGCCAGGGCACACTCTTGACTCATATTCAACTTGCCATCAACCCAAACCCCCACATCTCTTTCCGTGCGGCTGCTCTCCAGCCTCTCGTTCCCCAATTTGTGCGTATAACCAGGATTACCACATCCCAGGTGGAGAATCCAGCACTCGCTCTTGTTACATTTCATAGGGTTGGTGACTGCCCAGCTCTCCAGTCTATCCAGATCTCTCTGTAAGGCCTCTCTGCCCTTGAGGGAGTCCACAGCTCCTCCTAGTTTAGTATCGTCGGCAAACTTACTTAATGTACATTCGAGTCCTGCATCCAGATCATTTATAAAAACATTAAAGAGCACTGGCTCTAAAATTGAGCCTGGGGGAACCCCGCTGGTGACTGCCCGCCAGCCTGCTGGAACCCCACTGACTATAACTCTTTGAGCCCAACCCGTCACCCAGTGGTTCACCCAACGTATTATGGACTTGCCTAGCTGTGTGCTAGGCATTTTGTCCAGAAGCACCCTCTGAGAGACAGCATCAAAAGCTTTGCTAACATTCAACAAAACCCACATCTACCAGCTTCCCTTGGTCAACGAGATGGGTGGCCTTGTCATAACAGGACATTAAGTTAGTTAAGCAGGACTTTCCCCTCAAGAACCCATGCTGGCTATGACCAATGACTGCGTTGTCTCTCAAGTATTTGTCAGTAACTCCCAGAATAATCTTCCCCATAATTTTACCAGGCACTGAAGTGAGACTCACAGGCCTGTAATTACCAGGGTCTTCCTTCTTTCCCTTCTTGAAAACTGGATATTTGCCAGCTTCCAGTCGTCTGGCACCCCTCCAGACTCCCAAGACCATTGAAAAAGAACGGAGAGACGTCCTGGGATAACATCAGCCAGCTCTTTCAGTACCCTGGGATGAATCCCACCAGAGCCATAAATTTATGCACATCCAGCTGGAGCAATGCACATGAAATGTTATGAACAGACACCAAACTCCATTTCACATTGGATCCTGTGCTTCTCGGGGAGCGGAAGGGAATGAAGGAGTGAAGTTGAGCCTGGAAAGAAGGAGAGCAGAGAGGGAAGAAGGTTTCTTTAGGGTTGGGTTTTTTTTTCATTCTCACCATTCAACTCTATTTTAATTGGCCATAAATTAAAATTCCTGCAGTGTGCAGGAAAGGCCAGGAACTCCGGCAGTGGACAGTGATGGCCCCTCACTGCCTGGGAACAGCCCTGACACCCTACCCCAAGTACTCCCCCACCCCACAGCTTCCACACCCTGTGCTGGGCCCCAGCAGGTTTGTGTTAAAGCTCAGCTGGATTTCCTGCCTCCGTGCGAACAGCGCAGAAGTAGCGGGCAGAGTCCCGGGGGTGCAGGGCACGCAGGGACAGAGATGACTCGGACCGGGAATTGTCCCGGGACGCCGTGGCTCGACCCTCCACGGCTGCCCCGTACTGCTTTGTATTACCCGAGATGTTGATGAAGGACACCCGCTCGAGTCTGCCACCGGCTGCCTGACGGTACCACCAAAGGTAAAGCTTCCCGAAGTCGAAGCCGGACGCCCGGCAGGAGAGGAGCACGGAGTCCCCCGGCGCTCGCAGCCCTCCGCCGGCCTCCACCAGGCTCCGCTGCGCCCACATCCCTGCGGACGGAGAGCGCAGGCAGCCGGGCAGGGCGCGCCCGCGGCCCGAGGCCGTTCCCCCGCCGCCCCGGCGCCCCCCGCCCCGGCACGGCGACCGCCGCCGCCCCCCTCTCTCCCGGCAAAGCCCCGCGCCCGGGCCAATGCCCCGCCTGCCCTCCGCGGGCTGAGCCGCGCCTGCTCCCGGCGCTCCGGCCCGGCCCGCGCCCCGAAGGCCTCCCGCCCCCGCCGCCCTCGCCCCCGGCCCTCTCCCGCCCCCTCTCCCTCTCCCTCGCCCCCCGCTCCCCGCTGCCCCGCGAAGGAAGCCGAGCGCCCGGCGACAGCGCGCCCGGCGCGGGAGCTGCCGCAGCCCCGGGGTCCCGGGGCCCCGGGCCGGGCAGGGCCGCACGAGGGCAGCCCCAGCCCCGGGCCCAGCCCCGGGCTCGCTGCCCTCCCCGCCCGGCTCTCACCTGCCGGCCCCGCGGCCAAGGACAAGGCCAGGAGCCACGGCCCCAGCCCGGGCGCCATCGTGCCCTGCCGCGCCGGGGCGGCCGGGGCCGAAGGGCCCGCAGGGACCCACAGAGGAGCCGAGCGGAGCCGCGCTCGGGCCCGCTCCTGCCCGCCCCGCCGGCTCGGCCCCTCGCCGGGGCAGCGCCGACGCCTCTGCCCGCCCCCGACGCGCCCGCCCCGCCCCGGCCCGGCCCGGCCCGGCCCCCCGGTGCCGCGGCCCCTGCGGGGGAGCAGAAGGGGGGCGCAGGGAGGGACGCGGGGCCGGGCCGGAGGCAACGGAGGAGCGCGGCGCCCCGGCAGACGAAGGCTCCTGGCCCGGGGCTCCCAGCGCGGCTCCGGCGCTGCCCGCCCTGTCGCCCTGCCGATCGCAGCTGGGGCGGCCCCAGCCCCAGCCCGGCCCCGGGCCCAGCCCCAGGGACCGGCTGTCGCCCGCAGCGTCCCCTCGCAGGACCCTCCCCGTGCCCCGCACCCCCAGCCCTCCCTGGCCTCACTCCCATCCCCTGCCCGCGGGGACAAGACACACAGAGGGCTCTGCTGCCATCAGGGGGACCGCGACAGGCTGCAGAAGTGGGCTGGCAGGAACCTCCTGCAGTTCAACACGGGGAAGAGCAAAGTCCTGCACCTGGGGAGGAACAACCCCCTGCCCCACGGCAGGCTGGGGGCTGCTCAGAGGGAAAGCACATGCTCAGAAAAGGACCCAAGGCTTCTGCTGGACAACAGCTTGACCAGAAATTTGCCCTGGTAGCAAAGAAGGTTAATGGAATCCTGGACTGCCTTAGACAAAGCATTGCCAGCAGGTCAGGGAGGTGATCCTTCCCCTCTGGTCAGCACTGGAGAGGTCACACCTGGAGTACTGGCTCCTCTTCTTGGCTCTCCAAGACAGGAGACTTGGACATAAAGGAGAGAGGCCAGTGAAGGCCAAGAAGGTGCTAATGGGAGTGGAGCACCTCTTACATGAGGAAAAGCTGACAGAGCTGGGACTTCTTTATCCTGGAGAAGAGAAGGCTCGGGGGGCATCTCATCAACATATAGAAACGTATGAAGGGAGGGCGCAGGGAAGGCAGGGCCAAGCTCTTTTCAGTGGTGATCAGTGACAGGTCAAGAGGCAATGCGCACAAACACAGAGGGATCCATCTGAACATCAAGAAACACTTTTTCACTGTCAGGAAGACCAAGCACCGGCACAGGTTGCCCAAAGACGTTGTGGAGTCTCCATGCTTGGAGATACTCAAAAGCTGACTGGACATGGTCCCTGGGCAACTGGGCCTAGGTGGCCCGCCTTGAGCAGGGGGCTTGGACCAGATGACCTCCTGAGGTGCCTTCCAAATTCAGCCTTCCTGTGATTCTGTGGAAGACTCACAGGCACGTTCATGTCCTTGCAGGTGATATGTGCCAGGGCAAAGGGGAAAACTGAAACTCAGACTTTTCCACTCCCCTGATGACTTCCAAAAACAGCTTTTTACAGGAGTGTCGAGGAAAACTCGCTGTCCTCTGTCAGCTACAAGTTTCAAAGTTGGAACTCAAGAGAGAAATCTGCAAGTGATACAAGACTAATATGGGCGGGTAAAACAGTAGCACACAGGAAAGCTGTTCAGCATGGTCCTGTCTGCTGTATTTCTGGCGTCTGCTGTACTTATGGTGAGGGGTCTCCTGTTAGAACTTAGGAAGTGGTGTTCTTTTGTAAATTGAAAACCCAGGAGCATGCACATGGGACAGGGTTGTACAACCACGTACACAAACTCAGAGCCTGGCTTCAGAAGGATGGGGAATAACATGCATCCCCATTTGACCGGTTGACTGGCTGCTTCTTGGAGCCTGAGAGGCCTATAGCTGGCCAGAGCTTGCTGCTAGAGGCAGGGTCCCTGGGCAGAGTGGAGGGAATTCAATCACACCCAAAGGCCACTGCTGGAGGATTGCAGGGGGTACGTGGCGGCATGTTGGCAGCACACGCGGTAAGGAGGAAAGACTAGAGGTCCTCCCCCCCAATCAGGACGCAAGAGTACTCCCAAAGCACTTCCAGCCCCCAAAGCTGTCTCTTATGAGCTCTGGCTGGCCATCGGGCCTTGCTGCTACTAGCAAAACCGTCCTTCAGGACTCCCAGGTCCCAGAGTCCAGGGGGAAAGGCTGGAGCAAGCAAGATGTACCTTTGCACAGTCCATGTCACTGAGCACTTATCTAGTCCATCGTAAATAGCTTTGTCTACAACATTGCTAAGAGTAACAGTGAGGAAAGCGTAGCTAAATTCAGAACACACAACATCTACTCCCTCCTCATCCACCAAGACCATTGTCTTATTGTAGAAGGCTTTCAAGTTCGTTAAGCAGGATTTCCATTTCACAAACCCATGCTGGCTGTTCCCTATCACCTTTTTCTCCTTCATACATTTGGAAATGGTGTCCAGAACTGATTGCTCCATCACCTTCCCAGGAACTGAGGTGAGGCTGATAGGCCTGGAGGTCCTCAGGTCCTCCCTGTTGACAACGGGACTGCCCTTTTCTTTCTTTCTTTCAGCCACAGAAACCTCTCCCAATCACCGTGACATGTCAAAGATTACTGGGAGTAGCCTCCAATGACATCAGCAAGCCCTCTCAGCACTCATGGGTGCACCCTATCAGTTCCCATAGAGTTGTGTCCCTCCCGGTTCTTTAACTATGCCTTGACATTATCCTCCTCCACGGACATAAGTCTTCCTGGCTCTGGACACTCCGAACGGCCTCAGAGACCCGGGATTCCTGAAAGCCACTATTGCCTGCAAGGAATGAGTCAGAGAGGATCCTCCCAGATCCCCTTTGCTTGAGTTTCTGCTTCCTCAGGAGGAACCATTCGTGAGCCTGAAGGAGGTGATGTCTGAAAATCAAGCAGCTCCCCCAGACCCCTCCTCTGTCCAGGACCATCGCCCATGGGGTTCTTCTAGGCAGGTCCCCGAAGAGCCCAGATTCTGCCCTCCTGAAGTCCAGGGCTGTGGTCATGCTTTTTGCATTGCTCCCTCCTCTCTGGATCCTGAGCTCAAACACTGCATCATCACTGCAGCCAAGGCTGCCCCTCACCTTCACATCCACCACCAGTTCTTCCTCTGATGAAGTTTTCATCAGTGCGCTCCAGAAAACTGCTCGGTTGCTGGTGCCCTGCTGTGCTGTCCCACCAGCCAATATTGCTTCACGTCCGCCATGAGGAACGGGGCCAGTGAACATGGGACTTCTTCCAGTTGTCTGAAGAAGGCCTCATCTAATTCTTGGTCCTGAAGAGGTGATGTGTAGTAGCCTCACACCACAATGTTGATCTACCCGCCACTCCTGACCCGTACGCTATCAGGGGGCTCATCATACGTCCCAAAGCAGAGCTTCCAGCTGCTCTCTCGCAGACAGGGCAACTCCCCCTCCTCACTTTCCCAGCCTGTCTTTCCTAAGCACCCTGGCTCCATCCACTACAGTACTTCTCTAAGCTACCCAACCACATCGCCATGATCCCATAGCTCTACAGCCAAGCCACGGGGGAAACACTGGGCCATGGTGGACAGGAGGCCAGGCAAAGTGCAATAACCTGCACTTCACCACACAGCGTATGACATTCCCAGAAGAGATCCTCTTGGATCATAAATGGTATCAGCCCTTCAACCACACTTCCCTCCACTGCCTTTTACTGCAAGCACGCCAAAGGTCTGTTTCTTGCACCTGCCCTTGCGTCACACCAACCTCTGGTTAGCAGCTGCTAGAAAGAAATGCTGAAAAGTCTGTATTCTCTGTCAGTCGCTTTTTGGTGCACTCTGCTGCAGAGCTGCTCCAGGGTGAGCCTGGCACCACAGTAATACACTGCTTCATCCCCTTGCTTTGCTGCCTGGATCTGCAGTGTGAATCTGTTCTGGGAGCCCTCCACTGTTCCCTTAAAGCGATCCTGGAAACCTTCTCCATAGCTGTCACCCTCCTTGTAAATCCAGTCCAGAGCACCACGCGGCCCCTGCCGGTACCAGAACATGTAGTAGCTGCTCATTCTGCCTCCACTCATGCTGCACTGGAAGGTGACTCCATCGCCCTCTCGCACGGCCAGTTCCCTGACGTGTTGCTCCAAGGCCACCTGGCCAGTGACTGCTGCAGAGTGAGAACAAGCCATGACCACTCCAAGATTCAGCAAAAGTCAGGGCAATGCTGGTGGAGGCATTGCCATGGCACTGGACCAGCGGGAAGACTAAATCCTCCTCTTTGAACCCAGCTGACAAAGATGGGCGGAGGAATCCAGCTGGTACCAGGAATCAGGGCTCATGAGGAAGGAGACACCACGTTTCCCTCCCTCCTTTTCCCTGTCAGTCAGGGAGCTTGATCTGATTTTCCCATTTGAAGCAGAGGAGGCAGGCTGGACAGAGGTGCCTAAATCATGGCTAGAAGAGGAGGAGGGCTGTTGCCACTGGGCTTCACAGGGATGGGTGAGGAGCTCGAGCCACGGGCAGGTCAGGCTGCAAGCAGTCAGCACAGCGCCACAGAGCCGTGCAGAGCACAGGCGCATGCTCAGATCCTGGGGGACATCACCCCTTCCTTTCACTTACCTAGCACGGGCAATAACCCCACGCACAGGGCAGTCCACATGGCCAGGCCCGCTCTGTCTCGCCTCTCTCCAGCTTCTCTCTGCCTGCAGGGCAGCTCTGCCCACACCTTCCCTGTCTCTGCCTCTGTGACTGCAGCCAGTCCTAGGCCCTCCTAGTCACTCCCTCGGTCCATGACAGCAGTGAAGGCGAGAGGCGGGGGTGGAGGAGCGGAAGAAGTTGAAGCTGTTGGTGCACTCCCGGGTGTCTCTCACCCTGCGGGCTGCAATAACAGAGCGCTCGCTTGGCAGGAAAACCTCTGGTGGGCAAAAGGTGACGTGTTGCTGTAGGGCCACCCCGACCTTCCTCGGAGGAAGGACTGCAGTGTTTATGCTGGGACTGCAGAGCTGGCCCTGGGCATGGCAGGTTGTCCTCCCAGGGGGCCAAGGTCCCTTGGTGCTGCTGTGCTGCTCCAGCATGGGAGCCCCTCAGCCCAGCTCCGCTTGGACAGGGCACCCCTAGGCAGACGTGCTCCTCACCCTGCTCCCTCCGCTCTGGCCCAACACCCTACTCCTCCACTTACTCCCTCGTGCTGACTCTTCTCCAGCTGACTCTTCATGTCAAAGCCCTCCCAGACCCCGCAAGCAGCAAAGCACCTCCAGGGCTCTGGGCAGATGAGATCCAGCATACGCTTGGCGCTGAAGCTCTGGGGCAGAAGTGCAGGCTCAAGCCCCCCAGGTCACACCCTAAAACTCATGTGCACAGGACTCAGCAGGGACCAGGCTGTCGGGGCTCCTCAGCAGAGCAGGGACACTCCCTTCTCCGTGCTCCTCCTGCACAGCAGGAACCCAGAGCTCCCCCTACGACCTTTGCAGCCACAGGACGGGACACCTACTGAGCCCTGACAAAGTGTCACCGTCTTGACGAGTACCACCATTTTGGGGAAGATTGCCCACTCCGCAGTGGCCCTCCACACTGCCCCTCCAGAGACTGTGCGAATCCTTCCCCTGCCCTCTCTTTCCATGGGTGCTCCAGCCTGGCCCCCTGGGGAGGGGATCCGCAGGACAGGGGTGGGAAAGGGACTTGCAGAGGGTAGAGCAACCCAGTGAAACTGGAGGCTGGGAAAAGAAGCAGGGGCATGCAGGGCCAGAGTGGTGCGGGGTGCCCCAGGGCCACTTGGGGCTACCTGGCTCCTACGTGGTAGGACATGCCGGGTTCCCTATGGCCCCCAAACCCATGGAGGGCTGGAGTGTTATTGTGGCCCAGGGCACCCTCCGTATCCTTCCCTCTTAGGGGCCCCCACTGAAATCCATGCTGGCCCTCGGTGTGCACACATGGGCATACATGCACATGGAGCCAACGCTAACCACAGAGCAAAGAGACTCTTCATCATGTCCGGGGGAAAAGACACTCTGCAGCTCAGCTCCTGCTCTCGCACTACTCGGGGGCTCCCTGAACAACATGAGGTTTCAAAACTCAGTTCAACTCTGGATTTCCATGTTCAAATTTTAGTTCATCAATGCTCGTTGAGCTGCTTCTTAAGCAAACTGCGTTCTCTGTCGCCTTCTGCCTGTGAGAGAGACTGGGAAATATGGACGAAGGTTAACAACATGTTCATGGTTTGTGTGTGCCTGTGGGAGACTCTGCTGCTGCTGCTGCAGCACCTCTGTGCCCGTTTCCGGGGAAAGCCAGCCCAGACGATTCCTGAGAAGCCTTCTTGCAGCCAACCACAAAAGACCTGGCGGGATTTAAACCCCCTCCTTCCCGTTCTGCCCTGGCCCTGCCTGTGTTTCAAGCACTGTGCCCTTTTCCAGCTCTCTGGTGCTGCAGAAATAGGTGGCTGTGTCTGCAGCTGACGGCGAGAGCACTTCCAGGGACAGCTGGGTCCTGGAGGGGTCCGCAGAGCTGGTGACTCGGGTCTGGAAGGCTGAAGCAATGTGCTGGAGTCCCGTGAAAGGATACTGCTACACTATATGCTGCAGCTCTCTGCCAGGAGTCTGACGGATCCAGTCCCAAGCGTAGCTGCTGTCGCTGATGGGTACACCAGAGATGTGGCAGGTAAGCGTGAGAGACTCTGAGACCTTCCCTGCCGTGGGGCCAGGGGCCTCTGTCTGCACCTGAGAAAGGGCACCTGCAACCCCGGGAGACAAGGATGAACAGGGAGTGATAGCTCAGGCTGACGTACTTGGGAAATCTGGAACAGGGCCATCAAGATGACGAAGGGACTGGAGCATCTCGCTGATAAAAAAGGCTGTGAGAGCTGGGACAGTTTACCGTGGAGAAACGAAGGCTCATGGGGGGATCTCATTAAGGTACAGAAATACCTGAAGGGAAGGTGTAAAGAAGACCGGGTGCCGCTGAACATCAGAAAACACTTTTTCAGTGTGAGGGTGAGTGAGCACTGGCGCAGGTTGCCCAGGCAGCTAGGGAAGTCTCCATACCTGCAGATATTCAAAAGCTGCCTGGACATGGCCCTGGGCAACTGGCTCCAGGTGGCCCCGCTTGAGCAGGGCCATTGCACCAGGTGACCTCTGGAGGGCCCTTCCAACCTCAACCATTCTGGGAAAACAGGGCCGCAAGAGCATGCTGAGTTCTCCTTTGTAGCACCCTCATATTCCTCCACCACCCCTGTCCACTTAGATGGGACGGGCAATGACCTCGTGCACACGTGGTCCCACATGGCCAGACTGGCTCCTGCTCACCTCTCCCCAGCTCCTCGCTGCTCACACACCTGCTCTGCTCTGGTTTCACACATCTCTGGACCTGTGACACCACCCAACCATGACCCCAGTCCCAGCTCTGTTCCCCAGGCACAGCCAGGTCACCATCTCGGCACAGAGATGGGCTGTGACACCCATGTACTGGGTGTCCACTGCAAGGTTTTGGTAGCAGGGTGCTGCAGGGATGGCCTCTATGATGAGGCCAGGGACTGTCTCATGCCTGACACAGCCTCATGCTCCAGCCAGCTTGGCAGCAGACCCGCCACAGGACAAGGCTAAGCCCACCAGCAAAGCTCATGGTGCCTAAGGCACAACATACGTGGGAGGAGTCAAAACAGGGTGCAGCAGTGTGAGAAGTGAGGAAAGAAAGTGGAATCATCACCTCAATTTATGCAATCTTTATGCCCATGTGCCAATTGCCCCAACGCCCATCGCCCATCGCCTCAAGTTACAGGATGCATGAAAGGATGTGCTAAGTTCCTCTGTGGGAACCTCCAACTCCTCCTCTGACCCTGTCTAATTAGCAAGGATGGGCAATGACACCACGCACAGGGTGTTACACATGGCCGGAGCAGCTCCTGCTCACCTCTCCCCACCTCCTCTCTGCCCGTACATCCGCTCTGCTCAGGTTTCCCACATCTCTGGACCACTGACAGCACCCAGCCATGAGGAGACTCCCCCTCTCTCTGACCCCAGGCACAGCCACTCACTGACTCGCCCCTGAGATGGGCTGTGACCCCCGTGAACACGCAGGAGGAGCGAGCAGGAGGGGAGGAAGCTGATGCTGTTGGGGCACGCGCTGCGTGTCTCTCACTGTGGTCCCTGCAGGGTGCAGTCATAGGGCGCACTGTCCCCCAGCTCCAGCCCCGGGATGATCAGGGTCCCAGAGCTCTTGGCAGCCTGGCAGGAAAACCTCTGGCGGGCAGAAGGGGCTGGGTGGCTGTAGGGGCCTCCCTGGCCCTTGCTCTGCAGCAAGTACTGCAGGGGTCCACTGGGACGCTGACGGTACCAGGCCACGTAAATATAGGAGGCGTTGGAGCTGTAAGTGCATCGCAAGGTGCCGGTATTCCCTGCTCGCCACCGCACCGCAGACCTCGTCGCTCGGATCTCATCACCCTGAAATGCACCTGAAACAAAAGCAGGGCTGTTCACCCACCACTCTGCTCTCACTGGTGCAAGGTGGCTCACAAGGGGGTCAATGGAAGCAGGCAACGCTGTTGCCAAAGGCCAAGCTTTTTTCGGGCCCCAGGGTCGAAGGGGACCAAGGGAAGGCAGAGAGGGGCTGCAGGCAGGCAGAGCGGCCAGGCTGCTTGGGTGACAGAAAGACAGTGAAGCATCTACACAGAATGAAATAGTGCATGTGGGACTCAGGAGGTGGAAACTGGCAGTGCCGGGAAAGGAGCTCTTGCAGAAAGGCCAGGACCACCAGCGGGGCGCAGTGACGGCCCCTCTCTCCCTGGGAATAGTCCTGAGCTGCCCCAGCACTCACCGGCTCCAAGTTGAGCCCATGAACGAAGATGATGGCGCCCATGTGTGAACATATTTAAGAGAGCTCAAAACAGTGCCCAGCAGCGTGAGAAGCAAGGAAAGAAATGTGAGAAACAACCCTGCAGACACCAAGGCCAGTGAAGAAGCAGGGGGAGGAGGTGCTCCAGGTGCCACAGCACAGATTCCCCTGCAGCCTGTGGAAGAGACCAGGGCAGAGCAGGTATTTCCCTGCAGCCTGGGCAGGATCCCACGGCACAGCACGTCAGTATGCCCTGACGGAAACTGGGGTCTGTGGAGAGCCCACGCTGGAGGAGGTTTATCCTGAAGGACTGCAGCCCTTGAGAAGGAACCACCCTGGAGCCATTTGTGAAGGACTGCAGACCGGGGGAGGGAGGAAGGAAGAGTAGAGATGAAGTGTTATGAACTGACCCCATTCCCCATTCCCCATGGGCCACTCAGGGAGAGGAGGTAGAGGAATTGCAAATGAAGGTATGAAGCACGGGAGGAAGGGGAGGGGTCTGGGGGGAACGTGGTTTTAGGTTTTGATTCTCACAATCCTACTCGATTTTAATAGGGAATGAATTAAAATTCCTGCACTGTGCAGGAAAGGCCAGGAACTCCTGTGGTGCACAGTGATGGCCCCTCACTGCCTGGGAAGAGCTCTGAGGCCCCCCTGGCCCAGCACTCTCCTGCCCAGCACCTCGCTCACCCTGTGCTGGGCCCCAGCAGGTTTGTGTTAAAGCTCAGCTGGATTTCCTGCCTCCGTGGGAACAGCACAGAAGTAGCGGGCAGAGTCCCGGGGGTGCAGGGCACGCAGGGACAGAGATGACTCGGACCGGGAATTGTCCCGGGACACCGTGGCTCGACCCTCCACGGCTGCCCCGTACTGCTTTGCAGAACCCTCGGAGCTGATGAAGGACACCCGCTCGAGTCTGCCATCGGCTGCCTGACGGTACCACAGAACGGCAGAAACTCCGAAGTCGAAGCCGGACGCCCGGCAGGAGAGGAGCACGGAGTCCCCCGGCGCTCGCAGCCCTCCGCCGGCCTCCACCACGCTCCGCTGCGCCCACACCCCTGCGGACGGAGAGCGCAGGCAGCCGGGCAGGGCTTGCCCGCGGCCCGAGGCCGTTCCCCCGCCGCCCCGGCGCCCCCCGCCCCGGCACAGCGACCGCCGCCGCCCCCCTCTCTCCCGGCAAAGCCCCGCGCCCGGGCCAATGCCCCGCCTGCCCTCCGCGGGCTGAGCCGCGCCTGCTCCCGGCGCTCCGGCCCGGCCCGCGCCCCGAAGGCCTCCCGCCCCCGCCGCCCTCGCCTCCGGCCCCCTCCCGCCCCCTCTCCCTCTCCCTCGCCCCCCGCTCCCCGCTGCCCCGCGAAGGAAGCCGAGCGCCCGGCGACAGCGCGCCCGGCGCGGGAGCAGCCGCAGCCCCGGGGCCCCGGGGCCCCGGGCCGGGCAGGGCCGCCCGCGGGCAGCCCCAGCCCCGGGCCCAGCCCCGCGCTCGCTGCCCTCCCCGCCCGGCTCTCACCTGCCGGCCCCGCGGCCAAGGACAAGGCCAGGAGCCACGGCCCCAGCCCGGGCGCCATCGTGCCCTGCCGCGCCGGGGCGGCCGGGGCCGAAGGGCCCGCAGGGACCCGCAGAGGAGCCGAGCGGAGCCGCGCCCGGGCCCGCTCCTGCCCGCCCCGCCGGCTCGGCCCCTCGCCGGGGCAGCGCCGACGCCTCTGCCCGCCCCCGACGCGCCCGCCCCGGCCCGGCCCGGCCCCCCGGTGCCGCGGCCCCTGAGGGGGAGCAGAAGGGGGGCGCGGGGAGGGACGCGGGGCCGGGCCGGGGGCAGCGGGGGAGCGCGGCGCCCCGGCAGACGAAGGCTCCTGGCCCGGCGCTCCCAGCGCGGCTCCGGCGCTGCCCGCCCTGTCGCCCTGCCGAGCCCTGCGGAAGGCGCTCGGCGCCTCGGCCGGGCGCTGCTGGCGTGGAAGCGAGCCCCCGCCCCTCCCCCTTGCCCCCCACTCCCTTTTGCACCGCAGAGCTCCCCCTTCCCGCCCACCACCGCACCCTCACAAGCCTCAGGTCGTCCCTCCCATTTCTTGCAGCCTCTTCTTTCCCAGGCTGAACACTGGACACGCAGCCGGTCCCCACGTTTAGTGACCAAGGGCATGAAGTCCAGCTTGAAGCTGGTGTAGAGCAACGTACCCCAGGAGCCAATATTGGGTCCAGCCGTGTTTAATGTCTTCATCCATGATTTGGACGATGGAATAAAGAGCACCCCCCGAAAACTTCTTTTTGGGAGGAGGGGCAGCTACACCAGCGGGCTGTGCTGCCATCCAGAGGGACCTCGACAGGCTGGAGAACTGGGCTGATGGAAACTCGTGCAGTTCAACAAGGTGCACTGGTTTTCGCTGGGACAGAGTTAATTTTCCTCCTAGTAGCTCGTACGGTGCGGTGTTTTGTGTTTGTGAGCAAAAGAGTGTTGATGACATGGGGATGTTTAACCTCTTGCTGAACAGCGCTTACACTGCTTCAAGGCCTTTTCTGTGTCTCACGCTGCCTCCCCAGCGATTACCTGGGGGTGGGCAATAAGGTGGGAGGGGACACAGCCGGGACAGCTGTCCCCAAGTGACAAAGGAGTGTTCCACACCATATGACATAGTGCCCAGCAATAAAACTCAGGGAAAGAAGGAGGCAAGGGATTCGTTTGGAGTTACGGCGTTTGTCTTCCCAAGGAACCGTTCTGCGTGAGGCAGCCCTGCTTTCCTGAAAATGCCTGAACGCCTGCCTGCAGGCGGGAAGTCGGGAATGTGTTCCTTATTTTGATTGGCTTGTGCGCGCAGCTTTTTCTTCACCTGTTAAACTCTCTTGATCTCAACCCATGAGTTTTCTCTCTTTTACTCTTCTGATTCTCTCCCCCATCCTGCTGAGGGGGCAGTGAGGGAGCGCCTGTGTGGTGCTGAGCTGCCTGAGGGGTTAACCCACAGCAGAAGGGAAAGGACCTCGCACCTGGGAGGAACAATCCCACGTACCAGTACGCGCTGGGGGCCACAAGGCCCTCAGGCTCCTGGTGGAAACCAAGTCGAACATGACCAGTAATGTGACCTTGTGGCTCTATTGGGTTTACGTGGCAAGGTTTTGGAAGTAGCGTGGGCTGCACGAGTGGCCACTGTGAGAGGAGACCAGGGCTGCCCCCATGTCGGACACAGCTGATTCCGGCCAGCTCCAAAAAGGACCCACCACTGGCCAAAGCTGAGCCAATCAGCTAAGCCCATGGCACCTCTGTGAGAACATGTTTACAACAAGGTAAAAAATGCTGCACAACGGCTGCGAGAGAGAAAAGTAAGAAAAACTGTGAGATGGAAAGTCCCTGCAGACACCAAAGTCACTGAACAAGGAGGAGGTGCTCCAGGTGCCAGAGCAGAGATTGCCCTGCAGCCTGTGGAGAAGACCATGGTGAAACAGGTTGTCCCCCTGCCGCCCATGGAAGCCTACGTCAGAGCAGATATCCACACTGCAGCCCGTGGAGGACCCCATGTTGCAGCAGTCAGATGTGCCCTGAAGGAGGCTGGTGCACATAGAGAGCCCAGGCAGGAGCAGGTTTTCAGGCAGGAACTGCGACCCATTGGGAGGCCCATGCTGGAGCAGTCTGTTCCTGAAGGACCGTACTCTGGGGAGAGGCCCCACACTGGAGCAGTTCACGAAGGACTGTATAGTGTTGGAGGGACCCCAGACCAGGGCAGGGGATAGGCGTGAGGAGAAAGGAGTGGCAGGGACAAAGTGTTATGAACTGACCACTTCCCCCCTTCCCCATCTCCCTGCGCTGCTTGGGGCGGGGAGGAGGTGGAAAAGTTGGGAATGAAGGAGTGAAGTTGAGCCTGGGAAGAAGGAGGAATGGGGGACGATTTCTTACTTCTGTTGTTGTTTCTCATTACCCTACTCTATTTTGGATTGGCAATGCATTAATTTCCGCCAAGTCTCTTTTCCTGTGATTTGTAAGCCATCTACCTGCCTTTATTTTGACTCATGAATTTTTAATCTTCTTTTCTCCCCCTGCTCCAGTGTGGAAGGGGAGTGAGAGAGCGGCTTGGTGGGCATCTGGCAGCCCCCCAAGGTTAACACCCCAGAGTGGCCAACGCAGCTAATGGTATCCTGGGCGGCACCAGGAGGAGTGTTGCCAGAAGGTCAAGGGAGGTGATCCTTCCCACCTATTCAGCACCAGTGAGGCCACACCTGGAGTACTGTGTCCAGTTCTGGTCTCCCCTGTACTGGAAAGACATGGACATACTAAGACGAACCAAAGAAGGAGGCTGAGGGGAGACCTTATCGCACTCTACAGCTACCTGAAAGGAGGTTGTAGCGAGGTGGGGGTTGGTCTCTTCTCCCAAGTAACAAGCGATATTACGAGAGGAAATGGCCTCAACTTGCGCCAAGGGAGCTTTAGATTGGACATTAGGAAAAATTTTTTTCCTGAAAGAGTGGTCAAGCATTGGAACAGGCTGCCCAGGGAAGTGGTGGAGTCGCCATCCCTGGAAGTAGTTAAAAGACCTGTAGATGAGGTGCTTAGGGACATGGTTCAGTGGGCATGGTGGTGTTGGTTTGACGGTTGGACTCGATGATCTTAGAGGTCTTTTCCAACCTTAACGATTCTATGATTCAATGATTCTAAGGACCATTCAGATGATTAAGAAATGGTATCATGTCTCCTTTGATGAATAGCCGAATGAGCTGGGACTATTTGCCCTGGAGAAGAGAAGGCTTGGCAGGGGGTGAATCTCACCAATTTACAGAAATGTCTGGGGGGCCCACAGAGACAAGACACACGGTGTGGAAAAGACACCCATGCTAACCCCTCGCCCCACACTCCCCCACTCAGCTCCGCATGGCTCCTCTTTGCCCCCCTCCAGCCCTCGGCTCTCCCCTCCTGGCTCTCCCACACCACCTGGTTCCTGCCAGGCTGCAGGGTTGTCCCTCAGAGACCCCTTCAGGCCAGGCTGCACCGCCTGACCCCTTTCCCCCCGAACATCCAGGGGACAGGGGCAGTGTGGGCTGCCTGAATGCGGAGAGGGGGCACAGCACCAAAATGGTCTCTGTGCCCTGCTCTGCCCTGGCAGTTTGTAACCCAAACTATGTCGATAACACACCCATGTTTTCGCTATTGCTGAACAGTGCTTACACAGCGTCAGGGCCTTCTCTGTTTCTCACGTTGCCACCAGCTGTACAGCTGACCGCCACCGGCCAAAGGGATACTGCATTCCGCATGATGTCCTGCGAAGCAATACATCTGAGGGAGAGAAGGAGGAAAGGGGGATGTTTGGAGTTTGGCATCTGTCTTCCCAAGTGAACATTATGCGTGAGGAAGCCCTGCTTTCCTGGAAATGCCTAAACACCTGCTCGCCGATGGGAAGGAGGATTGTATTCCTTATTTCGCTTGGCTTGCATGTGCAGCTTTTGATTTACTTATTAAACTGTCTTTATCTCAGCACACAAGTCTTCTCTCTTATACCCTTCTGATTCTGTCCCCCATCCCACTGCCGAGGGAGAAAGCAAGTGGTTGTGTGTCCCCTGACGTTAAGGGGACAGACAGGTTATTTTAGGGATCCTTGGCAGAATGATGACAGCATTAAATCATACTTACGATTAAAGCTTTATTTTCTTAACAGGACGTTATGATTAAAAGAGCACAGAATTCATGAGTAAAAACGGCACAGGATTTCTACCGGCAGAATCAATACAGTACAATCTCTAAGACGTGTATTACAGAATTTATAATACCACTTACCTTAATCACCTAGATCCTAAAATAACTTACAATTTCTAAAGATCTGGATCCTCTGCAGATCAGGTCACACCTTATTACATGGTTTGCTGAATCAATATAACAGCCACAATCTAGGCTCAAAGATCCTATAAAAGGATACAAGTTACTCAGCCGATCCTCGGAGGAAGCAGACAACCTTGGAGGCGTCCCTGGCCAGGGGAGGTCACGGGTCTCACTGTCCAGCAGCAGTTCCAGTCCATGTTCCCCCCTTAGGACTTGTAACTGCTCGATTTTATAGACGGTGCTCGGGGTGCTGTTATGCCTCCCTGTCCTCTGACGGGGTCATCAACAACACTTGGTTGGCCGGTGCCTGGGGCCTTTGAGGCCGGCAAGAGAGGGAGTAATCTCCTGGCACCCAGGAACTTTGAGGCCAGTAGGGAGGAGAGGAAGAAATCTGTGTGGTTTGTCTACGTGGTTCACAGGACCTTCAGGGCCTGATGACAACGGGAAAGGGAATGAATTCGTGACCCACTCAGTCAGAGAGAACGGCTGCTTTCCTTCTGAAATGCTGTTCGTTACGCTAACCACACTACCAGGGGTCGGGAGCAGGGGGTACCGGTCACAGTGGGGCTGAGCTGCCTATGGGGGTTCACCACAAGACAATGGAAAGTGCAAAGTCCTGCACCTGGGGAGGAAAAACCCCACGTACCAGTATACACTGGGGGCCGTCCAGCTGGAAAGGTCCTAAGGCCTTTCCTTGGTGGACACCAAGTTGAACATGAGCCAGCAATGGGACCTCGCAGCTCTATTGGGTTTACGTGGCAAGGTTTTGGAAGCAGCGTGCACGAGTGGCCGCTGTGAGAGGAGACCAGGGCTGCCCCCGAGTCGGACACAGCTGATTCCAGCCAGCTCAACAAGGACCCACCGCTGGCCAAAGCTGAGCCAATCGGCTAAGCTGGTGACGCCTCTGTGATAACATACTGACAAAAAAGGTAAAAAATGCTGCACAGCGTTGTCGCGAATGAGTGGTTTGGAGGCCGCTCAAAGAATCACTGTTGACGGTATTAGCAGAAAGTGATTTTAATAGAAATTTATACAAGCGCGACTTAGCAGAGTTCAATGGCAAGGTTCACTCTATCACTTACTACATGGATGAAGCGTACAAAGGAAAAGAGCATGGGAAACTGAGAAGTCCTTGGCTAATGAAAACACTACTTAGCAACAACTAAAACCTGAGCGTGTTATCAACAGTCTTCTCATACTAAATCCAAACCCCAGCACTAGGCCAGCTACTAGCAAGAAAATTACCTCTATCCCAGCCGAAGCCAGGGTATTGTGTTAGAACTGAGTTGGGATGATTTATACAGAGGCCGAGAACGAAAAGGTTAAGGGAGACCCTCCCGCTGAGTCACGAGGTTCAGAGAAGATCCGGCTGGATCTAATCGTAGTCTCAGACTTGGGCAACGGCTTATGTCTGATACAAAAAGGGTAAGGAGGCCCTCCTGTTGAGTCACGAGGTTCAGAGTAGACCCGGCTGGGCCTAGCCCTAGTCCCAGACTTGGGCAACAGTGTATGTCTAAAGATTATATGTTTAGCAGCAGTCTAAGGTTCATTTACAACCTTAAGCTAGATCATAAGATTTTAGCAGACTGTATTTGCTAGCAGGTACTTTCATCAATACACACACACACGGATGCAAAGATGGATAAATATACAAAGATATATCTGTTAAAAATCCCCCTCGAGTTCAGCGAAATACTCACGTAAAATGTCTTGGCATTTCTCAATGGACAAAGGGTTGAGCCTCGAGGAGTATTGCAGCCCAGGTCCTGTGCCAACCGGCGACGGTCCTCCAAATATCACAAATCGAGAGTTTGCAAACTCTGAGGAGCGTTTCACTCAGAGGGAGCTTCTGGGCACAACCCACTGCGGTCCAGGAGAGCTCAAAGGGTCTCACTTAGGACCACCATTTATAGGTGCACAGATGATTGACTTCAGTCATCTCTAAATTTCCATCCTGGCCACAGGCCAAGGCGGTAGTGACTAAAATTCTGAAGGTTTTGGTCTTGTTACAACTGAGCTACAACTCAAATAAGATGGCGCCTGGGACAGGCACTGGGAGTGCGTTCCCAGCCTCAGCCATGCAGAGTTTCCGATATGGTCAAGGAGCGCTCAACCGCCAGACTCAGTACACCAAGGCAGAGGTTTCATGGGAATTTCTGAGATCAACAAGCGGCCCAGGGGAATGGGGGGGAAGATGCACCACCACAAGCATCTGCGAGAGAGAAAAGTAAGAAAAACAGTGAGATAAAAACCCCTGCAGACACCAAGGTCAGTGAAGAAGGAGGGGAAGGACGTGCTCCAGGCGCCAGAGCAGAGATTCTCCTGCAGCCCATGGAGAAGACCATGGTGAAACAGGTTGTCCCCCTGCAGCCCATGGAAGCCTACGTCAGGGCAGATATCCACACTGCAGCCCGTGGAGGACCCCACACCACAGCAGTCAGATGTGCCCTGAAGGAAGCTGGTGCACGTAGAGAGCCCAGGCAGGAGCAGGTTTTCAGGAAGGAACTGCGGCCCTTGAGTGGTCCACGTTGGAGCAGTCTGTTCCTGAAGGACCGTACTCTGGGGAGGGCTCCCACGCTGGAGCAGGCCATGAAGGACTGTACACCATGGGAGGGACCCCACGCCAGAGCAGGGAAAAACCTCTGAGGAGGAAGGAGTGGCAGAGACGTGAAGTGTTACAAACTGACCACAAACCTCCTTCCCCATCTCCCTGTGTGGTTTGGGGTGTGGAGGAGGTAGAAGATTCGGGAACGAAGGAGTGAAGTTGAGCCTGGGAAGAAGGGGGGCGGGGGAGGCTTTGTGGTTGTTTCTCATTATCCTACTCTATTTTTCATTGGAATTACATTCATTTTTCCCAAGTCTGTTTTGCCTGTGATTGGTAAGTGGTCTACCTGTCTTTAGTTGGATTCATGAATTTTTAATTGTATTTCCTCCCAATGTCCCACTGAGGAAGGGGAGTGAGAGAGCTGCTTGGTGGGCATCTGGCAGCCCCCCAAGGTTAACACACCAGAGTGGCCAGCGCAGCTAATGGTATCCTGGGCGGCACCAGCAGGAGTTTTCCCAGCAGGTCGAGGGAGGTGGTCCTTCCCCTCTGTTCGACACCAGTAAAGCTTCACCTGTAGTACTGTGTCCAGTTCTGGCCTCCCCAGTACAAGAGAGACTTGGACGTACTTGGGAGAGTCCAGCAAAGGACCATGAAGATGACGAAGGGGCTGGAGCATCTCTCCTGTAAAAAAGGCTGTGAGAGCTGGGACTGTTTACTCCAGAGAAATGAAAGCTGGTGATGGATCTCATAAATGTACAGAAACACCTGAAAAGAGAGGGCAAAGAAGATGCAGCCAGGCATGAAGTCACGTGAAGCAATAAACCTAGGGGAAAGAAGGAGGAAAGAGGGAATTCGGAGTCACGACTTTTGTCTTTATGTTCTTTATGTTGCTTGGTTTGTGCACGCAGCTTTTGCTTTACTTCTTACACTCTCTTTATCTCAACACACAAGTTTTCTCACTTTTACCCTTCTGATTCTCTCTCCCACCCCACTGCGGGTGACTTAGCAAGCAGCTGTGTGGGGCTCAGCCGCCTACCGGGCTTAGGGACGGTAGGCTGCCCACAACCTTGTCCTCTTCAGTTTTGAATATCTCCAAGAATGGAGACTACACAGCCTCAGGTATTTACACACGCTGACAAATCTACCCACAGGATTTTCTCCTCTGGATGCAGTAGTCCACAGTCTCACCAGTGCTGAGCTCAAGAGCAGCTCATCCCAATGAGCAAGGAGTCAGGTAAAAATGCCAGGAGCCTGCAGGGATAAGCAAGGCTAGGGAAAATGCGGGCCCACTGCTGAATGGGATAGGGGACGTGGTGACACAGGACATGGAAAAGGGCTGAGGTACTGAATGTCTTATTCGCCTCAGTCTTTACGAACAAAACCGTCCTTCAGGACTCCCAGGTCCCAGAGTCCAGGGGGAAAGGCTGGAGCAAGCAAGATGTACCCTTTCACAGCCCATGTCACTCAGCACTTATCTAGTCCATCATGAGTGGCTTTGTCTACAGTGTTTCCAGCGCAGTGGGAAGTCCGGGCTGAGCGCGTAACTCAATTCAGAATACACAACATCCACTCTTTCCTCATCCACCAAGACCCGTTGTCTTATTGTAGAGGGCTTTAAATTTGGTTAAGGACCATTTCCACTTCACAGAGCCATGCTGACTGTCAGTGAGGAAGGAGGGGGAGGAGGTGCTCCAGGAGCCACAACAGAGATTCCCCTGCTGCCCCTGTTAAAGACCACGGTGATGCAGGTTGTTCGTCTGCAGCCCACGGAGGTCCACGGTGGAGCAGATACGAACCTACAGCCCAAGGAGGACCCCACGCCGGACCAAGGGGATGTGACCTGAAGCAAGCTGTCACCCTGTGGAGAGCTCACGCTGGAGCAGGCTCCTGACAGGAACCATGGTCCCGTGGAGAGACGAGCCCACACTGGAAAAGGCTTTCTAGCAGGACCTGTGCTCTGCAGGGGACTCATGCTGGAGCAGTCTCTTCCTGAAGGACTGCACCCCGTGCAAAGGACCCATGCTGGGGGATTTTGTGAAGAACTGCAGCCCACGAGAAGGATCCACACTGGAGAAGTTCATGAAGAACTGTGCCCCATGGCTGGGAGCCCATGCTGGAACAGGCAAAGAGCATGAGGAGGAAGGGGCGGCAGAGACGAAGTGTTATAAACTGACCACAACTCCCATTCCCCGTCCCCCTCTGCCACTCGGGAGGAGGAAGGCAGAGAAGTCGGGAGTGAAGTTGAGCCCGGGAAGAAGGAAAGGGGAAAGGCAAGGTGTTTTTAGATTTGTCCTTATTTCTTATTATCCTACTCTGATTTTGTTGGCTGCAAAGCAAATCCAGACATTGGCACCTGCAGCTGTCAGACTGCAAGCAGCTGCCTTAGCAGCAATGGCCAGCGTGCAGACCACGGGATGCGGGGCTGGCAGGGGCGCCTGCCAGAGCATGTGGCCCACATAATAGTGCACAGCCTCCTTACATCAAAGGAGGCAACTGGCTGCTATGAAACAAGAACGGCCAAATTGTCAAAGTCACAACTGCCCCGTACCTCCAGCATTTGGAAAATACCAGCCCTGCTAGGCCAAGGCTTTCCGCCAACACAGCTGCAACACCGGGAGTCCAAGGGACTGATAGGGCTCCGTGGACACACAGTACGGGTGAGCAATTGTCCTCCGGGTGACACTGGCAAGAAGACTGTGGGCGCATGCATTAATTATTCCATGGGTAGACCCTTCTACATCTACTTATACCATCAACATTGAAGAATGTTGGGAATGGGCCGTGGCTATATGGGTGTCTTTGCGTAAACTGCCACGGATATCCCATGGACACCCTCAGCCTCTTTTGTCCTCTGCACATCAGAAGACATGTCCCTTAAAAGCCCCACAGGATGAAGTAACATCCCACGAAATGGGAAAACTACTCTTACAGTCTACCAGCTGTCCATGAACCGCAGAGTAACGTTCATCTAGAGATAGTGGGACTTCACACATATTACACACAGTGACCTCATGGGACCACAACAGAACCATTACATATTGAGAGAATAGTACCATTAATAGGACCATACAATCATGGAATCATAGAATCATACAATGTCCCAAGTTGGAAGGGACCCATAAGGATCATTGAGTCCAACTCCCTGCTCCTTGCAGGACTACCTAAAACTGAACCCTATGACTAAAAGCATCGTCCAGATGCTCCTGGAACTTTGACAGCCTTGGTGCCCTGGCCACTCCCCTGAGGAGCCCAGTGACCGACCACCCTCTCAGGGAAGAACCTTTTCCTAATGTCCAATCCAAACTTCCCCTGATGCAGCTTCATTCCATTTCCTCGTGTCCTATCGCTGGTCACCAGAAAGAGGAGATCAGCACCTCCCCCTCTGCTGCCCCCCTTGAGCTCCTCCTAGTTTAGTATCGTCGGCAAACTTACTTAATGTACATTCGAGTCCTGCGTCCAGATCATTTCTAAAAACATTAAAGAGCACTGGCCCTAAAATTGAGCCTGGGGGAACCCCGCTGGTGACTGCCCGCCAGCCTGCTGGAACCCCACTGACTACAACTCTTTGATCCCAACCCGTCACCCAGTGGTTCACCCAACGTATTATGGACTTGCCTAGCTGTGTGCTAGGCATTTTGTCCAGAAGCACCCTCTGAGAGACAGCATCAAAAGCTTTGCTAACATCCAACAAACCCCCACATCTACCAGCTTCCCTTGGTCAACGAGATGGGTGGCCTTGTCATAACAGGACATTAAGTTAGTTAAGCAGGACTTTCCCCTCAAGAACCCATGCTGGCTATGACCAATGACTGCGTTGTCTCTCAAGTATTTGTCAGTAACTCCCAGAATAATCTTCCCCATAATTTTACCAGGCACTGAAGTGGGACTCACAGGCCTGTAATTACCAGGGTCTTCCTTCTTTCCCTTCTTGAAAACTGGGATATTTGCCAGCTTCCAGTCGTCTGGCACCCCTCCAGACTCCCAAGACCATTGAAAAAGAACGGAGAGACGTCCTGGGATAACATCAGCCAGCTCTTTCAGTACCCTGGGATGAATCCCACCGGAGCCATAGATTTATGCACATCCAGCTGGAGCAATGCACATGAAATGTTATGAACAGACACCAAACTCCATTTCACATTGGATCCTGTGCTTCTCGGGGAGCGGAAGGGAATGAAGGAGTGAAGTTGAGCCTGGAAAGGAGGGCAGAAAGGGAGGAAGGTTTCTGTAGGGTTGGGTTTTTTTTTCATTCTCACCATTCAACTCTATTTTAATTGGCCATAAATTAAAATTCCTGCAGTGTGCAGGAAAGGCCAGGAACTCCGGCAGTGGACAGCGATGGCCCCTCACTGCTTGGGGACAGCCCTGACACCCTACCCCAAGTACTCCCCCACCCCACAGCTTCCACACCCTGTGCTGGGCCCCAGCAGGTTTGTGTTAAAGCTCAGCTGGATTTCCTGCCTCCGTGGCAACAGCACAGAAGTAGCGGGCAGAGTCCCGGGGGTGCAGGGCACGCAGGGACAGAGATGACTCGGACCGGGAATTGTCCCGGGACACCGTGGCTCGACCCTCCACGGCTGCCCCGTACTGCTTTGCAGAACCCTCGGAGCTGATGAAGGACACCCGCTCGAGTCTGCCACCGGCTGCCTGACGGTACCACCGAACGGCAGAAACTCCGAAGGTGAAGCCGGACGCCCGGCAGGAGAGGAGCACGGAGTCCCCCGGCGCTCGCAGCCCTCCGCCGGCCTCCACCAGGCTCCGCTGCGCCCACACCCCTGCGGACGGAGAGCGCAGGCAGCCGGGCAGGGCGCGCCCGCGGCCCGAGGCCGTTCCCCCGCCGCCCCGGCGCCCCCCGCCCCGGCACAGCGACCGCCGCCGCCCCCCTCTCTCCCGGCAAAGCCCCGCGCCCGGGCCAATGCCCCGCCTGCCCTCCGCGGGCTGAGCCGCGCCTGCTCCCGGCGCTCCGGCCCGGCCCGCGCCCCGAAGGCCTCCCGCCCCCGCCGCCCTCGCCCCCGTCCCTCTCCCGCCCCCTCTCCCTCTCCCTCTCCCTCGCCCCCCGCTGCCCCGCGAAGGAAGCCGAGCGCCCGGCGACAGCGCGCCCGGCGCGGGAGCAGCCGCAGCCCCGGCGCCCCGGGGCCCCGGGCCGGGCAGGGCCGCCCGCGGGCAGCCCCAGCCCCGGGCCCAGCCCCGCGCTCGCTGCCCTCCCCGCCCGGCTCTCACCTGCCGGCCCCGCGGCCAAGGACAAGGCCAGGAGCCACGGCCCCAGCCCGGGCGCCATCGTGCCCTGCCGCGCCGGGGCGGCCGGGGCCGAAGGGCCGGCAGGGACCCGCAGAGGAGCCGAGCGGAGCCGCGCTCGGGCCCGCTCCTGCCCGCCCCGCCGGCTCGGCCCCTCGCCGGGGCAGGGCCGACGCCTCTGCCCGCCCCCGACGCGCCCGGCCCGGCCCGGCCCGGCCCGGCCCCCCGGTGCCGCGGCCCCTGCTGGGGAGGAGAAGGGGGGCGCGGGGAGGGACGCGGGGCCGGGCCGGGGGCAGCGCAGGAGCGCGGCGCCCCGGCAGACGAAGGCTCCTGGCCCGGCGCTCCCAGCGCGGCTCCGGCGCTGCCCGCCCTGTCGCCCTGCCGATCGCAGCTGGGGCGGCCCCAGCCCCAGCCCGGCCCCGGCCCCGGCCCCAGGGACCGGCTGTCGCCCGCAGCGTCCCCTCGCAGGACCCTCCCCGTGCCCCGCACCCCCAGCCCGCCCTGGCCTCACTGCCGTCCCCTGCCTGCGGGGACAAGAGACAAATTGTGGAAATGCCCCCCCCCCGCCGTCCTGTCGCCTTGCACCACAATCCTGCTTTCCACACCGCAGAGCTGCCCCTTCCCCACCGCCACTGCAGCCCCAGAAACCCCGTATTATGCCTCCCATGTCTTGCAACCTCTTCTTGCCCGTGTTTTCTTTTGGGCTGTATGGCTGTGCTGTGAGTGACCAGCGACATTGGGCTATGTCCGCTGTGACCTTCCACGTTGAGGAAAAAGCAGAGGCGGGCGGTGGGAGATGCTAGTAGGGAGGTGCTGAGCCTGCGTGGACCTGCTCAGTCCCTCCGGAACCGAGTCTCCTTGTCATTCCTCCTGGGAGTCCACATAGCCAGAACTGCTCCATCTTAGCTACCCCCTGCCTTTTTCCACATTCGCCCTGCCTGTACCCCTGTCACACCTGCCTGTCCCACCTTCATCCCAGTCTATGCTCCAGTCAGACCCCTGTTACTCCCTCGGCACTGGTCTGGCCTATGCCAACCCTGAACCCAAAAGCTGAGAGCTGGTAAAGAGAAGGTAGTTGTAATTGCCAGGGCACCCTTGGGTGTCTTTTCCCGTCATTCCTGCCAGGACACAAGAAGGTGTCCTTCAGATCCAGTGTGGTGATGCCCAGTGTACTGCAGTTATGGTTGTCCTCGTGGCAAACCTCTTGTGTGAGACAGGACCTAGGTGGCTGCAGGAGGCTCCCTGGCCTGTTCTATGGGGAGAACAGGCCAAGCTGAGTCCTGCCTGGGCTCCCCAAGCCAAATTGCCTTTGGGTCCCCAGTGCTACCAAACAGTAAGTACAACCGTGGGGGAACCCCATCATCATCATGATTATCATCATCACCACCACCATCATCTTTGTCTTCATCTTCATCTTCATCTTCCTCTTCACCATCTTATTCATCTTCATCTTTTCAATTATCACTATTTGATGATCTCAGGGCAGTGTTAGGGGGTACCTTTTATTAATATGTAGAGCCTCTTGCCTCATGGGCTGCAATGCTATTGGTCACTCAGGTATTTCTTAGTTTTGCTACGCTTTCTTTAGCTTTTCTCTTTATTAGTATTTCCAAAGAAGTTGACTTTATGCTGACTGGGGTGTGGTAGGATCTCCTCATTTAACCATATGCAGCACAGAGAAGGATACGCTGCCCAGTGCTGAGGCATTAAGGTAAAAGCTGCTTTCCTGCTCCTTGGCTGCTCTGCAGAGAGGAGCAAGATGAGCATCTGTGGTCTACCGAGTAGCTGTGTCGAGGGCTAGGGCTAGCCAAGGAGCAAAGCAGAGGTGTGGATTCCCCGGCTCTGCCCACAGCTGGGTCAAGGCCTTGGCCAGGACGCTGTCACTTCAGCAGCATTGGGTTCTGCAGCGTCAGCTCCCAGAGGAACCAAGAGCAGGTAAGGATTGATGCTGCAACTGGAGGTTATGTCCAGGGCTGTTGATCGTTTTCTTGATGGTTTCTGTGTAAGGAAGTGAGGAAAGCTGAGTGTCTCGGCTCATCTGCAAACAGTCCCATGGTCCTGTGTTTCTAAGTCCCTGGTCTGAATACCTCTGCATAGATGGGGTCTTTGAGAAAAGTAGGGAGGAATTGGGATGGGAGATGTTGGAAAGGTTGATATAAGAAAGAGAGCATCATCTCAGGGATGAAAGCACTGTCAAGGTTGGAAGATGCAGAGCCTCACTCCTCCTGTGCTGTTCTTGGTGACGCAGATTTTGCATGTGCGGAAATGGGGCTTAGCTTGACGTGGTGTTTCACAGCACAGTAATAAATCGCAGTGTCCTGGAAAGAGAGAGTTGCTATTTCTAAGGGGGCTGTTTTATTTTCATAGACCACTACAGAGAATTGGCCCTTGCGGAACTTGTCATTCCCTGAAGCTCTAAATGCTTCCAGGAGAAATTTCAAGGTTTCCCCCGGGAGCTGGCGGTACCAGAAGAAATTCAAAGTGCTGTCACTGTTCTCGGTGGTGGATTGGCAGGGCAGAACCACTCGCTGCCCAACTGTGGCTGACACTTCGGAGAAGAACTGCTTCTGGGGGTCACCTCCAACAAGACCTGCAATACAGGCAGAAATGTGTCCGCAGAGCAGCTTGCTTCCTTCTCTCACTCCCTCTGTGTTTAAGGCTGTGTTTGCCCCAAACCTTTCTGCCTTTCCAAAGAAAAGGAAAGTTCAGATATCTACTTCCATCACCCGTCTGCATTTCTCCCTGACCTCCTAATCTTGTCAGCACAGACCTCCATGTAGCCTACTAAAAACTGTGGGAGACAATAGGAAGTGCACAAATACACCCACCTGACTGGATTAGCAGGACACATGCTGGCACAGCCATGGCGAAGATCATTTTTCCTGGCTCCAGAATCCCTGTTCCTTGGGAGACTCTCAGCACACTACAGAACAAGACAGTCTTGGTAGCACAATGAAATGGCTGCATCCTGCAGATTGTGCCAGAGAGTGTGTGACAGGCCCATTCACCTTTTGCCTGTACTTGTCTTCGCAGCAGGGAGTGGCCAGTCTCAGTGGCTTCCTGCACTTTTCCCTGGGTTTCCCTCTTCCTTTGTAAGATTTTCTCTGTGAGGGAACATCTCTCCCTCGCTGTAGTACATCTCTCCCTCGCTGTAGTGTATCTGCTTTTGTGTGCTCTTTGTTGGTGGGAGGGCTTTTGAAAGCACAACGGCTTCTCATAACGTTCAGGGCTCTGGGAAACGCAGGTGTAGTGTTCTTTTCAAAAGGTTTCAGGTTTCTCTTAGTTTAGCCTCTGTTATTTTGGAAGCAGCTGTGCAGTATTTCTCCACGCATGAGGATTCGGAGACAGGGGTAGGAAGTTGATAAGGGGGAAAGAAAGGTATTTTAATGGGTGAACATATAAATTCCTAGAATAGGGGCATGGAGTCCTGATTCTGATGGATTGGCTCAGTGCTGGCTGGGGCAGGGCAGGCTGGTGGGGTGGTGGAGTGGGGGGATCTGCAGTCCCACCCCCAGTGCAGCTCTACACCTGCGCAAGGCATAAGGGCAGGGCCTGGGGCTCCCCAGCCACTGCTGGCACAGTGGAAAGGAAAGGGACTGAGACTGGGACAGGGACAGGGGTGGGAGGCAAAATCCTGGTGTTTGGAGCTGGTGGGTGGAGAAGTACCAAGGAGCAGCCCTGGCACTGGGAACAGCTGCTCCTGAGCAGCACCTTTCTCTCTCTCCAGCCTCCTGGCAAATCCACAGCCTTTGCTGTGTTTCTCATTTTGGTGGGTACTTTGCATACAATGGAGAGAGGAGCCCTCACTGCTGTGCATCTAATTCTGCAGTAATGTACTCCTTTGTCAGTCAAGGCTGCAAGGTGAGGTTGGTCCTGTAAATCACAGACCCTCAGCTGAAATCTGCCCAGGTGGTGAACATCCCCTGGACAAAGCAGCCACTGTTCTTGGAGGACCTGGCAGTGCCCAGAAGGTACCTGGGCTCACTGCTCCCAGATGACCAGTACCAGAAGAAGGAGGGATTTCAGTGCAAGGAGGTGATGCTGCAGGTGCTGCGACAGACTGCCCAACTGATGCGAGCACCCTGAGAGCCACAACAGGAAGGAGCTGGTTTGGTACAGTGCCTGTGGGAGGGCAACAAGGTACCCACGCTTCCCCCTTTGGACTCAAAGGCGAAGTCCTGCACCTGGGGAGGAACAACCCCATGCACCAGAACGTGCTGGGGACCGCCTAGCTGTAAAGCAGCTTTGCAGAAAATGACCTGGGTGGTCCTGCTGGAAACCAAGTTGACAACGAGCCAGTAATGTTTCCTTCCCTCAAACAAGTTGCTCCTAAAGCCAACCCCATCCTTTTGTACTCTCTAGCACTTGGGACAACAGCTGTGTCTTGGGCTGGTAAGGAACAAAGAGGTGACTTCCAGCTATGCTGAGGCACTCCGAATACTGTCATATTGAATTAAACTAAGAATCCAAACTGGTGTCAAGCCATCCTTGTTGGGGCCTGAAATCAGCAGCAGTGGAGTGTGAGCTTTGCAGGGGCAGGAAAAGGAGGGCTGAAGATACAGAAGGTTGCATTTCAGTGCCTGTCTGCCAGTTTGTTCTGTTGTTGTTCAGCTGCAGTCAGGCTCCTTCTGGCTCTGGCTGTTCCACGGAGCTCATGGACAGAGCAGTGGTGAGTGCTCCTGCTGTGACCGGCAAATTCCCTCATGATGAGTGACACACAAGGGCACGCAAACATGCACATGCTCATGCACACCAGTGTAGACTCATGCAAAAATCTGCACTGACAAACACTTGCACAAATCCAGCATGCAGACAAGTGCAGACAAAAGAACACATGTGTAAACATGACAAACTGCACTCAACTGGGGAGATCCTGGGGACAGCCCTAGCAGGGATTCTGGGGAGCATTCTGGGGAAGGGCAAGGCCCTAACATGCTAGTGGTGTTGTCTGGGTATCCAGGGAGACTGCACAGAGGGGGGAGGTGCATTGGGAGCCTTGCGGAAGACATTGTATTCCAGGAGTCAGTGATCTTGGGCAAGACATGTCTGCTGTATTGGGTCTTGCACTAAAGCCTTGAGAAGCCCATACATTAGCATGAGTAGCTGCTGCAAGGGAATCTGCTGGAGCGCCCTGTGCCAGCCTGTGCTGCGTGCAGGTGGGTGTTATGGCAGAAATAACTTTCTAGCATGTAAGCAGAAGATGTATGATTTTGTTTTGGTTACACAAAATAAAAGGCACCACAGCACAGGAGTGAACCAGAAGCTCTTTCTGGATGGGATCTGCACAGTGTGTCTTGGGAAAATCCGCCTGAGTCTCTACAATGCTAAATGAATTCAGGGTTCCCAGCATCTGAAGAGATGTAGGGTGTACTTGCTATCTATATTCCTCTTTCTATTCTGTCGAACTAAAGCAGACATTTTATTACTCCTTTTGTTGTCAGGCCTTTCTTTCTGAGATCTGGAAAGGAGCCTGCACCATATCTCTCCCCATGCCTCCCTCCCTGGTACAGAACAGGAGGAGTCAAAACAGGCCAGCAGAATTTTCCTGGGAGCAGTGTTAGGTGGGAGAGGGCCAAACCCAGGAGGTGGGCCACTTCTTGCCAACAGGCCACAAAGAGACCCAAAAGTGCAACCCGAACTAACATAATTTACTTGACTCCTCCAGCATATGAGCAGAGTCCTCTGCCCACACTGACATGTTTTGCAGCAGAAATGCTTGGGCCTCTCATCCTGTCAAACAAAAGATGCCTTCACTGGGGAATGTGCCTGGCATAAAGCAGGAAATGAAAAGGCAGCGATTCAGGAAACCAAAACACAGCCCATAGCATTAGCTGGGATGTTCTGCATTCACGATGAGCTTGTCAGAAAATAAGCACCTCTCCAAGGGATGCCTCTGGCAGCCTGGGGCAGTAGAGGTCCATGATAAAAGCCAGCCCAGCTACTCACTCTCTCATCCCCTTCTCTTGCCTCCTTCTTCTTGAGAACCAGGTGAGTCTGAAGCCCCTTGTCCTTCTCTGCTTTCTCGAAAAGGAGGTCTCACTTCAGTGGACCTCTCAGCTGACACCAGCTTTGTTCTATGCCAGATCATGGGGCTGCTTGTTAGGAGAGAGAGAAGTGGGGAGGAGGTTAGGCATGGAGGGAGGCTGGGACTGTACTGAGGTGGCTTCTGGACTCAGGGGTTAGGCGGTAGCTGCATAGGGGCTGGTGGCTGTTTTTAAGCCCTGTCAGGATGAGGCCAAGGAGCCCTCTCGTACATCTCTGCACAGCCTCCACCTCGCAGCCTTGCATGTTCTTTGGCTCCCTCATGGTGTGGTGACAGGCTGCTCCTCATACATCCCATGTTTTGCTTCTTCCCTGCCCCCTTTCCCAGGTGCACCTCAGGCCCCGCAACATGTCCTGCTACAACCAGTGCCAGCCGTGCCTGCCCTGCCAGCTCTGCGGCCCGACCCCACTGGCCAACAGCTGCAATGAGCCCTGTATCAGGCAGTGCCAGAACTCCACCATCGTTATCGAGCCCCCTCTAGTGGTGGTGACCCTGCCCGGCCCCATCCTCAGCTCCTTCCCACAGAACACCGTTGTGGGATCCTCCACCTCTGCTGCTGTTGGCAGCATCCTCAGCTGTGATGGAGTGCCCATCAACACTCCGTGCTGTGACCTCTCCTGCATTACCAGCCACTACTGTGGCAGCAGATGCCCCCCCCGCTAAAGATGCTGGCAACGGCCTCAAACAAGGATGCCCAGGAACTCAGAACATGCTGCTGGAGAGAGAATCAAATTTCATGCGGTTGTTTTAGGAGCAGCTGACCATCTCTGGCTTGCCCTGCAAGGGCAGACTAGAAGAGGCCAGCCTCGGCTCTCTGAAAACATGGCCAATGTCTACCTCTCCTGTCTTCCACTTGCCCTTTTTTCTCTTTTCTTTGCTGCTGTCCTGTGCTCCCCTCAAAGCCTGCTGTGAGGACCCCAAAAACCAGCCTGGAGTGACCTGCTAGCCTGTCTGCTTTTGTGGGGCAGGTTGACGGGAAAAGGGAAATGGATTCTTGGTTGCTCCTGCTCCTCCCCACACTGGGGGCCTCCACTTGGAGTGACCTCATTTCCCTCTTTAGAATCATTAAAATTTGCTGCAACTCTGCCTGTGTCCCTTAGGTGGTCTTTCCATCTGCACACTGACTGCTGATGGAGAAAGTCATTGCTTTGTGGAAGGAATTAGGTGGCGGCACAGGGAACCCTTCATCACTCCTAGAGGTAGTGGAAGGTGGGACACACTGCAGCGAGTCCTCTTTCAGGCACTGCCTCTTGAAGCTGAGGAAGACAACCCTAGCCACGACACAGCCAATGGCCATCAGTCCTTGCCTTGCTGCAACTGTGCTCAGAAATACCCCCTTGGCCCTGGAGCATGTCATGTGAAGAGGAATCCTGACAGCTGCTGTCCTCAAGAGAGGAACTGTGGGCGTGTGGGAGGCCCTGGGGAGGTCACAGTCCCACAGGCTCTTGGGGAATAGTGCTCCTCTTGCTTTGGCTGGAGTTGTGCTGGGGAAGGAGGCTCAGAAGATGATGTTCCCAAAGGATGGCTGGAATTGGGAATGGGTAAATGGCCTTGGGGATGGCCCACAGTCCCTCCTCCACCTGTCCCTCCCCTCCATCACCCGATCTAGAGGCCATGGCCAGCATGCTTGGGTATGGGCTGCAGGGACAGCTTCCCCATGCAGCCCTATCACCCTTCAGCACAGCATCTGCCATGGCCCACCTGTTTCCATTTCCAACCTGATGGCTGAGGTGTTGACAAGTTATTATTGGTATCAGCTACAGCGGGCCACACGCTGGAGTCCCCTGTCACCCCCTGGAGTGAAGGCAGGCCCAGGACAGTGACTGGTGCCCAAACATGCAACGCTGCTCTGTGCTGCCTTGTCTTCCTCAAGCACAGCTTTCCTGAGGCCCAGGAACCCTACAGCCCCCCAAGTGCCACAACGCAACTCTGGTCTGGAAAAGTGCTGTGTGAGAGGAGATACGCCCAGCTCCTCGGAGACATGGCACTGACAGTGGGGTTTGATTCTGCACTCAGCAGGATCCGTGAGCTGTCCCTGAATGGCACAGGGCATGCAGCAGCCCAACCATAGGGCACATGTTGGAGTGCCTTCCCCCAGGCACCAAGCTCCTTCAGCATTCCCAGAGCCCTGGGGCTGAAGTGGCCCTTGTGCTCTGTGCACCACCGCTGCTCCCCACACACAGGCCGGGTCCTTCCCACATCTGCAGAGTCTGGGACCCTGTGGTGTGGGGGTTTGCCCTCACACAGACTCCACACACCGCCAGCACCACAGCACCAGGATGGAGGACAGAGGGATTCCTGCACGGCGTGAGGATGGGGGTGCATGTCTCCTCAGCTCAGGTTCTGTGGGAGTCAGTGCTGAGTCAGGTGGCAACACAGGGACAATGAGCATCAGAACCAAGGCCACCTAGACCCAAGGCAACCACGGGTCCCAGCTCTGCCTTGGTCCCTGGCCCAGGGTCTCTACGAGAGCTCAGGCCTAGTGCAGGCCTGCCCCAGCTCTGCCATATCTGTGCCTGTGTCTGGCCTGGGCTACTGTTGTCCTCCTGGCCTGGCCAGGCTCCTAGATAGTCTGCAGCAGTTGCTGGATGGATCCTTCACCTGGGCCTTCTCTGAGTCTGGCCTTGGCCTGGGCCTCAGCCCCAGCTCTGATGCTGGGACCGAGACCTTCTATGCATAACAAATCTGTTAACTAGACTATAGAAATAATCAATAGATGCTTCTTGGGTAGAATTATCTGCTGTCTAAGATAGAAGCCTGAGATGGACCAGCTCACTTGTTTTTTCTCAGCAGAGCCCTATGCCAGGCAAACATTTCTAGGTGCTTACCTGAGCAACTGGCTCTCTAGGGCCCATGTTTCCCCAAGATCAGTGAGTGTGGTGGTGAATACACATCCTCGTAACCAGCCTGGAGAGCACTGGATAGCACTTTTTTTGGCAGATCAAAACGCAGTTTTTTGACTCATGTGGTTACCCTCCAAACAGTGCTTTCTTTTCTGAGAGCATCATGGGCTTTTAAAATCACAATGCTATGGCTATTGCTTTCCAGAGGAAGCCACTGCAGCATGCCCCCTCCGTAGGGCACATGTTGGAGTGCCTTCCCCCAGGCACCAAGCTCCTTCAGCATTCCCAGAGTCCTGGGGCTGAAGTGGCCCTTGTGCTCTGTGCACCACCGCTGCTCCCCACACCAGCTCGGGTCCTTCCCACATCTGCAGAGTCTGGGACCCTGTGGTGTGGGGGTTTGCCCTCACACAGACTCCACACACCGCCAGCACCACAGCACCAGGATGGAGGACAGAGGGATTCCTGCACGGCGTCTGGGGCCTGTGGATAGCACTGTGTCTTTTTCCTTCATCACTGTAACATGGGATTACCTTTTGAACAGATTTTAAAACTGTATTCTAATAAGCCACTATAAAATGATCAGATGCTGATGTGTTTTGTAAAATATGAAGATGGAGGTTTCCCCGTGACCGCAGCTACTTAAAATATGTTTCAGAAGACCCAGTCCAGCATCTTTTGTAGTATTTTTCATAAATGTATTCTGAAAATAAAAGTAACATTTGTGTATGTGCTCTTTAAGCTCAGCCCAGCCCAACCCAGCCTGCCCCACACCACCCCAACATGTTTTTTAAATGGACACTACAGACAGAAAAGTTTGAAGATTTTTGAAACTTGCCATGGCAGGGGTGGTTGGGCTGGATGATCTTATAAAGGTCCCTTCCCACCTAAACCATCCTATGATTCCATGGATCTGTGAATATTTTAGTTTCAACAGTAAACTTTACAGGGTGCGCCACTGGGTTTTAGGCATCTTCCCCTTCCTAGGTGGTGTGTGTGATGCTTCTCAGCCCTTGTCAGTCAATTTTCGTTGTTCCCAGAGAACCCAGTTGTTGTATGATCCAAGACAGAAGGTGGGACATTCATTGCAGCCATGGCTTTCATAAAAACATTCCAGCCTTTAGGTCTTCTCAGATGAGCCACAAGTCTGAAGGACACATTGGACTAAGTCAAGCAGGCTGGACCCCTTAATGCCATCTCCTTTGTATACAAAACTTCCCTGGTTTTCCCAAGAAAAATATGCTTGTGCTGCCCCAGTTCACCTAGGACCACTTACACATTCTTCCAGTACCACGGATGCACGTTATCAGGCACTTCCTGAACAACAGGGCTGGAGTCCTCAGGAGTCTCCAGGAGCTTATCCACCTCTGTTTTGTTTTCTTCTAGAAAAACAGGAGTTATTTTCCCCCTTTTCTGATCGCTCTGCTTTTCATGGGACAAGTACTTTTGAAGAGCAGCTGTATACATTTTAGCTTCCTCTGGTTAACCTAGTTTCTGGACAAAACCTAGTTTCTGGACAATGTCCCTCATTTCAGCATCCAAAGAGAGGACCGTATCAGCCCTCATGTCTTCTCTGGTAATGGCATAGCTGCTCCAGCTAATTAACAGGCACCAGATATATTTTTCCCACGTAGTCCATCACTGCTTTACCAAAAGCTCCATGATGAGCAAAAGAGGAAAAGTTAGAAGAGGATCAATACACCCTCCAGCTTGCTTCACCAGTAGCTTCTTTCTTTTGAAGCACACATTTTTACTACTCAGGATTTTAATGGATTTAAACACTATGCATGTGTGCATAGTGGGGTGTTAATGCAATGTTCCCCTTCAAGGTATTCAGGGCAATTTCAGAAATGGCGTTTATCAGATCGTCAGAAGGAGCACAGAGTATTGCTTTCCTGTGCCAGTGGCAGGAGCAGAACAGCTCCAGGAGGGACAGGTTAGACTTCAGACAGCAAGTCATCATGTTTCCAAGTCTGCACGGGCAGCAACACAGACTGTCAGTCTGGTTCCTCTGGATTTATTGCAGAATGCCAATCTTTTTTCTTTTTTTTCTTCCTCAATATGTAAATGGCAGAAAGCTACTGGTGGGAAAAGACAAGTTATTAGCCTAAAAGCCTCTGGGGTAGAAACATATCCCCTCTGGGGATAATCCATATGGTGCTTTCATAACATCTTCAAATGCCTCTAAAAAGAACCAGGCGTTGCCAGCATATATCTGTCTGGCTCAGGACACAATCTGGAGCTTAGAATGGGGGTTCTTAAATAGGACTGTATAGTTTGTGTGGAGAGTGATGGTGCAGCTCTTTTTACCCTAGCAAAAAACATTCTGCACAATGTCCATGATGCTAAGATTCCTGTGATAACATACTTAGTAAAAGCTATCTCAATTTCATCGCGCTCACAAGCAGAGTTCCTCAAATCATCAATCACAACCATATTTACTTTATTAGAAGAAAAAAATGGTTATCACTAAGACTCCCAGGCAAGTCCTCCACAAATTTGATAAAAGGATATTTACAGAGCACTTCCTGATGCAGCAATTGGCAGCAATTAACACCACACAATATTCTCAGGCATAACAGAGAGCAAGTGGGCATTCGTCAGTTGGCAAGTCGTTGAAAGTGAGCTGGCTGTGAAGCATCAGATAAGGTGAAAGGGAGATAGACAGGATTTTCTCTGACATGCAACAGCTTGAAGAGCTCCAGACCCCAACTGCAATGGAGAAGCAGGCAGTGTCCCTGGCTAGCATTAAGGTAAGTGCAAACTCTGGAGAAGTTAAAGGATGGAAGCTGGTGACTTCCGGCAGCAAGTAGAAGGCTCCTGCCCCACCTAAGGGCTTACAATTACAAAATAGGTTCACTGCCTTCAAAGTTAAAGAGGAGCCACATGTGTCTTGAAGCAAAGGATGTGGTCCACCTCACCCTAAACTATGTATGGCCACCAGGACGAAGTGGCGAGTGATCATAATGAGTTCCTCCCTGCTGTGGGAGACAGAAGCACCGATCTGCCAACCTGGCCTATCATCTAGGGAGCTTTGCTGCCTGCCAAAGGCCCAGATCTGGGATGTTGTGGAGGAACTGGTGAAGCTCATTCAGCCCGCTGACTGCTGCCTCCTGCTGTTATTCCTTGTGGATGCAAATGATACTGCTAAGGAAAACCTGAACAGAATCAAAAGTGATTATAGAGCTCAGCAGGCAGTAGTCAAGGGCACGTGGGCCCAGGTGGTGATCTCCTCAATCCTGCTGGTGCAGGGAAAGGGTGTGAGAAGGAGAGTACTGATAGTACAGGTCAATAATTGGCTGTGGAAGTGGAGTTGGTGACAGGGTTTTGGGTCCTACAACCATGGGACCCTGTTTGCAGAGCAGCATCTGCTCAGGAGAGGTGTGATCCACCTCACCAAGTGGGGCAAAGTTACCTTTGCCAGCAGGATGGCTGACCTGGTAAGGAGGGCTTTAAACTAGGAATGACAGGGGAGGGAAAGAGTAACAGCCAATGAGCAAAGGGCCTGGGGTCATGTGTTAGGAAGGGATCACAAGATCAAGAAAACAGGGCTTAAGCAGGGTCACCTGTAGAGTTGCATGTAAGCAAGGAAGTGCCTACAGGGCATCGTGGTGGAGAAGTCCCCAAAACCCTTTCTAGGAAGTCAACACGTTGGGCTGCCTCTGTCAAGTGCCTGTATACTAATGCATGCAGTATGGGGAATAAACATGGTAAATTAGAGATCTGTGCACAGTTGCAGGGCTACGTTCACGTTGGGATCACGGAGACAGAGTGGGATGGCTCCCATGACTGGCATGTTGCAATGGAGAGACAGAGGCTCTTCTGGAATGACAGGCTGGGAAGACGAGGAGGGGGACTTGTCCTTTCTCTGTGAGAGCAGTTAGAGTGCATGGAGCTCTGCCTGGGGATGGACGATGAACCAAATGAGAGCTTGTGGGTAAGGGTTAAAGAGAAGACAGGTAAGGGTGACATTTTAATGGGTGTCTGCTATAGGCTGCCTGACAAGGAAGAACAAGTGAATGAGGCCCTCTACAGACAGATAGGAGCAGCCTCACATTCACAGGCCCTGGTCCCTATGGCAGACTTCTGCCACCACGTTATCTGCTGGAGGGACAACACAGCAGGACATAAGCAAGCCAGGAGATTCCTGGAGTGCATTGACAACAACTCATCATGCAAGTTGTAGATGAGTCAAGGAGAGGTGCTCTGCTGGAGCTCATACACACCCTGGGAAAGTGATAGAGCAGTTAATCCTCGAAACAATTTCCAAGCACATGAAGGACAAGAGGTGATTGGTTGTAGTCAGCATGGATTCACCAAGGGAAAGTCATGCTTGACCATGCTGATATCCAGCTACAATGAAATGACTGGTTTGGTGGACAACAAAAGAGTGGTGGTTATAGTCTACCTTGACTTCAGTACGGCTTTCTGCACTGTCTTCCATAGGATCCCTCTAGAGAAGCTGTTGAGGTACAGACTGGATGAGCAGACAGTGAGATGGATTGAAAACTGGCTGAACAGTTTTCAGCCAGTGGGTGATGATTAGTGGAATAAAGACTAGTTGGGGACCAGTAACTAGTGGTGTCTGCAGGGGTCAATACTTGTTCCAATCCTGTTCAACATCTTAATTAAAGGTCTAGATGACAGGGCACAGTGTACCTTCAGCAAGTTCACAGTTGACACTAAGTTGAGAAGAGTGGCTGGTACACCAGGGGATCATGCTGTTATCCAGAGGGACCTCAACAAGCTGAAGAAATGGGCTGACAGGAACTTCCTGCAGTTCAACAAGGGGAAGAGCAAAGTCTTGCACCTGGGGAGGAACAACCAGTATGTGCTGAAAACCACCCAGCTGTAAAGCAGCTTTGCAGAAAAAGACCTGGGTTGTCCTGCTGGACACCAAGTTGACAATGAACTGGCAATGTGCCCTTGCCTCAAAGAAAGCCAACAGTGTTCTGGGCTGCATTGGGAGCAGTGTAGCCAGAAGGTCAAGGAAGGTGGTCATTCCCCTCTATTCAGCACTGGTGAGGTCACTCCTGGAGTACTGGGTCCAGTTCTAGACTCCCCAGTACAAGGGATATATGGAAGTACTGGAGAGAATCCAATGAAGGGGCACAAAGAGGATGTATGGACTGGAGCATCTCTTCTATGAGGAAAGGCTGAGAGGGCTGGAACTGTTCAGCACAGAGAAGAGAGTGCTCAGGGTGGATCTTATTAATATATCTAAATACCTGAAGGGAGGGTGACAAGGCAAGGGAGGCAAAGAAGGGAGGCAAAGAAGACAGAGCCAGTCTCTTCTCAGAGGTGCCCAGTGGCAGGACCACAAGCAATGAGCACAAACTGAAACACAGAGGGATCCATCTGAACATCAAGAAACACTTTCTCACTGGTGAGGGTGACCAAGCACTGGCACGTGTTGCCCAGAGAGGATTCTCTCTCCTCGGAGATATTCAAAAGCCATCTGGACATGGTCCTGGGGAACCTGCATTAGATGGCCATGCTTCAGAAGGATGGTTGGACAAGGTGGTCTTCAGAGGTCCCTTCCAACCTCAACATTCTGTGATTCTCCAAAAGACTTTTTATGAAATAACTTTTCCCATAGTTTCCAAGCCCTTCCAGGATAACAGAAAAAGGATGCTTTCAGTGCATACCCATGATCAAAAGCCATAGGGGAGGCTTTTAAATTTTTAGTCAGTACTGTTCTGTTGTAGACCACTTTCTGCATCTTCCAAAGGAGCCTTGGTTTCTATTATCCACTTCTGCTTGTTCCTGGTGATAGAATGCCACTCTATGACAATCTTTTTAGGGCCATCACTGTCTGGATTTACACCATAACCCAACACAAGATCCCTCAGTGATTCAAAATTGATTTTTCCTCTGTTTACTGCATTTAGAGTGATGCCTTTAACACTTTCCTTCAGACTGCAAATAGCTGTAGGATTTGGGGCCTGCTGACACAAACTCCACAACATGCTCATCTGGTGGACATTTGCCCGTCAACTTGCCTAAGTAGTTGCCAAGCAGGGAGGTCCCAGTCCCCCAGATGACTCACAGATATCATAGAGTCTGTGTCAAGATAAAGGCAATGGTCTTGCAGGGAACCTAAGAGATTGTAAAGCTTTAGGTGTGCGTATGCTGTTATGAAGCAAGCTATAGAAATGTTATGTCATGTGCCCTTTGGCATGCTTGCATGAGACAGTTGCCACATCCTCGTCAATAAAGTCACAAGAGGACACATTGTAAGCTGGAGAAAAGAGGTAACCATACAAGTCATCTGGTTGTCTTATAATGTTTATGTTGGGTAGGCTGCATCTCTGTCCAAATTTTCGCCACAGAGAATTTTAGAAGTTTTGCAATTTGATGTTTTGCAGCGTTTTCTTATTAAGTTCAGGCCACAAAATGACATCTTATTTCCGCCTGTCATCTTTAACACACTGAGCTTTTTTGTCATCATCTGTGCACAAAGCTGGGTAGCCTGAAGCTTCATGCTTCTGGTGGAGGTAGAGTTTTAAATAGTCTGAGAAGAAAACACTCATGGTGGGGTGATGGACTCATGGCAGACTGCTCCTCACCCAACCTTGTGCTCTGCTTCCTCCCTGCCTTCTCTCCCAGGGGCACCTCCAGCCCAGAGACATGTACTGCTATGACCAGTGCCTGCCATGCCGGCCCTGTGGCCCGATCCCGCTGGCCAACAGCTGCAATGAGCCCTGTGTCAGGCAGTGCCAGAACTCCACCATCCTCCTATGGTGGTGACCCTGCCTGGCCCCATCCTCAGCTCCTACCTGCAGAACACTGTTGTGGGATCCTCCACCTCCGCTGCTGTTGGCAGCATCCTCAGCTGTGATGGAGTGCCCATCACCTCTGTGTGCTGTGACCTCTCTGGCATTTCCAGCCGCTACTGTGGCAGAAGGTGTCCCCCCTGCTAAATCTACTGGTGGCAGCCCAGACAAGGACTCCCAGGCACCCAGAATCTGATGCGAGACTGAGGACAGAGCTCCTGGCCATCGATTTCAGAGAGGCTGAGAATCCAGTGCTGTCCTTCCAAAGGAGGGCAGCTGGGGCTCTCTGAAAACATGGCCAAAGTCTAACTTCCTTGCCTTCCTCTCTCTCCCGTCTCTTTCTTGTCTTTTGTTCTTCTGGGCCATAAGACCCTCAAAGCCAACCTGGGGCATCTGATGGCCCCTCTCCTTCTGTGGAGCAGGCAGATGGATGGCCTGTGGGATCTCCACTGTGGGCAATGGACATAGATTTTCAGCAGCTGCTGGTGCTCTCCCTGAACCAGCAGCCTCCTCTAGAAGTGAACTCATTTCCCATCTAAGAGTCATTAAAGTTTTCTGCATCCCACCCTCTGCCTCCACATAATCCTTTTCTTGGTGGACATTGTCTCGAGTTGCCAAGAAAGAAAGGCATTGCCTTGGGTGGCAGGGGGTAAGGTGGGGGCACAAGCGGAAGAGGAATGTGAGGGTGGAACACAGGGCAGTGGGGCCCTTCCCGTCACTGTCCCTTGGAGCTGAGGAAGACATACTCAGCTCCTCCACAGCCAGTGGCGATCAAGCCCTCTATTCTGGCATCTCTGCTCAGATATGGCCTCTCGGCCTCAGAGCATGTCCTGCAGATGGGGAGGTTGACCACTGCTATCCCCTAGAGAGGAGCCTAGTGCTGCTGGAGCCTCTGAGAGCTCAGCAGCTCACAAACTTGTGCTGAAGGGAGTTCCTCCTGCTTTGGATAGCCCTGTGCTGGGAAAAGAGGCTCCATCAGAAGACGACCCCAAAGGATGCAGGAGTGATGCAGGGGATGGTGTGAGAAAAAGCCTTCAAAACAGCCACACCTTTTCCTCCTCATCCTCCTACCTGTCCCCAGAATGAGAAAGCATGGCCTGCACTCAAGGGCAAGGACAGCAAGGACAGGTCACCTATACATCCTCCATCCCCCAAACAGTTCCCTGCACAGCTCAGCGGTTACACAGATGAGCAGGTCTAAGGCGACTCACAGGTGGATATTGAAATCAGTCTGGCCAGGGCCACACACCAGGGCCCTCATGCCTCTCACACACCCCCAGCTCCCACCAGCCGTGCCTGGCCTTCCCCCAGACATGAGGAAGTTTTCACCATGGCAGCTCTTCTCCTAGAGGGGCCTGTTGCCCATGTCTGTCTGGTGGTCTGCTCCCCTACTGAGATCTTGGATAAAGCTGTCAGCCTGGTCTCACAGCAGAAGAAATGAGGCAGGGCTGGGGGAAGCCTACAAGGTAGAGCATGAGGAGGGCTACAAGGATGGGTAGAGTAAACTGGGCAGAGCAGGTCCTCCAGATCCCAGCACATGGCCACACAGCAACTGGAGGGTCCACCAGGTGGTTCTGACTATTATCCAAAGTTGTTGTAATCATGTAATCCAGGAAGGAGAATTGCCACATGGCACGTTATTTATGTTTTTCATCTTCCTTTGAACTGTGACCTCTGAGGGACACATCCCGGCGCAGGTACGCTAAGAGACAGGACTTCAGGAATACCTGAAGAAGCAATGTGCACTAGAGAAAACCATAAAGCAAAGAGCAGCAGCAAGGAACCATTGCACAAGCGGTCCCAACCTCCTGCATTGCCATCATGTCGCCAAAGCCATTGGGCAGAATAACCACATAACGCATGGTGAAAACGAGGGAACCTGAGACACTTCCACCACCTTCTTCTTCCTCTCAAGCCACTGACACTGTCCTCTCCTGGAAGAGGACCTTGCCCTGCAGATCCCTGGGTGCAGAGGGGAAGCAGCGCTGCCAGGGGACACCTCAGGGCCCCTTCCCCCAAGCTCAGCCTTGCCCAGACACATCCCCTCCCTCCCCTGGGTTGTTGCACAGCCAAGGAAGCTCCCTGCCCCAGGGTGTCTTGCACAGCACAGAGGTACAAGGCACTGTCAGAGACCTCGACTTCCTCCAGCCGCAGGAGGCTGTATTTCCCCGTGGTGTTCAGCAGCGTGGTGAGACGGCCATTGCGCTTGGGGCCAGCTGCTGCATGGTGTGAGATACGCTGTGGGGCTTGGCCTTTCCTCTGCTGGTACCAAAACAAGCCATAAAAGTTAGAGTCCTGGTATGTGCATGTTGTTTGGAAGGTGTCTCTCTGCGTCACTGTGACTTGTCCTTCTTGCTGGGTGACGGTGATCTGCCCCATGGTGCCTGGAAGAAAGCGAAGGTCAGCAGCTCTGCAGGGAAAGGCTCTGGGAAGCAAACCAGGAGTGGATGCAAAGCCCTGGTGGAGAAGGTTCCCTGTCCCTTGCCCTGCAGGAAAATCCTGAGGCCTGGGGACAGCCAGGTGGAGAGTGGTTCTGGGCAGGAGCTCGGAGCTCTCAGCCCAGCGTGGACCCTGAGGAGAGCTGTGCTGTGTCCCTGCCCCTGCTCCTACTGCCCAGAGGACCAGGGAACAGCCTGTCATGCCTGCCCTTTGTGTGCTGGGACCAGCAGCCCTCCAGCAGGTTGAGGGGCCCATGGAGCTACGGCAAAAAGATTCATCCTCCTTCCCCATCCCTGTCATCTCAGAGGGCTCCTAGGAACCTGAGTACACGCAATGCTGAGCTTGGAAATAGGAAGCCCTGGCTGAGTTGTCAACCAGGAGAAAACTGGAGGCCATAGCAGGTATGTGCCAGCCAGAAGGGCACAGCCTCAGGCATCTTATTAATGTTAATGTGATGAGAGCTTTAAAGTCCCTGTAAAAGCTTTGACAGGATTTCCTCATTTGTGGCGGAAAGAGAGAAAAGTGGGACTGCAGAAACAGCTGAGATCTCCTATGGTGACAGCAGGTGAATCAGAAGACAGAGGCAGAGAGAAATGGATCAAAGGGGAGAGAAAAGCTCGAGAAGGGTCTGAGGTCTCTCCTCTCTCTTCTCCTTTCCAACAATAAGAGCGTCTTGAGAGAACCGGTGCAAAGCCACAAATGTGAGGTGACATTTCCCAGAGTTTTCCTGTTATTCCCCACATGGACCCGATAAGACTGGTGAGGGTTTCCTGGGGGGAAGATGAAGTACGCATCGGTGAAAAGCCAGGACTTACCCAGCCGTTGCCCCAGGAAGGCAGCGAGGACGAGATATCCGAGGGGCATGCCGAGACCAACCTGCCTGTTTGCTGAGCGAGAGAGAGTCAGAAAACGAGAGAACAGAGCTGCCGGAAACGACTCTGCTGGGGGAGCAACGGAAGAAGCAGGGAAGAGAAAGGATCTGTTCTTGCTGTGCCTGAAATGCTCCTTCTGGGTTTCTCCCTCCTCCAGCAGCACCACCTGTGGCTCCCCCAGCCAATGGCAACTGCACATTTCCACAACGGGGGCCCTGGGGGCTCTGTACACATGTACAGGAAGATGAGGATTTCTGCATTTCTGCTAAGAGGAGAAATAGAGCCATGGTCCTCAACATGCAACCATCCTTGCTGACCCCAAGGCCACATCCCTGGGAGTCTCTCCTTCCTTGATGCTTGTGTCTCTGCTCGCAACATGTCCCGGACAATATCCAGATAGCTTTTGAATGCCACCAAGGATGGCGACTCCACAACCTCTCTGGGCACCCTGTGCCAGTGCTTCCTCACCCTCACAGTGAAAAAGGGGTTCCTGATGTTCAAACAGAATCTTCTGCATTCCAGTTTGTGCCCGTTGCCTCCTGTCCGGACAGTGGACACCATGGAGAAGAGCCTGGCTCAGCCTTCTTCACAGCCTGCCTTCAGATGTTTGTACACAGTGATGAGAGCTCCCCTGAGACTTCTCTTCTCTGTGCTGAACAGTCCCAGCTGATCACCGTATCAGAGATGCTCCAGTCGCTTCATCATGCCTGTGACACACAGTTCCCTAGTCAAAACACCCACCCCCCACCCTCTGGAGCCACAAGCACACCCACATTCGTGCATCCCTCAGATATCATCACAGGCCCCCAGCCCATCTCATGGCCCTGCCTGGAGCCTGGGCCCTCTTACCCAGCACCTGGGTCTCCCCCTTCTCTCTAGCTTGGCCAGCCTGATGATCACAAAGAAACAGATGCAGGCAATCACCCACTCATCTCACAGTCACCCCCACACTCTTGGATCTCTCAAACATTGCCATGGCTTGGTAATATCAGCCTGTGACATGTTTCTCCTTCTCCAGTTGCTGGCACCCAGACCTTGCTTACACCCCAGTCCCTCCAGCTGCTGGCACAGAGACCGACAGGTCCTGTGACCAGTGACCTCCTCTCCACTTGCTGGCACTTAGACCTTGCCACACACACCCTGGGCCATCCAGTTGCTGGCACCCAGGCCTACAATCCCCATGGCCATTGGTTGGTTGCCCAGTTACTGGCACCCACATCGCTCTTTCACACCAGTCTCCCCAGTTCCTGACCTCACGCATGGGAAGTCGCACAGAAGGATGGTTAAGAAAGGGTTTAATAAGAAGGCAGGGGGACTGTGGTGATCAGGCGCAGGGCTCATCCCAACAAGGGCACTGACCAGCCCCTGCTGAGGTGCAGATACCTCCTTTTATCCTTCCTCCTCTCTATTGCCTCCCCTGGCTCCTCCCCAGTCCCCCCTCTCCCCCCCACCTTTGACCCTTCCCCTAAGCATGCCTTAACAAGTGTTGCCTAGTCCTGCAGGACCCCCCTCAGACATCCCAAATCCTCAGGTTCCTCTTGTCACCTCTTGTCACTTACAAAGCTCAGCCTGACCCACTTCAGAGCCACACGGATAGTTCCCTAATGGCCCCTCAATTAGAGGCTGCAGAGCTCTGGTCTCCCTCCTTGTCTCCCTTATCACTTCCTCAGAGATTGGTGTCCCTGTGTGCTTTGTTTATCACTTTCCCTTTTACTTCTTCTTCCCTTTGAAAGGAAAAGGGACTTGGTCTGACAGCCTTAGTGAACCAGCAGCTCTCACCTTCCACATGCCCCGACAGTGGCCTCTGCTGAACTTGCTCAGGTGAGCGAGTTCCTCGGGACACTGAAGGGCTCCTGTCCCTAGAGAAAACTGGGTCTCTGGAGTCAAGGCTCTGGGAGGAAACCCCATGTTGAGCTCAGTCTTTGAAGTGTCTCCCTGCAACACCTGCAGCAATGCTAAGCCATGGCATTCCCTTTCCAGGACAGCGGAGATGTTACAAACATGAAGGAAAAGGGAAAGACTGGCCAAAAGTCCAACCAGTTTCAGATAAAAAAAAGCACTCGTGTCACAAAATGTCATTCTGGAATGAGTTATTTTACGTCCCCATATTCCAACATATTTACTCTTTGCTCTCCCAGATGTCCTGTGTTTCTTGCAAGATCCTGAACCCACCCTCACAGATGTTTGTGTACAGCTCAGCATGAAGACAGACCTGAATTCCACCTCCAGATGGGATCCAAATGTCATCATTCTTACCCCATCCAGGTGGGAATGGGACTTCTCATCCACCTTCCAGTACTTCACAGTGACACTTTTCTCCAGGGGCAGAGACAGAGTCTTCTTTTTCACCTCTGAAGGCCCCACTGCCAACAGCCACTGTCAGCCTGCTGAGGAGACATCACTCCAGTAATTAGAGCAGGTTGGCCTACACCATGGCTGCTTTTGTCAGGTTCCCCCACAGATGTTCTCCAGGGCCAGGTCTTTGCTTTCCAGAACAGTCTTAGCATAACAAGAGACGTGTGCAGAGAGGGACAAACTGGATCCGAGAACGGCAGCCACCAGCATCTTTCTGTTGGGCAGAGAACCCAGAGGGACTCAGGGACACAGGGACACTCCCCCAGCCAGGCACTGGTGAGTCCCCAGAGCTGAAGGAGAGTCCTGAAAAGCAGGGGGACAACTCAAGAGGTTGGACAGGGAATCTTGTCCAGTGCCTGGCTGATGGGTCTTGCTCACACGTTGAGGCTTTCACTGATCCCCAGATGCAGGGCTAGGAAGACATTTTCCCTCTTTGGGCTTCTTTGGCTAGGAGGTTAAACCGCAGGAGCAGTCACGTCTCCTACCAAGAGTCCCCTTCTCCAACAGTGGTCATTGGGGCATGCTGAGGAAGAGTAAGATCTGGACAAGCAGCTGGGATACTTCTCCTGAATACTCACTGCTTGTCCCGCTCAGTTTCAGGGCTCGGGGGTGTTCCTGAGTCTGCTGTGGCAATGCACCCCCGTGGCAAGGAAGGCCAACAGCGTGCTGGGCTGCAGTAGGAAGAGCATTGCCAGCAGGACAAGGGACCTGATCCTTCCTCCCTACTCAGCGCTGGTGAGGCCACCTCTGGAGTGCTGGGTCCAGTTCTGGGCTCCCCAGTACAAGAAAGATTTTGGAGCGAGCCCAGCGAAATGGTGCAGGGACTGGAGCATCTTCCCCATGAGGACATGCTGAGAGGTCTGCAGTGTTCAGCCTGGGGAAGAGAAGGCCCATGGGGGATCTTGGAGGTGTGTGTAAATAGCTGGTGGGAGGGAATGAAGAAGAGATTCTTCTGCGTCAGGCGCCCTGGGGACTCCACACCTCTGCCACCCTGCTCTGTAGGGTGAGAAATTAGAGTTGTTGAAGTGCTCAGCCCAAGGAAAGACCCCAAACTGTGACCCTCACTGTGTTCCAGGTTTGCAAGGACCAAGGGGAGGTTGTTCAGCAGTGGGAGGTTCATGTTTGGGCAGTCAGGCCACAGCTGGGCTTTTCTCAGCCCTCCAAGTCAGAAGGTGCTTGAGCATCCTCTCAGGCAGACATACCCTGGTGTAGAAGCGCTGCCTCTCAGCTCCAGGTCTCATGGCCAAAGGGGCCTGGGGCACCTGAAAGTTCCCGTAGGAGCCTGAAGGAAGAGATCAAGCAGTCTGCTGGCAGGCAATAGGAGGCTGCAGGCAGTTTTCCTGCTTTTTGCTCCTCCCGGAGATCACAGCCAGCCCAGCCAGCCCCCAGCCAGGGAGGAGTGTCCATGGTGAACTTCTCCTGCCATCCAGTGCCCAGCCAGAGGCAGGGGCCTGCACCCACCTCTCTCGGAGATGGAGACAGGCCCCTTCGCAGCCCCGACGTGCTCCTTGTGCCTCACCAGTGTCTGAGAGGAGGAAGAACCAAAGGCACCTAGATCCAGGTGTCTGACGCCCTGTGCCCACAGGGGTTTCTCTCCCTTCTCCCCAGACCACAGATGAGGCCCTTCAAGGGAAATGTCTCTGGGAACAGCACTGCTGTCAACGTCCCACCCAGAGACAGACACACGGCTGCTCGTTGGCAGGAGGACGTCCAGCACAACCCTCTTTACCGCAGTCTTCTCACTGACCCTCAGGGTAGTGTGACCGACCCCTTGTCTGGGGATGACGCCTGCCAGAAGGGTGAGGAGATCATCGCATAAACTGGGGGTGTTTCTGCCCACAGGGGGATCAGACTCCTTACGGGTGGAGTGAAAAAGTGTTTTGGGGTTGTGCAAGACATGGGGTGTTCAGGGGAAGGAGCAGAGACAGGGACAGGGAAGGACCGAGGCTGCGGGGCGCGGGGACTGCGGGGCTCGGCGGGGCCGGTGCCGGGGCCGGGGCCGGTGGGGCGGGGGAACCGCCCCGGGGCGGGGCGGGGCGGGGCGGGGCGGCCCCGGCGGGCGGAGCGGCAGCGCCCCCTGGCGGGCCCGCCCGGGGCTGTCCCCCCGCCCCCGACACACACGCCCGGCCCCGCCCGCGGCGGTTCGTGCCCGGCCGCAGCCCCGGCTCCTCTCCCCGTGTCTCCCACGGCGCAGTAATACACCGCCGCGTCCCCGCGCCGGGGCCGGGCGAGCCACAGGGCGCTGGACCGGCGGTCTGCCGCCACCGACAGCCGCCCCGGCGGCTCCTGCACCTCCTTGGACCCTTTAAGACCTCTCACGAGGAATTCGGGGCCTCGGCCCGGGAGCTGACGGTACCAGTTGATGACGTCGTAAGATTTTATGTTGGGGTGTGAGCAGTTGATGGCGATGCCGGTGCCCTCGGTGGTCTCTGCCGACGGCTCCTGCTGCACCTGGGCTCTGCCCGCAGCCACTGCCGAGAAAGGAGAAGGAAAGGCCAAAGATCACCCAAGATCGCCCAGCTCTGATGGCTCTTTTCCCAGAGAAACCGTCAGGAAGAGCGGCAGTGAGACAGAGCCAGACTGGAGCGGATGGGGACGTGTGCCCATCAACAGGGATGGAGAGTGATCCTGGTGTGGGTGTGTGGAGCAAGGGGAGAAGTCTGGGGGGGAATTTGGAATTGGTGCATGCAGAGATAGAATGAAAGTCAGGTGCATGGATGGATGGGTGGCGAGGGGTGAGGAATCAGGGGAGTTGGGTGTGTTACAGTGAAGGAAGGAGGGCTGAATTCAGAAGAAGAATAAATGCTGAATGCACAGGGGGATGAGAGGATGTATAGAATAACGGCATGGTGCAGGAAAGCAAACGTGCCTACAGGTATGAAGGAAGCAGAGGGAGAGATGAGAGAGGGGTCTCAGATAGTATGAAGGGGGCTTAGGGATGGTAGATGCCTGGAGAGAGGAGTCAAAAAATGGGTGAATAAATGGATAAAGAGGAGACAGGGAGAGGGGTTGTTACAGTGAAGGACAGAGGGCTATATTCAGGGCAATAAGAACTGCTGAATGCACAGGGGAAGGAGAGGGGGCATGGAAAAGCAGGGGTTCGTGCAAGAAGGCTCGTACCGACAGAGATGATGGAAAAATAGGGAGACCAGGAAGAGGGGACTCGGCGGGTTTGGAAAGGGGGACGAGAGATGGCAGAGAGGCAGGGAGGGGGAAAGAGACGTCGAAGAAGGAGAGGGAAGTGCTGGCGCTGGGCTCCCGGGGGAGCAGCCCGGGCACAGCCCCGGCCCCATCCACCACCGCCAGCCCCGCGCACCCAGGAGCACCGCGGCCAGCCCCGCCAGCCCTGCGCCTCGGCACCGCCGCATCCCGCCGCTCCGCCGCCCGCGCCTCGCTGCCCCCCGCCAGCCCCGGCTCTCTGCTCCGGCCGCGGCGCCTCCTCTCTGCCGCCTCCTCTCCTCTCCGCCGCCGCCAGCTCCGCCCCGGGGCTGAGCCCTGCGCCGGCGCCGCTCGGGGTCTCGCCCGGGCTGAGAGGGCTCGGTGGCTCTGCAGGGGCACAAGTTGCTCTCCCGGGGAATGGGCTCTCCCCTCCTCCAGCAAGGACTCCCCAGCAAGAATAAGGCTGCACAGCGCCGGGGGCAGCCCGGGGCAGCAGCAGGGCCCTGCCCCAGGAGATGGAGCAGCTTCCCAGAGCTGTCTCCGAGCTCAGGGGCTGGAAACAGCAGCCACTGGTGTCCTGCGGGTGGGCGTGAGGAGGGTGAGAGCCTCCCTTCAGCTGCCCCTCTGCAGTCCCAGCACCATGCCTAAAAGTGGTGTTGAGACAAAGGGGGTGTGAGGACACACGTGCCCATGGGTGTGCAGGGCTCAGGGAGGGCAGGGGTGGTGGGGACTCAGAGTCAGAATGTAGGTGAGAAGGGACCTCCAGAGGTCATCTAGATCACCGCCCTGCTCAGAACAGATCCCATTAGATCAGGTTGCTCAAGGTCACATTCTGTCCATCCTCAAACACCTCCCAGGATGGAGATTGCGCAATGTCCCTGGGAAACACGTTCCTGGGAGACACGAGGGCTGGTCCCAGACCCTTGAGGAGATCATTAAGGTCAGATAGGAGCTTCTAACTCTGCAGGAATTCTTTTTCTTTTCCTTGTAATATGGGGATTCTTTGGGGGGCTGTAGCAATGGGGATGTTCTCTAGTGTTTGTATTATCCTTCACACACAGACTTGAGACACGGAGAAGCACAATGTCTGGAAAGGCCATGACAGCTTCGACTCTGCTGTGATTTCTCTCCGTCTTACAGTGACAAAACTGCTGACTGAACCACTGCCAAACCCTTGAGCTCATGAAAGCTGATGGGACTGGCCAGTGACTGATGCGTTGCCTTAACTGTAGGGTCTGAAGGACTTGCCTAGAGTCATCTAGAGGGGCTGAGGGCTGGTGTCAGGATTCCTGGTTCTCAGTGGTGTGTGCATGATCGTGCTCACGTACGTGTCCATCTGGCTGTGCTCATGTGTGCATTCGCACATACATGTGTGTGCCTGTGGTAATGCACATGCAAAATGGGTGTGCACAAATGTTCTATGTGTGTGTGTGTTTGGGCAATTGTGTCCATGAGTGTTTATGTGTTTTAGCCCACGCACGTGCCTTCATGCAGGAGAGCACGAATGTGTGTGGCTGATATGCATATATGTAATTGTGTGGGCATAGGTGTGTGTAGATGTGTGCTTTTGTGTGTGTGCCTCTGTGTAGAGGAGCATGCATGTAGATCTGCATGCAAATGCATGCGTGTAGGAGCATGCATATGTATAAGCACGTGTGTTTGGATATCTGTGCGTACATGTTGGTATGGGGCGTGGCTGTGCGTGTCGGTATGCACATGGGCTCCTTTTGACCCGTGTGTGCACACACCTCTTTACAAGTGCACACGTATGAGTTGTTCTTTGGGTGCGTGTAAGCTCAAGCGTGTGGTTGTGTCCGTGTGTGAATTTGTGTGTGCACTGAAGGGGAAGTTCAAATTGTAACTGCTCAGCAGTGGCAATTGGTGACCAAGCAATGATCTGCCATGGAGAACAAGAAGGCCCAAATGCAGAAGGGGTTAAAGTGGTGGCAGCAGGAATGCCAGAGACAGAAGGATTCCCTGTGAGGGGGTGCAGTTTCCCTTGGTGATGTGATAAGAAACAGCTGCACATTGTCTTGTAGCAATCTGGAATGTGAATGCTCAGTGGCCACCTTTGGGCAGCAGAGCTGGTGCTGGAGGACAGACCCAAGGCCAGGCTGAAGTGCCCCATGCCAACGCTCACAGGATCGGTGCTGGTGCCAGTGCACATAAGGAATTGGCTCCTGACACATCTTTGCAGACTCTTTGCAGAACTGCTTATGGGGGTAGGACTCTGTCCAAGACATTGATCATTTGGTGTTTTTTTTCCTTCAAATCTAAGCAAAAGCGTGTATTTAATTTGCCTCAAAGGGTACCATAAAAATTCCCCAACAGCAAACATATCTGTGTGTGTGCGTGCCTGTGAGTGCGCATACCTCTGTGTGTGTCTAGGGGTGCATGTGTGTGCACCCATGAGGGCATGGCAAAGGTCTTGCTAAAGTCAAGGTACACCACAGCCAGTGCCCTCCCCTTCCCCACAGTGCCAGTCCCCTCCTCACAGAAAGCAATGAGGTTGGTGAGGCATGATTTGCCCTCGGTAAACCCAGGTGAGCTGCTCCCAACCCCCTTCTTGCCTTTCATGAGTCAAGCAAAGGCTTCTGAGATTATTTGCTCCTTCTTCCTTCCAGGGACTGAGTAGGGACTGTCCAGTCAGCTCCTTGAACACCCTTGGATGCATCCCATGTGGTCCCATGAATTTGTGTATGTCCAAATAATAGTAAGAGCTCGTTAACTGTTTCTGCTTCTACTGTGGGTGCTGCTTCATTCTCATAGAGTCCGTGCGAAGGCTCAAGGATGTGGTAGGCCTGAGGAGAAGCCATACCAGTAAAAAATTAGGAGAAATAGGCATCGAGTACATCAGCCTTTTCCCGATCATTTGTCACCAGGTCCCCATCCTCACTGAACAATAAATAAGCCCACACCTACTTAGCCTTCCAAGCACCCCCATCCATGGCTAAAGCCCATATCCATGTCCACGGTACTCAGGGACAGACAGTGAGCAGGGAAAGGGCTTTTGTGGGGGTGAAAGGGCTCCAGTGGGGCACGTTACTCTCACCAGCTGCATCTCCCCCTCACGCCAAGTGCAGATCAGTCTCCCCTCAACCACACTGAAGCCTTGGACACAGGACTTGCAGAAGATGACTCTGTCAAGTCCAACTCCTGTGTGGTGACCCTGGACAGTGTACACAGCCTCCGTTTGGGTGCGAGTCTTCTCCACTAACTCTAGATGCCTAGAGGTTGAGACTTGTGTGTGTGTGTGTTGTTTAAGCCAGCTGTCTGGTCTATCTTGAGTGTGAACAGAAGAAAAATAGATGCTGGTAGGCATGGATTGCCTGATCTGTACGAGACAGGGTGAACTGAGGTTTGACAGTGCCTATTTCTCTCCGCTGATGATCAACGGAGCAAAGATGAGCAGCTCACCTGCAGACACCTGCTCTGGAGGCAAGGGAGATCAATTTCCCCCGACTCATGTCTTGTCTGACTTTGCGCTTAGATCTTTACTTAGATCTTCACTTCAAGGAAGACTGAAGACTTAGGCCTTAGCTGCAGTGAGAGGCTCGGAAATGAGGTAGGTCAATCCCTTACCTTACTCTCTCTCTATTCCAGTGTCCAGAGTTGCCTTTAGTTATCTCCACCCTGGAGGTTTCAAGACCACATGAATATCCAGCACCAAATACTTGACGTTTCCAGTTTCTTGGGACGTGGCTGTTTCAGACGTCTCCCGCCTGTCAGCAAGGGGCCACGCAAGAGAGCACGGAGCTCCTGACAAGGTTCACACACCCCAGCTGCAGGCAGGAGGCAAACACCCAGCCTGACAGCCACTTCAGAGAACGGCACTGCTGTTCTTAGGTTGGCCGGTGTGAAGAGAGAGCATCACCCATCTCCAGCAAACCCATGAGATCCCCGGAGATCCAACTCCCTGTGGCACACAGCGGGGAACAGAAAACCGCCTCCTCGGTGCGGCCAGTTTGAGCTTCAGTGCGTTAATGAGGTGGGTGTGGGGATGTTTTTATGCTCACGATGCTGGTGACCCTCTGGTGTATACTCTCACTAGATAGAGCTAAACTGGAGGCAGTTTACACCGTGTGTGTGCACACAAAGCCCCCTTTGTGGAAGTACAGTGGTGGCTGTCAGGGGGAAAGAACATCGGGAGCACAAGCTGTGGGTACCTACCAGGTGGATGGAGAGGAAACAACGTTGGGCCATTGTGTACAGCTTGAAGTGAGTCGGCAAGCTGCTCATCCACACTTCTCCTGACATCACGGCCTCCAGAGCTCCTCCAAGAAATCAACCTCTTTCCAATGTTCTCCCTCAGCCAAGGGGACCAAGGCTTCATCTGGAGGATGGTGCATGAAGAGATGTCGTTTGGATCATTTCCATTGGCCGCGTTGGTGAATGAAGCCTGCCCAAGCCCTCTAGCACAGACTTCCAATGCCTTGCATGTTTAAGGAGAGCCAGATTAAGGGGGATTTCTCTGCTCTTTAGCCACATGAGATTTCTGGTATGTCAACTCCTAAGGAGGAAGAAAGGAGGGAAAGGGATCCTTGCGGTGGTGGTTCAGCTCCACCTGTCTTAGATACCTACCTGAGGATGAGATCGGTTCTCCCCTAGAGAACTGATCAAGAATCCCCCTCTGTCTGCAGGGAGGGCATAGATGAAACCCTTCGGTTCACCTGGCTTCTCAGCAGAGCTACCCTGGGGGGGATCCAGCTCAGAGAATTTTGCCTTCAATCACTGAGGCATGGATATCTCTGCCCAAGTTGACACGCCCAACATCCATCCGAGCTGCTCGCTGGACTCCTGCCTTAGTCCTCAGAGGCAACCTGGCACTTCTAGAGGGCTTTTAGCCCTGTATATGAGGCAAGATGAGCCATGACTCTCTCCCAAGTGCCTTTTCTCTGTCCAAGGAAGGGGGGTAAGCTGAGGAGCTGAGATAAGAGTATTTCATCATACATCTTCCAACTTGGTCAGCAGAAGTACTTCCCCTGACTCTGAGATGGCAAAATTACAAGGAGGTGAGCCTTACCCCTAGTAGCTGTGCTGAGAAGGAGACATCAGTGGAGGTAATGGAGGTATTTGCAAAAGCTTCCTGTGCTGAGCCTTGGGAGAAAGCAAATGTACGAGACCACGCGTCCTTGAGTAATGACTGTCATGCTAGCCTGCTGCCCTGTGCTGCTGCCATCTCAGTTGGAAACTGTGGGAAAATAACGGAAGATCGGCGAGGAGGATTGTAAACACGCTCGAGTGACTTGCAGCTGGGGTGTCGAAAAACACATGTATGATACTAACCGTTGTTTAGCCCTGCGTGTAGGACAAGTGGGACATCTGTGTTTAGATAACATAGGGCATTCCCGGGTCTCCCCTGGGTGGTATTTGCACTGATGTACTCCCTGACAGCCATGGGCAATGCATCCATCATAGCCCTCGTGTGGATGAATAGCATCCTCCCTACCCCAGTGCACTTTTTCCTCTGTAGTCTCGCCTTTCTGGAGATCTGGTACACTACGGGTGTTGTTCCCAAAGCCATGGGAGTCATGCTAGGGACTAGCCAGACCATCTCCTTCGGTGTCTGCATCCTCCAGTTGTTCTTTCTTCTCTCCCTCGGCTCCACTGAGTGTTTTCTCCTCTCTCTCATGGCCTATGACCGCTACCCAGCCACACGCTACCCCTTGGGATACAGCTCCCTCATGAACAGTGTCCTCTCTGCTCGGCTGGTGCTCAGCTCCTGGCTGGGAGGCTTTCTGGCCACCTTGCTGCTGGCCTTTCTGACATCCAGGCTGACGTTCCCTGGGCCAGATGTCATCAATCATTTTCTCTGCGATATAGATTCTTGTATCCAGTTTCTGAAGGCACTTTTTTAATTAAAAATATGCAAATGGCTGTGCTTCATGCTAGATATGTCAGGGCATTTCCACATCTAAAACCCCACATCAGTTTTTAACAGTTCTTGTTCCACCCATTTTGGGCTTTGTTGTGAAAACACCTTAATGTGATTGGCCAAGTCCCCAGCCTGCAGGGCTCTGAAAGGCTGGCTGGGTAGCAAGCCTCTCTTCACACTCATTGGGAGGACATTAGCACTTCCAGAGGGCACTTGATTTTCCCCTTCCCTTTCTCATTCCAGAACAGATGAATCATGTTCCCAAAGCTCTTCTTTCTGCACACTGACAGTGAAGGGCGTCCATGCGACCACTTCATGAGGAGGGGGCACCAACTCGGCAGATACACTTTTATGAACAGAGTGGGATTGATTTCACCTGGGTGTAGAGCTCTCCAGGTGAGATGATTGAGTCCGGACTGAACGTCTACTCCTCCCTTCTGGAAGCAGTGGTGCTTCTGGAGGCGATTCTCCGGCGTCCACCTGTCCTGGGCATTTGGCTCTTAGACCTGCAGCCAGGCCCAGGCACCAGTGCCCAAGGACAGGCTGATGCCCACCCTTGTCAGCCGTGCTCTCTTTCTCAGTGGCATTTGGGAAAATCCCTGGGACAGCCCACTGAGGCTGGAGAAAGAGCCTGAGCCTAGGTCTGTCCTCACGTAGCCATCACTGCTTGTCATTCCTTGCTTTTGGGGGAGAATTGTGTCTGTGGAGTGTTGAAGCCCTCTGCAGCCCTGGAGATCAATCAAAAGCAGGACCTGAAATGTCCAAGGGACCCGAGACACAGCAGAGTGCGGAACACTGAGGGCTGCCATCAATTCCCCATCAACGCTGCTCAAAGGCCCCTGAGATAAATAGGGGCATGCAAAGCCTCCAACAGGGCTGGCCGAGCAGACCCACGTCACTTGGGAGAGGCAGGCCACCCTGGAACAGCAGCAGGACAACAACCAAGTACCCTGGGCTTTCTCAGGTGAAGTGGATGATACTTCATGAGCAACAGACTCCAATTCACAGGGTGGGATCCAGCTGGAAAGTCAGCACCCTCCAGCTGAGCTTCCACATGCAATGCTGGGGTGGGACTGCCTGAGAAGAGGTCCCCACAACCATTCCATTGCCTATGGGAGGAAACAAGATCACTGAGATGTGGTTACCAGCTGTGGGACAGAGGAACCAGCATGGACTCAGGGACATAGGGGTTCCTCCCAGCCGAGCACTGGTGATTTCCCTGAGAAGGAGAAGAGACGTGACAAAGAGTGGGACCACTCTCCGGCAGTGGGTGAGTGCAGGAAGGGTTTGAACAGAGAATCTTGTCCAACGTCTGGCTGATGGGTCTCTTTCACTTGCTGACGCCCAGATGCAGGACAAGGAAGGGCTCTTCCCTCCTTGGGCTACTATGGCCACATGGCAAAACCTTAAGAGCAGCTGTGCCTCCTACCAAAAGCCTCGCTCTCCAGCTGTGGCCATCAGTGGAGGCACAGGGAAAGGGAAGAAGAAGACAAGCTGAGAGGTTACTTGCCCTGAGCACTCACTCCAGTCTACCAGCCATTTTAAGCAGAGGGCATTTACAAGCCTGGTTTGGCTTGTTTGTGGTGTAGCCTCCAATGGGTCTGCCCCAAGTCAGGTTCCTTGGGCCCTTTTCATCATCAAAGACGCTGGCTCTGGATACAGCTGTAAAACTGATGCTGGCACGTGCTTCACAGCAGCACAGGCTGGGGAGGCAGAGGCCCAGCCTCCCCACAGCCCCAGGTGCCACTGCTGGGCAGGCTGGGCTCAGAGCTACATGCAAGCGGTGGCAGGGAGGGAACCGCTCCTCAGAGCACCCCCACCTTTCTGTGCAGTGCTGCAAGCTCTGGGCACCAGTGTGGGCTCAGTGCACAGAAATAGGCAGCGCTGTCCTGGAGCTCGGCACCCCGCACATGCAGAAGCACCTGGGAGGTCTCCACAGACAATGCAGAGGAGAACCTCCCCGAATCCTCGCGAACTTTGTACTTGCTCACCCACAGCAGCATCTGAGGGGACTGGTTTGGGAGCTGCTGGTACCAGTAGAGGTAGGGAATGGCAGAGCTGGTGGAGAAATTGCAATGCAGAGTTGCGCTGTGTCCCACCTGGATGGTCACTTCTGCTGGGAACTGGAGCACAGAGTCCTTTTGGGCATGACCTGTAAAGCCAGAAAGAGCTTTCAGCTTTGCTTGCCCGTGTACCTGTCCGTCTGTCACTTCATCAGCTTGCTCACTGTCCCCACTTCCCACCTCACTTTTCCTCGCCTCTGAAATGCTGAGCTGTTTGTCCCTGCACACTTCTTTCTGCAGGATCTTGCCACTCCTCACGCCCCAGATCATCCTGCTTTTCAGCAGTACTCACAGGTCTTTCAGTCCACTGATTCTCTCCATATCTGCCTCTGAGCTGTGTTAACTGCTGGTCCCTCCTTCAGCAGCAGCGGACACGAGCTGTTCCTCTCCCACCTCTGACCATACCTTCCTGCTATAACAGTTCCTCCATATGGCACACCGCATCCTCTGCCCTTGCCCTGTCCTTTCACGGCATTTCAGCTCTTCTTGCTTCGAGTTAGCCTGCGCTGTTTGACCCCCAAACAGCGTCTTTCCCTCTTTCAGGCTTCATATCTATTAGCAGCACATTCAGGAATGCTCTGTACCTGCAAGTGGAAGGGGAGGTCTCACTCCTCCTCCTATGCCCGTTACTCCCTCCTGACATCTCCCAGATTACGTGCCGTGCCCGTCTGCAGCCCCAGCTCTCCCTACAGAAACACTCCCGGATCCCCCGGGCAGCCAGGCCTCGCGTCTCCTCCCTTCCACCACCAGCTGCGCAAACTCTTGCCTCCTTCTCCCCAGCCTGAAAGTTGCATCTCACCAAAGTCTGCCAGTCCCAGCAGGGCGGCCAGGAAAATCAGGGCCATGTCACGCTCCCCCTTCATGGGGTGCCCGGGCACCCGCCAGCATGAGGGACCTGAGGCTTGCAACTTCACCTCTTCTGCCTCTGCCAGATCAAAGAGGCCTCCAAACCACAGCCCCGAGGGTGGAGCAAAACTCTCTCCCTGCTGCTCCAGGCCGGCCTCTTGGGGCCTGTCCCCCCAGCTCTGCCACAGGAAGGCTCTCTAGAGAGATAACAGACCCGTGGTTTGAGGACTGTCCATCAGAGGGACAGGCATCCCTCGCGGACTTCTCCTGACATCAACCACCGCACCAGCTGCACAGGCCTGCGCCCAGCTCTGCGGAGGTGGAGAAGGCACCCCTGCACCCCCCCGTGTCCACCCTGTCCCTGGGACCATCCGGATGGAGACAGGACCAGGCACACCTGAAGTGCCTGGACCCGGCTGTGGCACACTCTCGCCCTTCGCCTCTGGCCATAGAGGAGGAACCTGCAGGAAAACATCTCTGTGAGGAGCATCTGCTGCAGAAACCACGGCACAGGGACAGACAGACGCCCTCACCCTGGCAGGGGGAGGACGTGGCAACACAGCTCCCTGACGTACAGGCAGTCCCTCTGCGTCCCTCCGCCTACCCACATTACCCAAAGTCCCCAGCTGCTTGTCCCACCCTGGGCCCCAGAACACCAATACCCAGGCAAGCAAAAGGGCCGCTTGCTTTCCATGTCTTCTGCTGCCTGCTGCCTGGAGCAGGGCTCCTCTGCCACCTCTCGCCCAGGGCCCTTTGCTCGCACCGTTGGCAGGGACTGCAGAAGACAGGTTATCAGCACAGCAGCCCCATTCACAACGCGGCTCCCACAAGGCCTTCAGGGTCCTGTTGTTCCCTTGAGACCATGGCAGAAGGACGGTGGGCTGCCCTCTGCTCTCCAAGGACTGCAACCCTGCCGGGAGCTCCCTTGCAGCGCCACTGCAGCTGCCACAGCCGTCCCCAGCTGAGGCAGGGAAGAGGGCTGAACCTTCCCTCTCTGCCTCCCAAGCCCGTGAACACGGACTGTCACTGCCTTGTCAGCTCCTGCAGCCACACGGGCCTCGCTGGGGACTGGCTGGGCCCAGGACCCCGTGCCCAGAGGCCTCTTTCCAGCCCTCACACACCTCAGACCTCCAGCCCCGTAGGGCAGCTTAGCAGAGCTCTTTGTGGCTCGCTCCTGAGGTCTCAGATGTGTCTTTCAACAAGTGCCCTGCTCCAGCTTCTCTCCTGTCTCCTGGACGTCACTTCAACACCAAGGGCTCTCAACGGAGGCGAAGGGGAATCCTGTGCAACAAGCTCGATGCCCCGAGCACCGGCCACTGCGGGATGCGCTTGAAGGTGTCTGTGACAATCAGTATCTCCTTCTCATGTTGGTGCTGAGGTCGAACTGCTGGCTCTGCAGGACGCCTTTCCAACACCAGCAGGAGCACAGCGGAAGCGGCCTGTGGAGCTGGAGGATTCAGTTTGTATTTGTGTGTCCGAGTGTCCTGGTTTGGGCTGGGCTGGAGTTAATTTTCTTCCTAGTAGCGGGTATAGAGCTGTGTTTTGAGTTTATTATGAGAAGAAGGTTGATAAGGCAGTGATGTTGTAGTTGTTGGTAAGTAGTGTGTTCAGTAGTCCAGGACTTTTCAGCTTCCCATGCTCTGCCAGGTGCACCAGAAGCTGGGGGGGCGCATAGCCAGGACAGCTACCCCAACTGGCCAATCGGGTATTCCATACCATATGACGTCATGCTCAGTATATGAACGAGGAAGTGTGGTCTGGGAATCAGCGATCGCTGTGTGGGGACTGGCTGGGCATCGGTTGGCAGGTGGTGAGCAATTGCTTTGTGCATCACTTGCTTTGTATATTCTATTATTATTATTATTATTATTATTATTATTATTATTATTATTATTGCTTCTCCTCACTTTTACTTTATTTTATTTCAGTTATTAAACTTTCTCCCAACCCACAAGTTTTCTCAGTTTTACCCTCCCTATTCTCCCCCATCCCAGTGGAGGGGGGGCTGGGGTTACACCACGACCCTCAGTCTCTTTACAAGGTTACCAGCCAGAAACCACCTCTGGTTGTGGTTTCAAACCAAAGGCTTGTATTAGCCCTGTACCAGTTGGGTCTCTCTGCTCTAACAGGGCCTGGCTATGTTCGTGGGGTGAAAGCGATCCCCAGCCCCTGCCCGTTGCGCAGCAGCAGTGGCCGGTCCCTGCGGCAGGACCGAGGGCTGCCCGGCTGCCCGGGGGCAGGAGGATCTCTGCTGCCCGCCTCCCTCTGCAGAGCAGAAAGGCGCTGCTCCCGGCCAGGAGCCCGCGGGGCCGGCGGCTGCAGTCGCTCCTTCCCGGGCACCGCCGGACACCGCCACCGCTCCGGCCGCCTTTCCTCCCCGCCGCCGCCGCCACTGTCGCGGGGGATTTCTGTCCGCGTCCCGGTGGGAGTGCGGGGGTGAGCGGGGTGCGGGGCGGGAGAAGGTTTCTGCCCGGGGGCGGCTCCGGATCCGCCACGGGAGGAGCTCCCGGGGCTGCGGAGCGGGGGGTTCGGGTACTTCTCGGGCCCGGTGCCGGGGCCGGTGCCGCTGGGGCGGGGGAACCGCCCCGGGGCGGGGCGGGGCGGGGCGGGGCGGCCCCGGCGGGCGGAGCGGCAGCGCCCCCTGGCGGGCCCGCCCGGGGCTGTCCCCCCGCCCCCGACACACACGCCCGGCCCCGCCCGCGGCGGTTCGTGCCCGGCCGCAGCCCCGGCTCCTCTCCCCGTGTCTCCCACGGCGCAGTAATACACCGCCGCGTCCCCGCGCCGGGGCCGGGCGAGCCACAGGGCGCTGGACCGGCGGTCTGCCGCCACCGACAGCCGCCCCGGCGGCTCCTGCACCTCCTTGGACCCTTTAAGACCTCTCACGAGGAGTTCGGGGCCTCGGCCCGGGAGCTGACGGTACCAGTAGATGTACTCGCTGGTCCGTATGTTGGGGTGTGAGCAGTTGATGGCGATGCCGGTGCCCTCGGTGGTCTCTGCCGACGGCTCCTGCTGCACCTGGGCTCTGCCCGCAGCCACTGCCGAGAAAGGAGAAGGAAAGGCCAAAGATCACCAAAGATCGCCCAGCTCTGATGGCTCTTTTCCCAGAGAAACCGTCAGGAAGAGCGGCAGTGAGACAGAGCCAGACTGGAGCGGATGGGGACGTGTCCCCATCAACAGGGATGGAGAGTGATCCTGGTGTGGGTGTGTGGAGCAAGGGGAGAAGTCTGGGGGGGCATTTGGAATTGGTGCATGCAGAGATAGAATGAAAGTCAGGTGCATGGAAGGATGGGTGGCGAGAGGGAGAGGAATCAGGGGAGTTGAGTGTGTTACAGTGAAGGAAGGAGGGCTGAATTCAGAAGAAGAAGAAATGCTGAATGCACAGGGGGATGAGAGGATGTATAGAATAACGGCATGGTGCAGGAAAGCAAACGTGCTTACAGGCATGAAGGAAGCAGAGGGAGAGATGAGAGAGGGGTCTCAGAGTAGGAAGAGGGGTTAGGGATGGTAGATGCCTGGAGAGAGTGGTCAAAAGATGGGTGGATAAATGGATAAAGAGCAGACAGGGAGAGGGGTTGTTACAGTGAAGGACAGAGGGCTATATTCAGGGCAGTAAGAACTGCGGAATGCACAGGGGAAGGAGAGGGGGCATGGAAAAGCAGGGATACGTGCAAGAAGGCTTGTACCGACAGAGATGATGGAAAAATAGGGAGACCAGGAAGAGGGGACTCGGAGGGTTTGGAAAGGGGGACGAGAGATGGCAGAGAGGCAGGGAGGGGGAAAGAGACGTCGAAGAAGGAGAGGGAAGAGCTGGCGCTGGGCTCCCTGGGGAACAGCCCGGGCACAGCCCCGGCCCCATCCACCACCGCCAGCCCCGCGCACCCAGGAGCACCGCGACCAGCCCCGCCAGCCCTGCGCCCCGGCACGGCCGCATCCCGCCGCTCCGCCGCCCGCGCCTCGCTGCCCCCCGCCAGCCCCGGCTCTCTGCTCCGGCCGCGGCGCCTCCTCTCCGCCGCCTCCTCTCCTCTCCGCCGCCGCCAGCTCCGCCCCGGGGCTGAGCCCTGCGCCGGCGCCGCTCGGGGTCTCGCCCGGGCTGAGAGGGCTCGGTGGCTCTGCAGGGGCACAAGTTGCTCTCCCGGGGAATGGGCTCTCCCCTCCTCCAGCAAGGACTCCCCAGCAAGAATAAGGCTGCACAGCGCCGGGGGCAGCCCGGGGCAGCAGCAGGGCCCTGCCCCAGGAGATGGAGCAGCTTCCCAGAGCTGTCTCCCAGCTCAGGGGCTGGAAACAGCAGCCACTGGTGTCCTGCGGGTGGGAGTGAGGAGGGTGAGAGCCTCCCTTCAGCTGCCCCTCTGCAATCCCAGCACCATGCCTAAAAGTGGTGTTGAGGCAAAGGGGGTGTGAGGACACACGTGCCCATGGGTGTGCAGGGCTCAGGGAGGGCAGGGGTGGTGGGGACTCACAGAGTGAGAATGTAGGTGAGAAGGGACCTCCAGAGGTCATCTAGATCACCGCCCTGATCGGAACAGATCCCATTAGATCAGGTTGCTCAAGGTCACATTCAGTCCAGCCTTGAACACCTCTGCAAGGGCTCACTGTGGTCTCATGTTCAGCTCGGTGTCCTAAAACCACACATCCTTTTCTGTGGATCTGCTTCCTAGGAGCCAGCCCCCAGCCTGCATGACTTCATGGGCTGGTTCCGCCATCAGATGCAAAACCTTGCTGTTGCTCTGTTGAACCTTCATGAGGTTCCAGTCAGCCCATTTCTTCATGGTCACAACTCTTGGAGCCTGGTAGTCCAGCCAATTTTCCATCCACCTTATCAGGCTCTTTATGAACCCATTCATCACCAGTTTGTTCCTAAAGGAAGTGCGGGAGAGGGTGTCAAACATCCTTCTGAACTCTGGGTACACACATCCCCTGCCCTTCCCTCCTCCACAGTGCCCATTACCTCCTGAGAAAGCAATGAGGTTGGCCCTCAGGTACACTAGAGCCTCAGCTCAGCAGCAGCTCCATGGAGAGGGGAATCAGCCCTGGCTGAGATCTCCCAGCAGAACTCCCTGGCAGTGATCTCACCGCGGTCACTAAAGGGAAGGGGGGAAGCCCTCGACTGCAAGCTGGACCTGAGCCCAGGCAGACAGACCTTCAGGAGGGGAGATGTGCTAAAGAACTTTCCACAATGTGCACAGCCCTTGTTGGAAAGAGGGTCTCTTCTGGACACCCCTGTGGAAGAGCAGCAGGCTTTGGGAGGTGCGGTCTCGAATCCAGTGCCCCTTCCCTCCCAGGGGCAGTTGCCGGGCACTCAGACCGAGATTCCAAGGCAGGGCATGAAGGTCCTTGTAGGCGGAAGACCAAAGCAGTCATCATTTTGTTGACTTTCCCTGTGCAAGCCACAGGCTCTGTCCTTCCACTCAGAGCACTGCGATATCAAGCTCCGTGTTCCTTTCATTCAGTACCTGCTTGATCCAGGGTCTCACCTCTGCTTGACACAGCACCAGGCCGATGATCTACACAAGAACATTGGGCATTGGCTTGGACACGAGGCAGGTGTGTGTCCCACTGCAACACTGCGTTGGAAGCAGATCCGCTCAGGGATGGCCAGCACATGGTCGGCAGGATTCCTCAGCCTTTCTCCTTGCCCATAAAGCAAAGCCCATCCTTCTGAACTCTCTATCGCTGGAGAGAGCAGCTGTGTCCTGGCCTGGAGAGGCAGGGTGGGGGTCTGCCAGCCATGCTGGGGCACTCCCAGTATTGTTACACTGAACTAAAGAAAGGATCTAAGACGGAGTGAAACTGTCCTTGTTGTGGCCTGAAATCGGCAGCAGCGGAGTGTGAGCTCTGCAGGGGCAGGAAAAGGAGGGCTCAGGAGGCAGGAGCTGCATTTCAGGGCCTCTCCCTGGACAGATCTCTAGCAGGCTGGTGCCATCACCTTTCAGCTGCACTCAGGCTCCTCCTGACCCTGGGAACCTGCTGCTCTGTGGTGCTCATGGAGAGAGCAGTGGAGAGGGTCCTCAGTATGAGCAGCACATTCCCTCGTGATGAGGGCACACAAGGACACACACACGCTCATGCACATCGGTGTAGAGTCATGCACAAGTTTGTGCTCCCATGTGCATTCACACAATCCCAGACAGAAACACACAACAACCAACCGTGGACTCTGCTGAGGACAGCCAGGGACAACCACAGCAGGGCTGGAGCATTCTGGGATAGGACAAGGCCCCAGGCATGCCCATGGCGTTTTTTGTGTGCTCACAGACTGCACAGAGAGGGGATGAGTCAAAACAGGCCAGTAATTTTTCCTGCGGGCAGTGTTAGACAGGATGGGGTCAAAACCTAGGAGCACAATGCACACCTGGGGAGGCAACAACAAGTGACCATGGGGGTGAGCTGAGGAGGGAGGGAAAGACAAGGACATGGCACGTCCTCATGCGTGGGAGCCCATGGTGTGCAGCTGAGGATTGCTGGAGCTTCTTCCTGAGAACAGCACTTCAAACAGCCCCACCAGAGTGACCCAGGCTGATGTCACTTCTCTGCTCTGGACCCGTCCACCACGTGAGCTGAGTCTTCTGCCTGCACTGCTGCATTCCTGCCCTCGAAATCCTGGGGCCTTTCATCTCAACACTCAGGAGAAGCCTTCATTGGGGAACGGGCACGGCACAAACCTGGAAATGAAAAGGCAGCAGTGTTGGAAACCAAAGCACAGCCCATATCATTAGCTGCGATGGTTTGCATTCAAGATGAGCTGGTCAGAGAATTGTTACCTCTGCAAAGGGCCTCTGGTCCTGCGGCAATGAAGGGCAGGTGTAAAAGCCAGTCCAGGTCCCTGCTCTCTCATCCCCTTCTCTTGCCTCCTTCTGCTTGGAAACCAGGTGAGTCTGGAGCCCCTTCTCTTCCTCCTCCAAAGTGAGATCTCTCTTCAATGGACATCTCAGCTGATATTGCTCTGTCCTGTTGGGGTTTGGATCTTCTTCTCATGAGAGAGGGAAGCAGGAAAAGGTCTACTTAGAGAGAGGCTGGGATGTGTCTGAGGGGGCTTTTGGTCTACGAATTAGGAGAGAGCCTCCCTGGGCCAGGCTGCTCTTTGTAGGGTGATAAAGACCTTGTTGCTGCTGGCATAGTTTCCAGCTCCATACTCAGTAGTGGCCTTGGTTCCTTTGTGATAACCACGTTGCTCCTCACCCACTCTTGTGCTCTGCTTCCTCCCTGTCCTCTCTCCCAGGTGCACCACCGGACCCTTAGAGAATGTCCTGCTATGACCAATGCCTGCCATGCCGGCCCTGTGGCCCGACCCTGCTGGCCAACAGCTGCAATGAGCCCTGTGTCAGGCAGTGCCAGAACTCCACCATCGTCATCCAGCCCTCCCCCGTGGTGGTGACCCTGCCCGGCCCCATCCTCAGCTCCTTCCCACAGAACACCGTTGTGGGATCCTCCACCTCTGCTGCTGTTGGCAGCATCCTCAGCTGTGATGGAGTGCCCATCACCTCTGGGTGCTGTGACCTCTCTGGCATTTCCAGCCGCTACTATGGCAGAAGGTGCCTCCCCTGCTGAAGATGCTGGGGAAGCCCCAGGGAGACCCCTTGAGGAACTAGAACACGGTGCTGGGCAGAGGATCGATCTTCTGGATTTGTTTTCAGCATATCTGACCGACCTTGCCTTCCTCTTCCTTTTCTTGGTTTGCTTGGGATCCCATTGGCTACAAGGTGCCACCAAGGCCAGCCTGGTGGGGTCCATCTGGCTCCTCTCTCTCTATGGGGCAGGCAGATGGACATCATGCAGGAACATCTCCATGGCCAAGGACCGCAGACTCTTGGCTGCCTCTGGGGATCCCTGCACTGCTGATGTCACTTGGAGTGAGTTGGTTTCCCTCTTTTGACTCCTTAAAGTTCTGCTGCATTCAAGCCTGGCCTCCACATGGTCCTTCCCTCTGCGGACACTCCCCAAGCTGCCAAAGGAGAAGGGTGTTGCTCTGGGGTGGAAGGGGATGAGGGCACAAGGAGACCCTTCTCCAATCACAGAGGAACGGGAGGTTGGGACCCCCTGCAGTGGCTCCTCTTTTGGGACCATCCCTTGGAGCTGAGGAAGTCATCCCTGGCTGTTCTGCTGCCAGGGACTATCAGGCCTTGCCTTGCTGTGTCTCTGCCCACAAATGCCCAGAGCGGCGGGAGGCCCTGAGGGGTCAGCAGCCCCAACAGCTCTTGAGAAAGGGCGTTCCTCTTGCTATGGCCAGAGCTGTGCTGGGGTGGTGGGGGATGGGTGAGGGGCCCCAGAAGATGGTTTGCTTTGTAGAATGGCAATAGTGCTAAATCAGGGAAGAGCCCTTGGGATGGCCCATAGCTGATATTCCACCTTCGTCTCCTCTCCACCACCTAATCTAGGGCCCACGGCCAGCAGGCATGGGCAGGATTCGCAGCGAAAAGTCACCCATGCCGCTGAATGCATCAAGGCTGGAAAATGGAGCTAAGCCTGTGGGAGTTGAGGGCAGGCAGCACAGAAATGGGGACAGTGAAACGGTGTCTTTCTGAGGGAGATCAAGTTGCTCTGATACAGAGTGTGCAGGAGAACGTGAAGATCAGCAGGGACGAGGGAACTGGGTGCTCTTCCCAAGGGAGCTGCAGCTGGGCTCAGAGCTCTTGACTGCTTCATTGGTCCCCCCGAGAATTTGTGCTCAGGAATTGGCTGGTACTCGGGGGGGAGAGGCGTCTTTTACGTGTAAATCCCATCCCTTTTGATCAGTGGAAATGTCTCTGGGCAGCCACTATGGTCTCGTATCTTATTTCCTGCCATGAAAATCCAGATGTCTTGACAAAAGTGTACAAGTGGAAGGACGGAGAACCCCATACCAATGTCCTCCACCCAGAGGGAATTATGGCTAATGACACATGTCTCAGAACGACTGAAGGCCAAAACTTCATAAAGGCCTTTCCTTTGCATATCTGAATTCTTTTTTCCCAAATCATGCTATTAATAACCATCGTCTGCAGCAGCACAGTTGGACTTGCTAACCCCACCACAGTAAACCATGGAATAAGCAGAAGGTCCTTCTTAATGATGATAGCATCTGCAATTATCCTTGTTGTAGACGGAGGGATGGCATTTCTTCTGACAGAGGCGTGAGCCCTTTTGCCAAAGCACTGCCAAAGTGCTGCTACGGGCTCTTGGCATGATCCCTGGTTTGCCTGCCTGACAAAAATGATCTTGGAAAGGTAGGAAAAGGGCATAGGATCCATGTGGGTTTTAAACTCAAACTAAGCGCGTTGTTGCCAGAGGTTCTTTTTTTTTTATGGTGATTTAAACCATGGACTGAGAGCGCTGCGGCTGTTCTTTACACCACTCTTACTCCCCTGCTGAACCCCTTGATTTACACCCTAAGAAAGAAGCATGTGAAAGCTGCTGGTATTTGTTCATGTGAAATGAACTTCTGGCCTGGTTGTAGTGTTTGGCAGTAGAAATGATGACTACATCTGTTTCCATTTGAAGAAAATGCTCTAAAAGCATGAGTGACCCAAATGGGGTAATCCTTCCATGGACGGGATCTGCACGGTGTGCGGTGCCCTGGCGAGGGGGCAACACATTGACTGTGCTGTGGGAGTGACTGAGCACTGGCATAGGTTGCCCAGGGAGGTTGCCAAGTCTCCTTCCTTAGAGATACTCAAAAACCACCTAGACGGACTCGTGGGCAACTGGCCCTAGATGGTCCTGCTTGAGCAGGGGCGTTGGACCAGATGACCTCCAGTGGTCCCCTCCAACCTTGAACGTTCTGTCATTCTCTCGGTCTGTGAGAGCAGCTGATGTAGAGTAGCTCAGGGTTCCCAGCATCTGAAGGGATGGAACGTTATCTATGCTCTCCTCTCTTTCTTTCTAGACTTAGCGCTTATAAATGGCATTTTAAGGATTGCTTTGTAGAGGCTGAGTGCCTTTCTTACTGGTATAATTTCTGGTGTCCCAGCCTCCGTGTTTGCAGCCTGTGGGCAGTCTGGCTTGTCCCAGGCAAACCACCGCACTGCTGTGTGAATACATCAGTGGGGCACCGTTCCCTTTACGGAGCTGGGGCTGGTCCCACACCCCCACGTCTCTCTTAGGGAGATTGCTTAGGACAGTTGGGTGCATCTAAGGCTGGAGGAGTTTTTTCAGTTGTAATGTGGGGATTCTTTCTGGCTGCAGCAATATGGATGTCCTCGAGGTTTTACGTTATCCCTGACCCACAGACTTGGGACGTGGAGAGGTTCAATGTCTGGAAATGCCATGGTAGCTTCAACTCTGCTGTGGTTTCTCTCTTTTCTAGTGAGAAAACAGCTGACTGAACCAGTGTCAAGCTCTTGAGCTCACTACAGCGGATGGTGTGTGATTCATTGCCTTAACTGTGGGGTCTGAAGGACTTGCCTAGAGTTATGCTGAGATGCTGAGAGCGGGCATTGAGCGTGCTGGTTCTCAGTGGGGGGTGTGTACGTTCATGCTCACATACATGTTCCTCTGGCTGTGCTCATGTGTGCATTCATACATAGGCATGTCTGTATGTGTGCGCGCGCGTGTGCCTGAGGTACTGCACATGCAAGCGTGAGTGTGCACAAATGTTGCACGTGTGTGTTTGGTCACGTCTGTTCATGAATGTGTATGTTTTATCACATGCATGTGACTTCATGCAGGTGAGCATGGATGGGTGTGACATTGGTCAGCATATATGAAAGTGTGTGGGCATACGCGTCTGCAGATATGTGCTTTTATGTGTGTGCATCTCTGTACATGAGTGTGCATGAAATCTGTTTGCAAATACATGCGTGCTAGGACTATGCATACGTGTAAGCATGAGTGCTTGAATATCTGTGCATCCATGTTGGTATGGGGGGGTGGCTGTGCCTGTGTCTGCCCATGGGCTCCTTTGGGAACGTGTGTGCACACCTCTTTATGAGTGCACACGTATGAGTTACTCTTTGGGTGTGTGCAAGCTCGGGTGTGTGGTTGTGCCCAGGTGTGTGAGACCGTGTGTGCACACATATCTGTGTGTGTGCCTGTGAGTGCGCATACCTCTGCGTGTGTCTAGGGGTGCATGTGTGTGCACCCATGAGGGCATGGCAAAGGTCTTGCTAAAGTCAAGGTACACCACAGCCAGTGCCCTCCCCTTCCCCACAGTGCCAGTCCCCTCCTCACAGAAAGCAATGAGGTTGGTGAGGCATGATTTGCCCTCGGTAAACCCAGGTGAGCTGCTCCCAACCCCCTTCTTGCCTTTCATGAGTCAAGCAGTGGCTTCTGGGATTACTTGCTCCATCTTCCTTCCAGGGAGTGAGTAGGGACTGTCCAGTCAGCTCCTTGAACACCCTTGGATGCATCTCAAGTGGTCCCAACTGATAGTAAGAGCTCGTTAATTGTTTCTTCTTCTACCGTGGGTGCTGCTTCATTCCCGTAGAGGAAGGCACAGGGATGTGGTAGGCCTGAGGAGAAGCCATACCAGTAAAAACTGAGGAGAAACAGGTATCGAGTACGTCAGCCTTTTCCCAATCATTTGTCACCAGGTCCTCTTCCTCACCGAGCAATGAGACCCCATCTCATCACATCTTAGCCCTCCGTTTGCTGCCCATAGGCTCGGAGACACCTTTCCTGGTTCCCTTCACCTCCCTTGCTGGTTTCCACTCCAGCTTTGCTTTTTCCTCCACATTGCAGAGGACCATGCCTGTGCTCTGAGGAGGCTCTCCTTGAAGGTTACCCAGCTCTCCTGGGACCCTCTGTGCTGCAGGGCAGTTTCCCATGGCATCCTGCCAAGCAGGTAGGTCCCTGAAGAGACTGAGATGTGCTCTTCTGAAGTCGGGGGCAGTAATCCTCCTGTCTGTCTTGGTCAGTCCTCCGAGGATCTCAAGGCCCACAGTCTCATGGTCACCGCAGGCAAGGCTGCCCTTGAACTTCACATCATCCCACCGTTCTTCCTCATTTGTGAGTAGCAGGTCTAACCGAGCCTCTCTCCTAGTCCATTCATGGATTGCCTGCATCAGAAATTTGTCTTCCCTGTGCCCCAGCCATGTCCTGGTTTGCTTGTGCCCAGCCAGTTTGCTCCTGCAGCAGACACTGGGGTGGCAAAAGTCACCCATGGGTACCAGGGCCTGTGACTGTGGGGCTTTCCCCAGCCGCCTGAAGAAGGCTTCACCTGCCTTCTCTTCTGGAGCAGGAGGTGTGTAGCAGAGAGAGAACCTCCCCTGCCAGTCTGTCCCCAAGGGTGGGCGCAGGGGACAGGGTCTGGGGCCCTGGCTAGCACAGGCGTTGGGAGGTCACTCATGTGACTCCGTGAAGCTTGGAGAGGGTCCGTCTGTAAAGCAGAGGCTGTGCTGGGTGTCCCCCACCCAGCAGAGTGAGGGACAGTGCCTGTCCCCGCGTGGGGAGTTTCTGCAGCAGCTGCTGCTCATGCAGGTGTTTCCCTTGAGGAGCCACCTCTGTGCCCAGGGATTAAAGGACAGAAGAACCCTTTAGGGGAGGAGAGCAGTGCTCCAGGCACAGTTTGGTCATTCCTGGCTGAGCAGACAAAGGACATGTGGTGCCGAACGTGCCCGTCCATTATACCGGAGGAGCAGGAGCAAGCAACCTGCTCCCACGGGAATGTTTAATGTCCCCAGAGATTCCTTGGAACGATGGTCCAGTGGGGTGGATGAGGCACCTGCTGATAGGAGGCTGAGGCTGGGGCTGTCTCCCAGAGAGCAGAGGGGAACGGGGGCCCATGGATGCCCCATGCTGGGAGCTGCCTGGGTCGAGCTTTTCATTGTCTGCGTTTGTTGTGTTTTATCATTGGCCACGCAGACAGGAGAAGGAGAAGGTACAGCAGCTCTTTACATCACCGCCATGGCTGAAGTTCAGGAGGGAAATAACACAATGGAACCAGTTTTCATGTATCCCTGCCTCGAGAGAAGACAAACCCAGTTGCTGTCGGGGAGGATGGATGTGCCTCCTCTTCTTAATAGTGGTCAAGATGAACAAATCACTAATATAGAAATGCAAGGCTCAATGTGTGCAGCTTGTACTTTACCAGAGAGCTGAGCTTTCCCTGCATGTTTACATCACTGACAATAAGAAGACTGCGGCTTCATGTGGTGTGCTATGGGAACATTTGAGACCCTGTCTGCATAAATTGATGTCTGGAATGGACAGGAAACATTACATCATGGATAGCAGAGTCTCCTCAAGCCTGAGGAGATCAAAACTCCACATAGAATCCATTTGGGGAGGGAGGAAGCTTCCTGAGCACAGCCTCATTGCCCATCCCCAGCCTCAGCATCTGCAGTGAAGGGGAAATTCAAATTGTAACTGCTCAGCAATGGTAATTGGTGACCAAGGAATGATCGGTCATGGAGGGCAAGAAGGCCCAACTTCAGAAGGAGTTAAAGGGGCTGGAAGCAGGGATGCCCGAGACAGAAGGACTCCCTGTAAGGGAGTGCAGTTTCCCTTGGTGCTGAGATAAGAAATGGCCCCAGCATTGTCCTGCAGCCCTCCTGGAATGGAGAGCTCAGGAGCCACCTTGGGGCAGGAGAGCTGGGTTGAGGGATGGACCCATGGCTGGGCTAAGGCGCCCCATGCAACCGGTCGCGGGATTGGTGCTGATGCAAGTGTATATAAGGGATGTGCCTGTGATGCATCTCTGCAAACCCCTTGAAGAACCACTTATGGCGGTAGGACTCTGCCCAATGCGTTGTTCATTAACTTCTTTTTGTAATTATTTAAGCACAAACGTGTGTTTATTTCACCTCAAGGGGTAACACAAAAATCCCCCTACAGCAGCCTGCTGCAGATCTGGCTTGTCCCAGACACACCGTCCCCTGCTGCTGTGGGAGCTCATCACCACAACACTGCTCCCTGTGTAGGAGCTGCAGATGATCATCGAGCCCTCTAACTCCCCTGAGGAGACTGCAGGGAGCCCGGGGGGTTGTAAGGCTTCATTTGTACGTTGGTCTCTTTGCTTATTGGTTAGGAACATGGAGAGCGCCTGGGCCTTTGGCATTGGGGCTGTTCTGTGTGGTTTGCTCTGCCCCTCAGGCACAAACATCGCACTGGGACGGGCTGAACATCTGGAGATAACTGATGGCTTGACTCAAGTCCAGTTTGAGCCTTTACTTATTGAAGAGAGCAAACAAGCCCACAAATCTCTGTCAAAATGCCCTCTAGGGGCCTCTGGGTGGGGCTGGTCAGTGCGTGATGGACCTAATTAGTCCTGGGCTTGCAGGAATTTACTAACACTGAGCCTGAGGGGCTGAGAGCAAGCCCCTGGCATCCTGGTTCCCAGTAGGCTCTGTCCTACAGTCATGGTCACCATCTCCAGAGCCACTGACACCGACCCCTTTCAGAAAGAGGGTCTTGTCCTGCAGATCCCTGGGTGCAGAAGGGAAGCAGCGCTGCCAGGGGACACCTCAGGGCCCCTTCCCCCAAGCTCAGCCTTGCCCAGACACATCCCCTCCCTCCCCTGGGTTGTTGCACAGCCAAGGAAGCTCCCTGCACCAGGGTGTCTTGCACAGCACAGAGGTACAAGGCACTGTCAGAGACCTCGACTTCCTCCAGCCGCAGGAGGCTGTATTTCCCCGTGGTGTTCAGCAGCGTGGTGAGACGGCCATTGCGCTTGGGGCCAGCTGCTGCATGGTATGAGATACGCTGTGGGGCTTGGCCTTTCCTCTGCTGGTACCAGAGCAAACCTCGAAAGTCAGAGGTCTGGTATGTGCAGGTGGTTTGGAAGGTGTCTCTCTGCCTCACCGTGACTTGTCCTTCTTGCTGGGTGACGGTGGTCTGCCCCATGGTGCCTGGAAGAAAGTGAAGGTCAGCAGCTCTGCAGGGAAAGGCTCTGGGAAGCAAACCAGGAGTGGATGCAAAGCCCTAGTGGAGAAGGTTCCCTGTCACTTGCCCTGCAGGAAAATCCTGAGGCCTGGGGACAGCCAGGGGAGAGTGGTTCTGGGCAGGAGCTTGGAGCTCTCAGTCCAGCGTGGACCCTGAGGAGAGCTGTGCTGTGTCCCTGCTCCTGCTCCTACTGCCCAGAGGACCAGGGAACAGCCTGTCATGCCTGACCTTTGTGTGCTGGGACCAGCAGCCCTCCAGCAGGTTGAGGGGCCCATGGAGTTCCTTCCCCATCGCTGTCATCTCCAAGGGCTCCTGGGTGCCTGAATACATACAAAGCTGAGCTGAATGGTAGAAAGAGGAAGCCCTGGCTGTGTTGATAACAAGCAGAAAACTGGAGGCCATGGCAGACATATGCCAGCCAGGAGGCAGACTGGGGCACCCTATTAATGTCAATGGGATGAAGGCTTTTTTGGAAAGGGAAAAATGTGGGAGTGCAGCGACAGCTGAGATCTCCTGTAGTGACAGCAGGAGCATCAGAAGAGAGAGGCAGAGGGAAATGGATTGAAAGGGAAAGAAAAGCAGGAGAAGGGGTCTGAGGTCTCTCTCCTCTTCTCTCCTCTCTCCTTTCCAACAGCAAAGGCGTCTTGAGAGAACCGGTGCAAACCCACAAATGTGAGGTGACATTTCCCAGCGTTTTCCTGTAATTCAGGAGTAGTTCCCCACATGGTCCTGATAAGGCTGGCGAGGGTTTCCTGGGGGGAAGATGAAGTCTGCATTGATGAAAAGCCAGGACTTACCCAGCCGTTGCCCCAGGAAGGCAGCGAGGACGAGATATCCGAGGGGCATGCCGAGACCAACCTGCCTGTTTGCTGAGCGAGAGAGAGTCAGAAAACGAGAGAACAGAGCTGCCGGAAACGACTCTGCTGGGGGAGCAACGGAAGAAGCGGGGAAGAGAAAGGATCTGTTCTTGCTGTGCCTGAAATGCTCCTTCTGGGTTTCTCCCTCCTCCAGCAGCACCACCTGTGGCTCCCCCAGCCAACGGCAACTGCACATTTCTACAACGGGGGCCCTGGGGGTCTGGGGGCAACAGTCGTGGGAAGGGGCTGTTCCCGGTCAGCTCGCAGTGGAGTCCTCACCTCCCCAGCTAGAATCGCCTGCTCTTCTGCACACCCACTGCCGGGCCATTTGGGAGGTCAGGGCTTTCTTCCCCACTGAGGGTTCACATCTTCCCCTGGGGTCCTCAGCTCTCTGGGGACGTTGTTATTTCTTCTGGGAACAGAAGTCTCTTCCGTTTCTCTCACGTCTCCCCTTTCTTTCCTCAGCTGCCTGGGAACAACGCCCCTGCCCCAAATCCCCCAAGACAGGAGATGAACCCTGCTGTGCAGCAGCCCAGGGTCTCTGGCTGTGTCCTGTTCTGGTGCGAGAGAGGAACCTGGCTCCAGCACTGCTGTTAGATGCCACCAACCCAGGATGACAAGGAGAACCTACTCCTACTCTGGGGAAAGGGTGAGGGGTCAGCAGGGAACAGGATGAGGAATCAGGGGGTCACCCCCTACTCCCAGGGAGCCCATGGGGCACCCATTGGAGTGCTGCACTGCGAGGGGTGGGGATAGGGCAGCCCTGCACCCAGAGCTGAAAGGGTGATCCCGTGCCCCAGTCGTGGCAGAGATAACAAACTGTTCATTATCGTTAACCTGACCTGAGCAGGCACGGAGCTGTGCGGTGCTGAGCTGTATATATCACTTGGCAAACTGGGCAACGTTGCCACAAACACGTCCTTGTCTTGACCTAGGAGTGAAGCACCGTGCTTTCATACAAATGTCCTTTTGCTCAACAGTAGATATCAGGAGTGGTTTATTTCCAAGAAAATCCCATGAAAACTTCAAAGACGACAATGCCAGTGAATCTCAGCATGGGCAGGATTTGCACTATGTGCTCAACCCCAGCTTATGCTCCAAAACTCAGGGTTCCCAGCATCTGAAAGGGCATAACGTCATGCATGCTATCCCCCTTGACCTTCTTGTGTTATCCCCAATTAATGGTATTTTAATCAACTCTCTGTGGAGCCAGAGTCCCATTCTTAGTGGGATCTATCTACACACATGGTCCACCCTCATTGTTAAAAAAACCACAATTCCAAATTTCTAGTAGGAATTTCCCCTGTTCCAGATCGTGTCCTTTGCCGTTTGCTCTATCTCTGTGCTCAGGCAGAGTTTGGCTCCATCTGGCCCTTCATCCTCAGTCAACTGTTAGAAGGATCAAAAAGCTCTCTCTTAAACTTCTCTTCCAAAGGCTGAAGAAGGCCAGTTCTCTCAGACCCTCCTCATGCCTTGTGTTACAGAAACACAGAATTGGTAAATTTGGAAGGGACCTCTGGAGGTCAGGGGATCTAAACCCCACCTCGGGAAGGGTGACCTAGAGCGGGTTGCAAAGGACCATGTGCAGATGGATTTTGAATACCTCCAAGGATGGAGACTCCATGTCCTGCTTTCGGCTGGGGTAGAGGAAAATTTCTTCCTAGTGCTGTGTTTTGGATTTAGTATGAGAAGAATGTTGATAAGACAGGGATGTTTTTAGTTGTTGGTAAGTAGTGTTTCCAGGAGTGAAGGACTTTTCAGCTTCCCATGCTCTGCCAGGTGCACAAGAGCTGGGAGGGAGCATAGCCAGGACAGCTACCCCAACTGGCCAAGGGGGTATTCCATACCATATGACGTCATGCTCAGTATATGAACTAGGAGGGGTGGTCCAGAAAGTAGCGATCGCTGCTTGGGTATCGGTTGGTGGGTGGTGAGCAATTGCATTGTGCATCATTCATTTTGTATATTCTACCATTATTATTATTATTATTATTATTATTATTATTATTACCCCTTCCTTTTCTGTCTTTACCTCAACCTCATTCTCTCCCCCATTCCACTGTGTGGGGAGGGAGTGAGCGAGCAGCTGTGTGGTGTTTGGCTGCCTGCCGGGTTAAACCACAACACTCCACAACCTGCGCGGGCATCCTGTGCCAGCGCTCCCTCACCCTCACAGTGAAAAAGTGTTTCTTGGTGTTCGCACAGAGCCTCCTCTGTTTCAGTTTGTGCCAAATGCCTCTTGTCCTGTCACTGGACACCATAGAGAAGAGCCTGGAAAAATGAGAAACGCACTGAGGTGCCTCCAGTCACTGGTCCTTTGACCTCTCACACAGACACGTGAGATGTGGTCCCTCCGGTTGGTGACAGCAAGAGGTATGAGCCCTGTGACGTGTTCTTCTTTCTCCAGTTGCTGGCACTTAGACCTTGCTACACACACCCTGGTCCATCCAGCTGCTGGCATCCAGGCCTACAATCCCCATGGCCATTGGTTGGTTGCCCAGTTACTGGCACCCACATCGCTCTTTCACACCAGTCTCTCCAGTTCCTGGCTCTCACGCATGGGAAGTTGCACAGAAGGATGGTTAAGAAAGGGTTTAATAAGAAGGCAGGGGGACTGTGGTGATCAGGCGCAGGGCTCATCCCAACAAGGGCACTGACCAGCCCCTGCTGAGGTGCAGATACCTCCTTTTATCCTTCCTCCTCTCTATTGCCTCCCCTTGCTCCTCCCCAGTCCCCCCTCTCCCCCCCACCTTTGACCCTTCCCCTAAGCATGCCTTAACAAGTGTTGCCTAGTCCTGCAGGACCCCCCTCAGACATCCCAAATCCTCAGGTTCCTCTTGTCACCTCTTGTCACTTACAAAGCTCAGCCTGACCCACTTCAGAGCCACCCCAATAGTTCCCTAATGGCCCATCAATTAGAGGCTGCAGAGCTCTGGTCTCCCTCCTTGGCTCCCTTATCACTTCCTCAGAGATTGGTGTCCCTGTCTGCTTTGTTTATCACTTTCCCTTTTACTTTTTCTTCCCTTGGAAAGGAAAAGGGACTTGGTCTGACAGCCTTAGTGAACCAGCAGCTCTCACCTCCCACATGCCCCGACAGTGGCCTCTGCTGAACTTGCTCGGGTGAGCGCGTTCCTCGGGACACTGAAGGGCTCCTGTCCCTAGAGAAAACTGGGTCTCTGGAGTCAAGGCTTTGGGAGGAAACCCCATGTTGAGCTCAGTCTTTGAAGTGTCTCCCTGCAACAACTGCAGAAATGCTAAGCCATGGCATTCCCTTTCCAGGAAGCCCGCGATGTTACAAACATGAAGGAAAAGGGAAAGACTGGCCAAAAGTCCAACCAGTTTCAGATGTAAGGTGGGTGTGAAAAAGCACTCAGGTCACATAAAATGTCATTCTGGAAGGAGTTAGTTTGCACCCCCATATTGCAACTTATTTATTGTTTGCCCTCCCAGATGTCCTGCATCTCCTGCAAGATCCTGAATCCACCCTCAGAGCTCTTTGTGTACAGCTGAGGATGAAGACAGACCTGAATTCCACCTCCAGATGGGATCCAAATCTCATCATTCTTACCCCATCCAGGTGGGAATGGGGCTTCTCATCCACCTTCGTGTGGATGAGACGTGTGCAGAGGGGGACAAACTGGATCCGAGAACGGCAGCCACCAGCATCTTTCTGTTGGGCAGAGAACCCAGAGGGACTCAGGGACACTCCCCCAGCCAAGCACTGGTGAGTCCCCAGAGCTGGAGGAGAGACCTGAAAAGCAGGGGGACAGCTCAAGAGGTTGGACAGGGAATCTTGTCCAGTGCCTGGCTGATGGGTCTTGCTCACACGTTGAGGCTTTCACTGATCCCCAGATGCAGGGCTAGGAAGACATTTTCCCTCTTTGGGCTTCTTTGGCTAGGAGGTTAAACCGCAGGAGCAGTCACGTCTCCTACCAAGAGTCCCCTTCTCCAACAGTGGTCATTGGGGCATGCTGAGGAAGAGTAAGATCTGGACAAGCAGCTGGGATACTTCTCCTGAATACTCACTGCTTGTCCCACTCAGTTTCAGGGCTCGGGGGTGTTCCTGAGTCTGCTGTGGCAATGCACCCCCGTGGCAAGGAAGGCCAACAGCGTGCTGGGCTGCAGTAGGAAGAGCATTGCCAGCAGGACAAGGGACCTGATCCTTCCTCCCTACTCAGCGCTGGTGAGGCCACATCTGGAGTGCTGGGTCCAGTTCTGGGCTCCCCAGTACAAGAAAGATATTGGAGCGAGCCCAGCGAAATGGTGCAGGGACTGGAGCATCTTCCCTATGAGGACATGCTGAGAGGTCTGCAGTGTTCAGCGTGGGGAAGAGAAGGCTCATGGGGGATCTTGGCAGTGTGTGTCAATAGCTGATGGGAGGGAATGAAGAAGAGATTCTTCTGCGTCAGGCGCCCTGGGGACTCCACACCTCTGCCACTCTGCTCTGTAGGGTGAGAAATTAGAGTTGTTGAAGTGCTCAGCCCAAGGAAAGACCCCAAACTGTGACCCTCACTGTGTTCCAGGTTTGCAAGGGCCAAGGGGAGGTTGTTCAGCAGCGGGAGGTTCATGTTTGGGCAGTCAGGCCACAGCTGGGCTTTTCTCAGCCCTCCAAGTCAGAAGGTGCTGGAGCATCCTCTCAGGCAGACATACCCTGGTGTAGAAGCGCTGCCTCTCAGCTCCAGGTCTCATGGCCAAAGGGGCCTGGGGCACCTGAAAGTTCCCGTAGGAGCCTGAAGGAAGAGATCAAGCAGTCTGCTGGCAGGCAATAGGAGGCTGCAGGCAGTTTTCCTGCTTTTTGCTCCTCCCCGAGATCACAGCCAGCCCAGCCAGCCCCCAGCCAGGGAGGAGTGTCCATGGTGAACTTCTCCTGCCATCCAGTGCCCAGCCAGAGGCAGGGGCCTGCACCCACGTCTCTCGGAGATGGAGACAGGCCCCTTCGCAGCCCCGATGTGCTCCTTGTGCCTCGCCAGTGTCTGAGAGGAGGAAGAACCAAAGGCACCTAGATCCAGGTGTCTGACGCCCTGTGCCCACAGGGGTTTCTCTCCCTTCTCCCCAGACCACAGATGAGGCCCTTCAAGGGAAATGTCTCTGGGAACAGCACTGCTGTCAACGTCCCACCCAGAGACAGACACACGGCTGCTCGTTGGCAGGAGGACGTCCAGCACAACCCTCTTTACCGCAGTCTTCTCACTGACCCTCAGGGTAGTGTGACCGACCCCTTGTCTGGGGATGACGCCTGCCAGAAGGGTGAGGAGATCATCGCATAAACTGGGGGTGTTTCTGCCCACAGGGGGATCAGACTCCTCACGGGTGGAGTGGAAAAGTGTTTTGGGGTTGTGCAAGACATGGGGTGTTCAGGGGAAGGAGCAGAGACAGGGACAGGGAAGGACCGAGGCTGCGGGGCGCGGGGACTGCGGGGCTCGGCGGGGCCGGGGCCGGGGCCGGTGCCGGTGGGGCGGGGGAACCGCCCCGGGGCGGGGCGGGGCGGGGCGGGGCGGGGCGGGGCGGCCCCTGCGGGCGGAGCGGCAGCGCCCCCTGGCGGGCCCGCCCGGGGCTGTCCCCCCGCCCCCGACACACCCGCCCGGCCCCGCCCGCGGCGGTTCGTGCCCGGCCGCAGCCCCGGCTCCTCTCCCCGTGTCTCCCACGGCGCAGTAATACACCGCCGCGTCCCCGCGCCGGGGCCGGGCGAGCCACAGGGCGCTGGACCGGCGGTCTGCCGCCACCGACAGCCGCCCCGGCGGCTCCTGCACCTCCTTGGACCCTTTGTTGCTGAGCGCCAGGAACGCGGGGCCTCGGCCCGGGAGCTGACGGTACCAGTAGATGAGGTCGTAAGACTTTATGTTGGGGTGTGAGCAGTTGATGGCGATGCCGGTGCCCTCGGTGGTCTCTGCCGACGGCTCCTGCTGCACCTGGGCTCTGCCCGCAGCCACTGCCGAGAAAGGAGAAGGAAAGGCCAAAGATCACCAAAGATCGCCCAGCTCTGATGGCTCTTTTCCCAGAGAAACCATCAGGAAGAGCGGCAGTGAGACAGAGCCAGACTGGAACGGATGGGGACGTGTGTCCATCCACAGGGACGGAGAGTGATCCTGGTGTGGGTGTGTGGAGCAGGGGGAGAAGTCGGGGGGGGGATTTGGAATTGGTGCATGCAGAGATAGAATGAAAGTCAAGTGCATGGATGGATGGGTGGCGAGAGGGAGAGGAATCAGGGGAGTTGAGTGTGTTACAGTGAAGGAAGGAGGGCTGAATTCAGAAGAAGAATAAATGCTGAATGCACAGGGGGATGAGAGGATGTATAGAATAACGGCATGGTGCAGGAAAGCAAACGTGCTTACAGGTATGAAGGAAGCAGAGGGAGAGATGAGGGATGGGTCTCAGAGTAGGAAAAGGGGTTAGGGATGGTAGATGCCTGGAGAGAGGAGTCAAAAGATGGGTGGATAAATGGAGGAAGAGGAGACAGGGAGAGGGGTTGTTACAGTGAAGGCCAGAGGGCTATATTCAGGGCAATAAGAACTGCGGAATGCACAGGGGAAGGAGAGGGAGCATGGAAAAGCAGGGATACGTGCAAGAAAGCTCGTACCGACAGAGATGATGGAAAAATAGGGAGACCAGGAAGAGGGGACTCGGAGGGTTTGGAAAGGGGGACGAGAGATGGCAGAGAGGCAGGGAGGGGGAAAGAGACGTCGAAGAAGGAGAGGGAAGAGCTGGCGCTGGGCTCCCTGGGGAGCAGCCCGGGCACAGCCCCGGCCCCATCCACCACCGCCAGCCCCGCGCACCCAGGAGCACCGCGGCCAGCCCCGCCAGCCCTGCGCCCCGGCACCGCCGCATCCCGCCGCTCCGCCGCCCGCGCCTCGCTGCCCCCCGCCAGCCCCGGCTCTCTGCTCCGGCCGCGGCGCCTCCTCTCCACCGCCTCCTCTCCTCTCCGCCGCCGCCAGCTCCGCCCCGGGGCTGAGCCCTGCGCCGGCGCCGCTCGGGGTCTCGCCCGGGCTGAGAAGGCTCGGTGGCTCTGCAGGGGCACAAGTTGCTCTCCCGGGGAATGGGCTCTCCCCTCCTGCAGCAAGGACTCCCCAGCAAGAATAAGGCTGCACAGCGCCGGGGGCAGCCCGGGGCAGCAGCAGGGCCCTGCCCCAGGAGATGGAGCAGCTTCCCAGAGCTGTCTCCCAGCTCAGGGGCTGGAAACAGCAGCCACTGGTGTCCTGCGGGTGGGAGTGAGGAGGGTGAGAGCCTCCCTTCAGCTGCCTCTCTGCAGTCCCAGCACCATGCCTAAAAGTGGTGTTGAGGCAAAGGGGGTGTGAGGACACACGTGCCCATGGGTGTGCAGGGGTCAGGGAGGGCAGGGGTGGTGGGGACTCACAGAGTCAGAATGTAGGTGAGAAGGGACCTCCAGAGGTCATCTAGATCACCGCCCTGCTCAGAACAGATCCCATTAGATCAGGTTGCTCAAGGTCACATTCAGTCCAGCCTTGAACACCTCTCAGGATGGAGATTGCACAATGTGCCTGGGAAACACGTTCCTGGGAAAATCGGGGGCTGGTCCCAGACCCTTGAGGACATCATTAAGGTCAGATAGGAGCTTCTAACTCTGCAGGAATTTTTTTTCTTTTCCTTGTAATATTGGGATTCTTTGGGGGCTGTAGCAATGGGGATGTTCTCTAGTGTTTGTATTATCCTTCACACACAGACTTGGGACACGGAGAAGCTCAATGTCTGGAAAGGCCATGACAGCTTCGACTCTGTTGTGATTTGTCTCCGTCTTACAGTGACAAAACTGCTGACTGAACCACTGCCAAACCCTTGAGCTCATGAAAGCTGATGGGACTGGCCAGTGACTGATGCGTTGCCTTAACTGTAGGGTCTGAAGGACTTGCCTAGAGTCATCTAGAGGGGCTGAAGGCTGGTGTCAGGATTCCTGGTTCTCAGTGGTGTGTGCATGATCGTGCTCACGTACGTGTCCATCTGGCTGTGCTCATGTGTGCATTCGCACATACATGTGTGTGCCTGTGGTAATGCACATGCAAAATGGGTGTGCACAAATGTTCTATGTGTGTGTGTGTTTGGGCAATTGTGTCCATGAGCGTGTACGTGTTTTAGCCCACGCACGTGCCTTCGTGCAGGAGAGCATGAATGTGTGTGACTGGTCTGCATATATGTAATTGTGTGGGCATAGGTGTGTGTAGATGTGTGCTTTTGTGTGTGTGCCTCTGTGTGGAGGAGCACGCATGTAGATCTGCATGCAAATGCATGCGTGTAGGAGCATGCATATGTATAAGCACGTGTGTTTGGATATCTGTGCGTACATGCTGGTATGGGGCGTGGCTGTGCATGTTGGTATGCACATGGACTCCTTTTGACCCGTGTGTGCACACACCTCTTTACAAGTGCACACGTATGAGTTGTTCTTTGGGTGCGTGTAAGCTCAAGCGTGTGGTTGTGCCCGTGTGTGTGAATTTGTGTGTGCACTGAAGGGGAAGTTCAAATTGTAACTGCTCAGCAGTGGCAATTGGTGACCAAGCAATGATCTGCCATGGAGAGCAAGAAGGCTCAAACACAGAAGGGGTTAAAGTGGTGGCAGCAGGAATGCCAGAGACAGAAGGATTCCCTGTGAGGGGGTGCAGTTTCCCTTGGTGATGAGATAAGAAACAGCTGCACATTGTCTTGTAGCAATCTGGAATGTGAATGCTCAGTGGCCACCTTTGGGCAGCAGAGCTGGTGCTGGAGGACAGACCCAAGGCCAGGCTGAAGTGCCCCATGCCAACGCTCACAGGATCGGTGCTGGTGCCAGTGCACATAAGGAATTGGCTCCTGACACATCTTTGCAGACTCTTTGCAGAACTGCTTATGGAGGTAGGACTCTGTCCAAGACATTGATCATTTGGTGTTTTTTTTTCTTCAAATCTAAGCAAAAGCGTGTATTTAATTTGCCTCAGAAGGCACCATAAAAATTCCCCAACAGCAAACATATCTGTGTGTGTGCGTGTGAGTGCGCATACCTCTGCGTGTGTCTAGGGGTGCATGTGTGTGCACCCATGAGGGCATGGCAAAGGTCTTGCTAAAGTCAAGGTACACCACAGCCAGTGCCCTCCCCTTCCCCACAGTGCCAGTCCCCTCCTCACAGAAAGCAATGAGGTTGGTGAGGCATGATTTGCCCTCGGTAAACCCAGGTGAGCTGCTCCCAACCCCCTTCTTGCCTTTCATGAGTCAAGCAATGGCTTCTGAGATTATTTGCTCCATCTTCCTTCCAGGGAGTGAGTAGGGACTGTCCAGTCAGCTCCTTGAACACCCTTGGATGGGGCCCATGTGGTCCCATGAACTTCTGTATGTCCAAATAATAGTAAGAGCTCGTTAATTGTTTCTGCTTCTACTGTGCGTGCTGCTTCATTCTCATAGAGTCCGTGGGAAGGGTCGGGGCTGTGGTAGGCCTGAGGAGAAGCCATACCAGTAAAAACTGAGGAGAAAGAGGCATCGAGTACGTCAGCCTTTTCCCGATCATTTGTCACCAGGTCCCCATCCTCACCGAACAATAAATAAGCCCACACCTACTCAGCCTTCCAAGCCCCCCATCCCATGGCTAAAGCCCATATCCATGTCCACGGTACTCAGGGACAGACAGAGAGCAGGGAAAGGGCTTTTGTGGGGGTGAAAGGGCTCAAGCGGGGCACGTTACTCTCACCAGCTGCATCTCGCCCTCACCCCAAGTGCAGATCAGTCTCCCCTCAACCACACTGAAGCCTTGGACACAGGACTTGCAGAAGATGACTCTGTCAAGTCCAACTCCTGTGCGGTGGCCCTGGACAGTGTACACAGCCTCCGTTTGGGTGCGAGTCTTCCCAACTAACTCTAGATGCCAAGAGGTTGAGACTTGTGTGTGTGTGTGTGTTGTTTAAGCCAGCTGTCTAGTCTATCTTGAGTGTGAACAGAAGAAAAATAGATGCTGGTAGGCATGGATTGCCTGATCTGTACGAGACAGGGTGAACTGAGGTTTGACAGTGCCTATTTCTCTCCGCTGATGATCAACGGAGCAAAGATGAGTAGCTCACCTGCAGACACCTGCTCTGGAGGCAACGGAGATCAATTTCCCCCAACTCATGTCTTGTTTGACTTTGTGCTTAGATCTTTACTTAGATCTTCACTTCAAGGAAGACTGAAGACTTAGGCCTTAACTGCAGATAGAGGCTCGGAAATGAGGTAGGTCAATCCCTTACCTTACTCTCTCTCTATTCCAGTGTCCAGGTTGCCTTTAGTTATCTCCACCCTGGAGGTTTCAAGACCACATGAATATTCAGCACCAAATACTTGACGTTTCCAGTCTCTTGGGACGTGGCTGTTTCAGACGTCTCCCGCCTGTCAGCAAGGGGCCACGCAAGAGAGCACGGAGCTCCTGACAAGGTTCACACACCCCAGCTGCAGGCAGGAGGCAAACACCCAGCCTGACAGCCACTTCAGAGAATGGCACTGCTGTTCTTAGGTTGGCCGGTGTGAAGAGAGAGCATCACCCATCTCCAGCAAACCCATGAGATCCCCGGAGATCCAACTCCCTGTGGCACACAGCGGGGAACAGAAAACCGCCTCCTCGGTGCGGCCAGTTTGAGCTTCAGTGCGTTGATGAGGTGGGTGTGGGGATGTTTTTATGCTCACGATGCTGGTGACCCTCTGGTGTATACTCCCACTAGATGGAGCTAAACTGGAGGGAGTTTACACCGTGTGTGTGCACACAAAGCCCCCGTTGTGGAAGTACAGTGGTGGCTGTCAGGGGGAAAGAACATCGGGAGCACAAGCTGTGGGTACCTACCAGGTGGATGGAGAGGAAACAACGTCGGGCCATTGTGTACAGCTTGAAGTGAGTCGGCAAGCTGCTCATCCACACTTCTCCTGGCATCACGGCCTCCAGAGCTGTTCCAAGAAATCAACCTCTTTCCAATGTTCTCCCTCAGCTGAGGGGACCAAGGCTTCATCTGGAGGATGGTGCATGAAGAGATGTCGTTTGGATCATTTCCATTGGCCGCGTTGGTGAATGAAGCCTGCCCAAGCCCTCTAGCACAGACTTCCAATGCCTTGCATGTTTAAGGAGAGCCAGATTAAGGGGGATTTCTCTGCTCTTTAGCCACATGAGATTTCTGGTATGTCAACTCCTAAGGAGGAAGAAAGGAGGGAAAGGGATCCTTGCGGTGGTGGTTCAGCTCCACCTGTCTTAGATACCTACCTGAGGATGAGATCGGTTCTCCCCTAGAGAACTGATCAAGAATCCCTCCCTGTCTGCAGGGAGGGCATAGATGAAACCCTTCGGTTCACCTGGCTTCTCAGCAGAGCTACCCTGGCGGGGATCCAGCTCAGAGAATTTTGCCCTCAATCACTGAGGCATGGATATCTCTGCCCAAGTTGAGACGCCCAACATCCATCCGAGCTGCTCGCTAGACTCCTGCCTTAGTCCTCAGAGGCAACCTGGCACTTCTAGAGGGCTTTTAGCCCTGTATATGAGGCAAGATGAGCCATGACTCTCTCCCAAGTGCCTTTTCTCTGTCCAAGGAAGGGGGGTAAGCTGAGGAGCTGAGATAAGAGTATTTCACCATACATCTTCCAACTTGGTCAGCAGAAGTCCTTCCCCTGACTCTGAGATGGCAAAATTACAAAGAGGTGAGCCTTACCCCTAGTAGCTGTGCTGAGAAGGAGACATCAGTGGAGGTAATGGAGGTATTTGCAAAAGCTTCCTGTGCTGAGCCTTGGAAGAAAGCAAATGTACGAGACCACGCGTCCTTGAGTAATGACTGTCATGCTAGCCTGCTGCCCTGTGCTGCTGCCATCTCAGTTGGAAACTGTGGGAAAATAACGGAAGATCGGCGAGGAGGATTGTAAACACGCTCGAGTGACTTGCAGCTGGGGTGTCGAAAAACACATGTATCATACTAACCGTTGTTTAGCCCTGCGTGTAGGACAAGTGGAACATCTGTGTTTAGATAACATAGGCCTGTGATAGACCTAGAGGCACCTATCGAACATGCTTGAGATGCCTGCCCTGCTGTGGGAAAGATCAAAGCACCGTGGTAAACTACGCCTGCGCAAATCCCTGATATGCAGGCGAAACCAGCAGGTTTATTGATCCTCCAGCACGGACTGAGCTCCGCAGTGCCTGCGTCCCAGGTGCTGCTTCGGGGATCCCCGCTTGGCGAGGTAATGAAAACGAATTTTCGCTTTGCATTTCACCCCTGGTTTTGTGGTTGTTCCTGTGTCCTGCCTGTGCCGGCTCACACAGAACCCCTTGTGATCAGCTGAAGAGGTGAGAAAATCTCTTCCAGCGCCACATTGTCATGAGAGTTTTCTGTTCCCTCAGTCTCATTTGCTGAGATTGCAACTCAGTATTTCCTGCCCTGAAGAGTGCAGGTGTGTTATTGCCTTCCTCTGCAACAGCCTTTCAGGGAGCTGGAGACCCTCGGCCTGCCATCCACAGTTTCCTAAGTGGGATTTTCATCTCATGGAAGCAATTGCATTCACCGTGTTCTAAAGGAGATGCCTGCGCTCGATCTGATAAGTAGTTCTCCATGCTCATTTGATGGTGTAGGCCTGATCTTCAGGGTCAGGTTGAGTTGTCCAAACACGTTTCTGCAGCAAAGAATTTCCCTGACAATTTTAAGTTAGGGCAGATGCTGTTTTCGCATGCTCTGCACCAACTACTTTTTCAGGGATGATGGCTTTGTTTCACTACCAGTAGCATCTGAAGGACCAGCACAGGCATGCGAACTCTCACAGAGACTTTCCTGTCTTTGCAGATGAACCTCAACACTTAGGGGCACACTGCAAATGGGACAAGTGTGGAAGAATTCATCCCTCTTGGCTTCCCAGGCATGTGGCATTCCCGGATCTCCCCTGTGGTGGTATTTGCGCTGATGTACTCCCTGACAGCCATGGGCAATGCATCCATCATAGCCCTCGTGTGGATGAACAGCATCCTCCCTACCCCAGTGTACTTTTTCCTCTGTAGTCTCGCCTTTCTGGAGATCTGGTACACTACGGGTGTTGTTCCCAAAGCCATGGGAGTCATGCTAGGGACTAGCCAGACCATCTCCTTCGGTGTCTGCATCCTCCAGTTGTTCTTTCTTCTCTCCCTCGGCTCCACTGAGTGTTTTCTCCTCTCTCTCATGGCCTATGACCGCTACCCAGCCACACGCTACCCCTTGGGATACAGCTCCCTCATGAACAGTGTCCTCTCTGCTCGGCTGGTGCTCAGCTCCTGGCTGGGAGGCTTTCTGGCCACCTTGCTGCTGGCCTTTCTGACATCCAGGCTGACGTTCCCTGGGCCAGATGTCATCAATCATTTTCTCTGCGATATAGATTCTTGTATCCAGTTTCTGAAGGCACTTTTTTATTTTTAATTAAAAATATGCAAATGACTATGCCTCAAGCTAGATATGTCAGGGCATTTCCACATCTAAAACCCCACATCAGTTTTTAACAGTTCTTGTTCCACCCATTTCGGGCTTTGTTGTGAAAACACCTTAATGTGATTGGCCAAGTCCCCAGACTGCAGGGCTGTGAAAGGCTGGCTGGGTAGCAAGCCTCTCTTCACACTCATTGGGGGGACATTAGCACTTCCAGAGGGCACTTGATTTTCCCCTTCCCGTTCTCATTCCAGAACAGATGAATCATGTTCCCAAAGCTCTTCTTTCTGCACACTGACAGTGAAGGGCGTCCATGCGACCACTTCACAAGGAGGAGGCACCAACTCGGCAGATACACTTTTATGAACAGAGCGGGATTGATTTCACCTGGGTGTAGAGCTCTCCAGGTGAGATGATTGAGTCCGGACTGAACGTCTACTCCTCCCTTCTGGAAGCAGTGGTGCTTCTGGAGGCGATTCTCTGGCGTCCACCTGTCCTGGGCATCTGGCTCTTAGACCTGCAGCCAGGCCCAGGCACCAGTGCCCAAGGACAGGCTGATGCCCACCCTTGTCAGCCGTGCTCTCTTTCTCAGTGGCATTTGGGAAAATCCCTGGGACAGCCCACGGAGGCTGGAGAAAGAGCCTGAGCCTAGGTCTGTCCTCAGGTAGCATCACTGCTTGTCATTCCTTGCTTTTGGGGGAGAATTGTGTCTGTGGAGTGTTGAAGCCCTCTGTAGCCCTGGAGATCAATCAAAAGCAGGACCTGAAATGTCCAAGGGACCCGAGACACAGCAGAGTGTGGAACACTGAGGGCTGCCATCAATTCCCCATCAACGCTGCTCAAAGGCCCCTGAGATAAATAGGGGCATGCAAGGCCTCCAACAGGGCTGGCAGAGCAGACCCACGTCACTTGGGAGAGGCAGGCCATCCTGGAACAGCAGCAGGACAACAACCAAGTACCCTGGGCTTTCTCAGGTGAAGTGGATGACACTTCATGAGCAACAGACTCCAATTCACAGGGTGGGATCCAGCTGGAAAGTCAGCACCCTCCAGCTGAGCTTCCACATGCAATGCTGGGGTGGGACTGCCTGAGAAGAGGTCCCCACAACCATTCCATTGCCTATGGGAGGAAACAAGATCACTGAGATGTGGTTACCAGCTGTGGGACAGAGGAACCAGCATGGACTCAGGGACATAGGGGCTCCTCCCAGCCGAGCACTGGTGATTTCCCTGAGAAGGAGAAGAGACGTGACAAAGAGTGGGACCACTCTCCGGCAGTGGGTGAGTGCAGGAAGGGTTTGAACAGAGAATCTTGTCCAACGTCTGGCTGATGGGTCTCTTTCACTTGTTGACCCCCAGATGCAGGACAAGGAAGGGCTCTTCCCTCCTTGGGCTACTATGGCCACATGGCAAAACCTTAAGAGCAGCTGTGCCTCCTACCAAAAGCCTCGCTCTCCAGCTGTGGCCATCAGTGGAGGCCCAGGGAAAGGGAAGAAGAAGACAAGCTGCGAGGTTACTTGCCCTGAGCACTCACTCCAGTCTACCAGCCATTTTAAGCAGAGGGCATTTACAAGCCTGGTTTGGCTTGTTTGTGGTGTAGCCTCCAATGGGTCTGCCCCAAGTCAGGTTCCTTGGGCCCTTTTCATCATCAAAGACGCTGGCTCTGGATACAGCTGTAAAACTCATGCTGGCACGTGCTTCACAGCAGCACAGGCTGGGGAGGCAGAGGCCCAGCCTCCCCACAGCCCCAGGTGCCACTGCTGGGCAGGCTGGGCTCAGAGCTACATGCAAGCGGTGGCAGGGAGGGAACCGCTCCTCAGAGCACCCCCCATGTTTCTGTGCAGTGCTGCAAGCTCTGGGCACCAGTGTGGGCTCAGTGCACAGAAATAGGCAGCGCTGTCCTGGAGCTCGGCACCCCGCACATGCAGAAGCACCTGGGAGGTCTCCACAGACAATGCAGAGGAGAACCTCCCCGAATCCTCACGAGCTCTGTACTTGCTCACCCACAGCAGCATCTGAGGGGACTGGTTTGGGAGCTGCTGGTACCAGTAGAGGTAGGGAATGGCAGAGCTGGTGGAGAAATTGCAGTGCAGAGTTGCGCTGTGTCCCACCTGGATGGTCATTTCTGCTGGGAACTGGAGCACAGAGTCCTTTTGGGCATGACCTGTAAAGCCAGAAAGAGCTTTCAGCTTTGCTTGCCCGTGTACCTGTCCGTCTGTCACTTCATCAGCTTGCTCACTGTCCCCACTTCCCACCTCACTTTTCCTCGCCTCTGAAATGCTGAGCTGTTTGTCCCTGCACACTTCTTTCTGCAGGATCTTGCCACTCCTCACGCCCCAGATCATCCTGCTTTTCAGCAGTACTCACAGGTCTTTCAGTCCACTGATTCTCTCCATATCTGCCTCTGAGCTGTGTTAACTGCTGGTCCCTCCTTCAGCAGCAGCGGACATGAGCTGTTCCTCTCCCACCTCTGCCCATACCTTCCTGCTATAACAGTTCCTCCATATGGCACACCGCATCCTCTGCCCTTGCCCTGTCCTTTCACGGCATTTCAGCTCTTCTTGCTTCGAGTTAGCCTGCTCTGTTTGACCCCAAACAGCGTCTTTCCCTCTTTCAGGCTTCATATCTATTAGCAGCACATTCAGGAATGCTCTGTACCTGCAAGTGGAAGGGGAGGTCTCACTCCTCCTCCTATGCCCGTTACTCCCTCCTGACATCTCCCAGATTACGTGCCGTGCCCGTCTGCAGCCCCAGCTCTCCCTACAGAAACACTCCCGGATCCCCCGGGCAGCCAGGCCTCGCGTCTCCTCCCTTCCACCACCAGCTGCGCAAACTCTTGCCTCCTTCTCCCCAGCCTGAAAGTTGCATCTCACCAAAGTCTGCCAGTCCCAGCAGGGCGGCCAGGAAAATCAGGGCCATGTCACGCTCCCCCTTCATGGGGTGCCCGGGCACCCGCCAGCATGAGGGACCTGAGGCTTGCAACTTCACCTCTTCTGCCTCTGCCAGATCAAAGAGGCCTCCAAACCACAGCCCCGAGGGTGGAGCAAAACTCTCTCCCTGCTGCTCCAGGCCGGCCTCTTGGGGCCTGTCCCCCCAGCTCTGCCACAGGAAGGTTCTCTAGAGAGATAACAGACCCATGGTTTGAGGACTGTCCATCAGAGGGACAGGCATCCCTCGCGGACTTCTCCTGACATCAACCACCTCGCCAGCTGCACAGGCCTGTGCCCAGCTCTGCGGAGGTGGAGAAGGCACCCCTGCACCCCCCCCGTGTCCACCCTGTCCCTGGGACCATCCGGATGGAGACAGGACCGGGCACACCTGAAGTGCCTGGACCCGGCTGTGGCACACTCTCGCCCTTTGCCTCTGGCCATAGAGGAGGAACCTGCAGGAAAACATCTCTGTGAGGAGCATCTGCTGCAGAAACCACCGCACAGGGACAGACAGACGCCCTCACCCTGGCAGGGGGAGGACGTGGCAACACAGCTCCCCGACGTACAGGCAGTCCCTCTGCGTCCCTCCGCCTACCCACATTACCCAAAATCTCCAGCTGCTTGTCCCACCCTGGGCCCCAGAACACTGGCTCCTCTGCCACCTCTCGCCCAGGGCCCTTTGCTCGCACCGTTGGCAGGGACTGCAGAAAACAGGTTATCAGCACAGCAGCCCCATTCACAACGCGGCTCCCACAAGGCCTTCAGGGTCCTGTTGTTCCCTTGAGGCCATGGCAGAAGGACGGTGGGCTGCCCTCTGCTCCCCAAGGACTGCAACCCTGCCGGGAGCTCCCTTGCAGTGCCACTGCAGCTGCCACAGCCGTCCCCAGCTGAGGCAGGGAAGAGGGCTGAACCTTCCCTCTCTGCCTCCCAAGCCCATGAACACGGACTGTCACAGCCTTGTCAGCTCCTGCAGCCACACGGGCCTCACTGGGGACTGGCTGGGCCCAGGACCCCGTGCCCAGAGGCCTCTTTCCAGCCCTCACACACCTCAGACCTCCAGCCCCATAGGGCAGCTTAGCAGAGCTCTTTGTGGCTCACTCCTGTGGTCTCAGATGTGTCTTTCAACAAGTGCCCTGCTCCAGCTTCTCTCCTGTCTCCTGGACGTCACTTCAACACCAAGGGCTCTCAACGGAGGCGAAGGGGAATCCTGTGCAACAAGCTCGATGTCCCGAGCACCGGCCACTGCGGGATGCGCTTGAAGGTGTCTGTGACAATCAGTATCTCCTTCTCGTGTTGGTGCTGAGGTAGAACTGCTGGCTCTGCAGGACGCCTTTCCAACACCAGCAGGAGGACGGCGGAAGCGGCCTGTGGAGCTGGAGGATTCAGTTTGTATTTGTGTGTCCGAGTGTCCTGGTTTGGGCTGGGCTGGAGTTAATTTTCTTCCTAGTAGCTGGTATAGAGCTGTGTTTTGCATTTAGTATGAGAAGAAGGTTGATAAGGCAGTGATGTTGTAGTTGTTGGTAAGTAGTGTGTTCAGTAGTCCAGGACTTTTCAGCTTCCCATGCTCTGCCAGGTGCACAAGAGCTGGGGGGGAGCACAGCCAGGACAGCTACCCCAACTGGCCAACGGGGTATTCCATACCATATGACGTCATGCTCACTGTATGAACTAGGAGGCGTGGTCCAGGAAGCAGCGATAGCTGTGTGGGGACTGGCTGGGCATCGGTCGGCAGGTGGTGAGCAATTTCTTCGTGCATCACTTGCTTTGTATATTCTATTATTAGTAGTATTAGTATTAGTATTAGCATTACTGCTCCTCCTCCTCTTTTACTTTATTATATTTCAGTTATTAAACTGTCCTTCTCTCAAACCACGAGTTTACTCAGTTTTACCCTCCCTATTCTCCCCCATCCCAGCGGAGGGAGGGCAGTGAGCGAGCGGCTGTGTGGTGTTTAGTTGCTGGCTGGGGTTACACCACGACCAGTCTCTTTACAAGGTTTCCAGCCAGAAACCACCTCTGGTTGTGGTTTCAAACCAAAGGCTTGTATTAGCCCTGTACCAGTTGGGTCTCTCTGCTCTAACAGGGCCTGGCTATGTTCGTGGGGTGAAAGCGATCCCCAGCCCCTGCCCGTTGTGCAGCAGCAGTGGCCGGTCCCTGCGGCAGGACCGAGGGCTGCCCGGCTGCCCGGGGGCAGGAGGATCTCTGCTGCCCGCCTCCCTCTGCAGAGCAGAAAGGCGCTGCTCCCGGCCGGGAGCCCGCGGGGCCGGCGGCTGCAGTCGCTCCTTCCCGGGCACCGCCGGACACCGCCACCGCTCCGGTCGCCTTTCCTCCCCGCCGCCGCCGCCGCTGTCGCGGGGGATTTCTGTCCGCGTCCCGGTGGGAGTGCGGGGGTGAGCGGGGTGCGGGGCGGGAGAAGGTTTCTGCCCGGGGACGGCTCCGGATCCGCCTCGGGAGGAGCTCCCGGGGCTGCGGGGCGCGGGGTGCGGGGACTTCTCGGGCCCGGTGCCGGGGCCGAAGGGGCGGGGGAACCGCCCCGGGGCGGGGCGGGGCGGGGCGGGGCGGGGCGGCCCCGGCGGGCGGAGCGGCAGCGCCCCCTGGCGGGCCCGCCCGGGGCTGTCCCCCCGCCCCCGACACACACGCCCGGCCCCGCCCGCGGCGGTTCGTGCCCGGCCGCAGCCCCGGCTCCTCTCCCCGTGTCTCCCACGGCGCAGTAATACACCGCCGCGTCCCCGCGCCGGGGCCGGGCGAGCCACAGGGCGCTGGACCGGCGGTCTGCCGCCACCGACAGCCGCCCCGACGGCTCCTGCATATCCTTGGTCCCTTTAAGACCTCTCACGAGGAATTCGGGGCCTCGGCCCGGGAGCTGACGGTACCAGAGGATGTAGTCGTTTGATTGTACGTTGGGGTGTGAGCAGTTGATGGTGATGCCGGTGCCCTCGGTGGTCTCTGCCGACGGCTCCTGCTGCACCTGGGCTCTGCCCGCAGCCACTGCCGAGAAAGGAGAAGGAAAGGCCAAAGATCACCAAAGATCGCCCAGCTCTGATGGCTCTTTTCCCAGAGAAACCGTCGGGAAGAGCGGCAGTGAGACAGAGCCAGGCTGGAGCGGATGGGGACGTGTGCCCATCAACAGGGATGGAGAGTGATCGTGGTGTGAGTGTGTGGAGCAAGGGGAGAACTCTGGGGGGGAATTTGGAATTGGTGCATGCAGAAATAAAATGGATGGTAGATGCCTGGAGAGATGGGTAAAAACATGGGTGGATGAAGAGAGGAAGAGCAGACAGGGAGAGGGGTTGTTACAGTGAAGGACAGAGGGCTATATTCAGGGCAGTAAGAACTGCGGAATGCAGAGGGGAAGGAGAGGGGGCATGGAAAGCAGGGATACGTGCAAGAAGGCTCGTACCGACAGAGATGATGGAAAAATAGGGAGACCAGGAAGAGGGGACTCGGCGGGTTTGGAAAGGGGGACGAGAGATGGCAGAGAGGCAGGGAGGGGGAAAGAGACGTCGAAGAAGGAGAGGGAAGAGCTGGCGCTGGGCTCCCGGGGGAGCAGCCCGGGCACAGCCCCGGCCCCATCCACCACCGCCAGCCCCGCGCACCCAGGAGCACCGCGGCCAGCCCCGCCAGCCCTGCGCCCCGGCACCGCCGCATCCCGCCGCTCCGCCGCCCGCGCCTCGCTGCCCCCCGCCAGCCCCGGCTCTCTGCTCCGGCCGCGGCGCCTCCTCTCCGCCGCCTCCTCTCCTCTCCGCCGCCGTCAGCTCCGCCCCGGGGCTGAGCCCTGCGCCGGCGCCGCTCGGGGTCTCGCCCGGGCTGAGAGGGCTCGGGGGCTCTGCAGGGGCACAAGTTGCTCTCCCGGGGAATGGGCTCTCCCCTCCTGCAGCAAGGACTCCCCAGCAAGAATAAGGTTGCACAGCGCCGGGGCAGCCCGGGGCAGCAGCAGGGCCCTGCCCCAGGAGATGGACCAGCTTCCCAGAGCTGTCTCCCAGCTCAGGGGCTGGAAACAGCAGCCACTGGTGTCCTGCGGGTGGGAGTGAGGAGGGTGAGAGCCTCCCTTCAGCTGCCCCTCTGCAGTCCCAGCACCATGCCTAAAAGTGGTGTTGAGGCAAAGGGGGTGTGAGGACACACGTGCCCATGGGTGTGCAGGGGTCAGGGAGGGCCGGGGTGGTGGGGACTCACAGAGTGAGAATGTAGGTGAGAAGGGACCTCCAGAGGTCATCTAGATCACCGCCCTGATTGGAACAGATCCCATTAGATCAGGTTGCTCAAGGTCACATTCAGTCCATCCTCGAACACCTCTCAGGATGGAGATTGCACAGCCTTGCTGGGAAACACGTTCCTTTTGTCATTATTTCTTCTAGCCTATTGTCTCCTCTGAACAAGTAGTTGTAGAAAGCAAGAAGGTCTCCCCTGAGCCTTCCCTTCTCCAAAACGGGCAGGCCCAGTTCTCTCAGCCTCTCATCACATTGCCAGCCCTCTATCCACCTTGGTGGCCTTTGTGGGGCTCGCTTCACTCTGTCAACATCCTTCTTGGACCAGGGAGCCCAGCCTGGATGCAGTACTCCAGATGTGGTCTCACAAGGGCCAGAGGGGCAGGGTCACTTTCCTGGACCTGCTGGCAACACTTTGACTAACAACACAGCTCAGGATGTATTTTACTGCAAGGGCTCCCTGTGGTCTCATGTTCAGCTGGGTGTCCTAAAACCGCACATCCTTTTCTGTGGATCTGCTTCCTAGCGGCCAGCACCCGCTGCATGACTGCATGGGCTGGTTCTGCCATCAGATGCAAAACCTTGCTGTTGCTCTTTTGAACTTTCATGAGGTTCCAGTCAGCCCATTTCTTCATGGTCACAACTCTTGGAGCCTGGTAGTCCAGCCAATTTTCCATCCACCTTATCAGGCTCTTTATGAACCCATTCATCACCAGTTTGTTCCTAAAGGAAGTGCGGGAGAGGGTGTCAAAGGTCCTTCTAAACTCTGCGTATACACATCCCCTGCCCTTCCCTTCTCCACAGTGCCCATTACCTCCTGAGAGAGCAATGAGGTTGGCCCTCAGGTACACTGGAGCCTCAGCTCAGCAGCAGCTCCATGGAGAGGGGAATCAGCCCTGGCTGAGATCTCCCAGCAGAACTCCCTGGCAGTGATCTCACCGCGGTCACTCAAGGGAAGGGGGGAAGCCCTCGACTGCACTGTCTCCAAGCTGGACCATCCCATCTTGTGTACCTAGCTCAGTCAGTAGGCACGGGAGCTGTCCTTGGACTAGGGGGGCACTTAGCAGCAACTGAAAACATCAGTGTGTTATCAACATTCTCCTCATACTAAATCCAAACCACAGCACTAGGAAGAAATTTAACCCTATCCCAGCCGAAACCAGGACAGTATCCACCCCTTATTCCATACCATTTACGTCGTGCTTAGGTCTCACATTTTTCGATACATTTCAATTAATCACTACTATCTTTCTTTTTATATATACATATATATATAGGCACACACAGATACCATTCCCTTAGTCTATGGACTATCCCTTTTAAAATGTCCATTGAGTTCATTTAGTCCACAACTTTGGGCTCCATCTGTCATAACAGTCTTTCAGGGCCTGAGAGATGGTGTGTGGTGTTGGGCTGTTGCATCCTGAGGCCAGTTCTCATCTCGGTACTGCAGTACAATGCACACACATGCACAACAACAAGTGACCATGGGGGTGAGCTGAGGATGGAAGGAAAAAAAAGCTAGGGTACATCCTCATGCGCAGGACTGGCGTCCATCTGAGGATTGCTGGAGCTCCTTCCAGTGAATGGCACTTCAAACAGCCCCAACAGAGTGACCCAGGCTGACGTCACTTCTCTACTCTGGACCCGTCCATCACTTGAGCTGAGTCTTCTGCCTGCACTGCTGCATTCCTGCCTTTGAAATCCTGGGGCCTTTCATCTCAACTCTCAGAAGAAGCCTTCATTGGGGAATGGGCACAGCACAAACCTGGAAATGAAAAGGCAGCAGTGTTGGAAACCAAAGCACAGCCCATATCATTGGCTGCGATGGTTTGCATTCAAGATGAGCTTGTCAGAGAATTGTTACCTCTGCAAAGGGCCTCTGGTCCTGCGGCGATGAAGGGCAGGTATAAAAGCCAGTCCAGGTCCCTGCTCTCTCATCCCCTTCTTTTACCTCCTCCTCCTTGGGAAGCAGGCGAGTCTGAAGCCCCTTCTCCTCCTCTTCCAAAGTGAGATGGACATTTCAGTTGATACTGGCTCTGTCCTGTGCTGGGGTTTGGAACTTCTCGTCATGAGAGAGGGAAGCGGGGAGAAGGTCTGCTTAGAGAGAGGCTGGGATGGGTCTGAGGGGGCTTTTGGTTTACGAATTAGGAGAAAGCCTCTCCAGGCCAGGCTGCTCTTTGTAGGATGATAAAGACCGTGTCGCTCCTGGCACAACATCCCTCTCCCCACTCAGTAGTGTTCTTGGGTCCTTTCTGACAGGGAAACCAGGCTGCTCCTCACCCACCCTTGTGCTCTGCTTCCTCCCTGTCCTCTCTCCCAGGTGCACCTCCGGACACTTAGAGAATGTCCCGCTACGACCAGTGCCTGCCGTGCCGGCCCTGTGGCCCGACCCCGCTGGCCAACAGCTGCAATGAGCCCTGTGTCAGGCAGTGCCAGAACTCCACCGTCGTGATCCAGCCCTCCCCCGTGGTGGTGACCCTGCCCGGCCCCATCCTCAGCTCCTTCCCGCAGAACACCGTTGTGGGATCCTCCACCTCTGCTGCTGTTGGCAGCATCCTCAGCTGTGATGGAGTGCCCATCACCTCTGGGTGCTGTGACCTCTCTGGCATTTCCAGCCGCTACTATGGCAGAAGGTGCCTCCCCTGCTGAAGATGCTGGGGAAGCCCGAGGGAGACCCCTTGAGGAACTAGAACATGGTACTGGGCAGAGGATCGATCTTCTGGATTTGTTTTCAGCATATCTGACCGACCTTGCCTTCCTCTCCCTTTTCTTTGTTTGCTTTGGATCCCATTGGCTACAAGGTGCCACCAAGGCCAGCCTGGTGGGGTCCATCTGGCTCCTCTCTATGGGGCGGGCAGATGGACATCATGCAGGAACATCTCCATGGCCAAGGACTGCAGACTCTTGGCTGCCTCTGGGGCTCCCTGCACTGCTGATGTCACTTGGAGTGACTTTATTTCCCTCTTTTGACTCATTAAAGTTCTGCTGCATTCAAGCCTGGCCTCCATGTGGTCCCTCCCTCTGCGGACACTCCCCAGGCTGCCAAAGGAGAAGGGTGTTGCTCTGGGGTGGAAGGGGATGAGGGCACAAGGAGACCCTTCTCCAATCACAGAGGAATGGGAGGTTGAGACCCCCTGCAGTGGCTCCTCTTTTGGGACTATCCCTTGGAGCTGAGGAAGTCATCCCTGGCTGGGACCATCAGGCCTTGCCTTGCTGTGTCTCTGCCCACAAATGCCCAGAGATGCAGGAGGCCCTGAGGGGTCAGCAGCCCCATGAGCCCTTGAGGAAGGGCGTTCCTCTTGCTCTGGTTGGAAATGCGCTGAGGTGGTGGTGGGAGGCGGTGGGGCTCTGGAAGGTGATTTGCTCTGCAAAATGGCAGGCTTGTTAGTGCAGGGAACAACCTTTGGGATGGCCCAAAGCTCATATTCCACCTTCGTCTCCTCTCCACCACCCAGTCTAGGGTCCATGGCCAGCAGACATCGGCAGGGAAAAGTCACCCAAGCTGCTGAATGCATCAAGGCTGGAAATTGGAGCTAAGCCTGTTGGAGCTGAGGGCAGCCAGCACAGAAATGGAGGCAGTGAAACGGTGTCTTTCCGAGGAGATCAAATTGCTTTGAGACAGAGCATGCAGGAGAACGTGAAGGTCAGCAAGGACGATAGTACGGGTGCACTTCCCAAGAGAGGTGCAGGTGAGTGCAGAGCTCTTGACTGCTTCACTGGTCCCCCCCGGAGAATTTGTGCTCAGGAATTGGCTGCCGTTCTAGGCGGATGTCCTGGTTCCAGCTGGGACAGGGTTAACTTTCTTCCCAGTAGCCTGGGGGGTGTGCTGTGTTTTGGGTTCGGTGTGAAAGGAGCGTTGATGGCCCATTGATGCTTTGGCTGTTGCTGGGTGATGCTTGCACCGGGAGGGGGGAGCACAGCCGGGGTGGTGGACCCAGCTGGCCAATGGGGTATTCTATACCATGTGACATCATGCTCAGTATAAAAACCAGGTGTGTGGGGGGGCTCGCCCCCGTTCGTGACACGCGGTCGGCGGTCGGTGAGCGGTTCTGTTGTGCATTGCCTGCTTTGTGTATTCTGTTATTGTTGTTGTTCTCACTGTTATTATTACTGTTCTACTTAGTTTTATTTCAATTATTAAACTGTTTTTATCTCAACCCGGGAGCTTTCCTACTTGTGCCCTCCCAATTCTCTCCCCCATCCCACCGGGGGGGGGGGTGATCGAGCGGCTGCGTGGCGTTTATTTTTGCTGGCTGGGGTTAAACCACGACAGTCCTTTTTGGCGCCCAACGTGGGGCACGAAGGGTTGAGATAACGACAGATTATTTAGAACATATTAAGGAATTTATATCTGGTGACATATTCGTTTGTTCTGCACCATGCTTTTGTTTTTACTGTACCTGTTAAAAATTGGAGTTGGGTTTTGTAGTCTGTTGTGCTCTGCCGTGATTAATGATGTTTTGCCTGGGAGATTTGTTACTAAAACGCTGGCATTGGGGGTTATTTGGTATTTGGGATTCGTAATGAAGCCGTTTCTGCATTTCGGGTACCACCTCATGGAGACCATTAGCAATTATACCTTTTCCTCCGAGAGATTTTTTATGGAGGAAATAGAGAATGGCACCCTCACTACCTTCATCTCCTTTGTTAAAATAACTTGCCAGTACCTTGAACATCCCTGGGTAGTTAAGATATATCTCTTGGTACTCCTTGGGAATATTGTTGCGGTTTTATCCAAGGTTAGTAAGCAATTTAAGAATGTCATCCAGAGATCTGCCCCAAGGTTGGATAGCTATGAGTGGCAGGGCGAGTGGGATAGCATGGGCAAATGCCTAGGGCGATGGGCACCCCCAGTGTTCTGGAACTTTACCCCTGAACAAGTGAAGAACCCTGAAAAATTAGTAGAATATTTGGAAGAAGTATGCTGTCACCCTGGCCATTCCAGGGAGACGCAAATCACTACAATGTGCTGGGGCCTGGCCCACGCCTACCGAGCCCTGTTTAACACCACTCAGAACCCCCAAGGGGAAGGAAACGTCTCTGCAGCTGATGACAAAGCAACAGGCCCTGCGGCTACCCCACCCCCCAGGGCAAGCACAGCAGCTACTCCGCCCCCTGCGACAGAGAACCAACCCACACCGGTATCAGTCGCCCCTATACAAAAAAGAAAATGCACAAGAAAATCAGCTCGTCTAGTAAGGGATGAAGATGAACCAGGGCCATCACGAGAACAGGAGGAGGAGGAGGCAGAACCCGTAAATGAGATGGTGACCACCCGATCCCTATCCCTGGGTGAGCTGCGAGATATGCGAAAAGACTTCAGCCGTCGTCCAGGGGAGCACATTGTCACCTGGCTGCTCCGATGCTGGGATAACGGGGCCAGTAGCCTGGAATTAGAGGGTAGGGAAGCCAAGCAGCTGGGATCCCTTTCTAGGGAAGGGGGCATTGACAAAGCAATTGGACAAGGGGCACAAGTCCTCAGCCTCTGGAGGCGACTCCTGTCAGGTGTGAAGGAAAGGTATCCCTTCAAGGAAGATGTTATATGCCACCCAGGCAAGTGGACCACCATGGAGAGAGGTATCCAGTACCTGAGAGAATTAGCCGTGCTGGAAGTGATTTATGATGACCTGAACAACGAGCAGTTATCCAAAGACCCAGATGAGGTCAAATGCACCCGACCCATGTGGCGGAAGTTTGTACGGAGCGCACCAGCGTCACATGCAAACTCATTGGCAGTAATGACCTGGAGAGATGGAGAGGAACAAACAGTGGATGAACTGGCTGGCCAACTCCGGCAATATGAAGAAAGCCTCTCTTCCTCCCTACGGGCCTGTGTCTCTGCTGTGGAGAAACTGTCTCAGGAGGTCCAGCAAATCAAAGAGGATATGTCCTGCTTCCCCCCTGCACGGGCCAGCGTCTCAGCCATTAGGAGCAAACGTCCCTCTGCTCAAGAGAGGAGACATCGTGGGTACACACCCCGGGGCACCCTGTGGTTTTACCTGCGTGACCACGGAGAGGACATGAGGAAGTGGGATGGAAAACCTACCTCAGTCCTACAGGCACGGGTACATGAGTTGCAAGGGAAAACAACCACAAAAGGGGGTTCTTCCAGGAAAACCGCTGCTCCGGTCTCCAGCGAGTTCCCCAGACAGAGTAGAAGGGCTGATTCCACTTCCGACCTTAACAAAGGGACTTCTGACTCATACTTACAAGAAGTAGATAGCGAATATGATGACCAGGACTAGAGGGGCCCTGCCTCCAGCCAGGTGGAGGAAAGGGACAACCGGGTTTACTGGACTGTGTGGATTCGATGGCCTGGCACATCAGATCCACAAGAATATAAGGCTCTCGTAGACACCGGTGCGCAGTGTACCCTGATGCCATCAGGCTATAAAGGGGCAGAACCCATTTGTATTTCTGGAGTGACAGGGGGATCCCAAGAGTTAACTGTGTTGGAGGCGGAAGTGAGCCTAACCGGGAAGGAGTGGCAGAAGCACCCCATCGTGACTGGCCCAGAAGCTCCGTGCATCCTTGGCATAGACTACCTCAGGAGAGGGTATTTCAAGGACCCAAAAGGGTACCGGTGGGCTTTTGGTATAGCTGCCCTGGAGACGGAGGAAATTAAACAGCTGTCCACCTTGCCCGGTCTTTCAGAGGATCCTTCTGTTGTGGGGTTGTTAAAGGTCCAAGAACAACAGGTGCCGATCGCTACCACAACAGTGCACCGGCGGCAATACCGCACCAACCGAGACTCCTTGATCCCCATCCATGAGCTGATTCGTCGACTGGAGAGCCAAGGAGTGATCAGCAAGACTCGCTCACCCTTTAACAGTCCCATATGGCCAGTGCGAAAGTCCAATGGAGAGTGGAGGCTAACAGTAGACTATCGTGGCCTGAACGAAGTGACGCCACCACTGAGTGCTGCCGTGCCGGACATGCTGGAACTTCAATACGAACTGGAGTCAAAGGCAGCCAAGTGGTACGCCACCATTGATATCGCTAATGCATTCTTCTCCATCCCTTTGGCGGCAGAGTGCAGGCCACAGTTTGCTTTCACTTGGAGGGGTGTCCAGTACACCTGGAACCGACTGCCCCAGGGGTGGAAACACAGCCCTACCATTTGCCATGGACTGATCCACACCGCACTGGAACAGGGTGAGGCTCCAGAACACCTGCAATACATTGATGACATCATCGTGTGGGGGAACACAGCAGAGGAAGTTTTCAAGAAAGGGGAGAGAATAGTCCAAATCCTTCTGAAGGCCGGCTTTGCAATAAAACGAAGTAAGGTCAAGGGACCTGCACAGGAGATCCAGTTTTTAGGAATAAAATGGCAAGATGGACGTCGTCAGATCCCAACAGATGTGATCAATAAAATAACAGCCATGTCTCCACCAACTAACAAAAAGGAAACGCAAGCTTTCTTAGGCGTTGTAGGCTTTTGGAGAATGCATATTCCAAATTACAGTCAGATCGTAAGCCCTCTCTATCACGTGACCAGGAAGAAGAACGACTTCAGATGGGGCCCTGAGCAACGACAAGCATTTGAGCAAATTAAACAGGAGATAGTTCAGGCAGTAGCCCTTGGGCCAGTCCGGGCAGGACAAGATGTGAAGAATGTGCTCTACACCGCAGCCGGGGAGAATGGCCCTACCTGGAGCCTCTGGCAGAAAGCACCAGGGGAGACTCGAGGTCGACCCTTAGGGTTCTGGAGTCGGGGATACAGAGGATCCGAGGCCCGCTACACTCCAACTGAGAAGGAGATATTGGCAGCATATGAAGGGGTTCAAGCTGCTTCGGAAGTGGTTGGCACTGAAGCACAGCTCCTCCTGGCACCCCGACTGCCGGTGCTGGGCTGGATGTTCAAAGGGAGCGTCCCCTCTGCACATCATGCAACTGATGCTACGTGGAGTAAGTGGGTCGCGCTGATCACACAACGGGCCCGAATAGGAAACCCCAGTCGCCCAGGAATCTTGGAGGTGATCACGAACTGGCCAGAAGGCAAAGATTTTGGAATATCCCCAGAGGAGGAGGTGATGCGTGCTGAAGAGGCCCCACCATATAACAAACTACCAGAAAACGAGAAGCAATATGCCCTGTTCACGGATGGGTCCTGTCGCCTTGTGGGAAAACATCGGAGATGGAAGGCTGCTGTATGGAGTCCTATACGCCAAGTTGCAGAAACTGCTGAAGGAGAAGGTGAATCGAGCCAGTTTGCAGAGGTGAAAGCCATCCAGCTGGCCTTGGGCATTGCCGAACGAGAAAAATGGCCAGTACTTTATCTCTATACTGACTCATGGATGGTGGCAAATGCCCTGTGGGGGTGGTTGCAGCAGTGGAAGCAGAACAACTGGCAGCGCAGAGGTAAACCCATCTGGGCTGCCGCGTTGTGGCAAGATATTGCTGCCCAGGTAGAGAACCTGACTGTAAAAGTACGACACGTAGATGCTCACGTACCCAAGAGTCGGGCCAGTGAAGAGCACCAAAACAACCAGCAGGTGGATCAGGCTGCCAAGATCGAAGTAGCTCAGGTAGATCTGGACTGGCAACATAAAGGTGAATTATTTATAGCTCGGTGGGCCCATGACACTTCAGGCCACCAAGGGAGAGATGCAACATATAGATGGGCTCGTGATCGAGGGGTGGACTTAACCATGGACACTATTGCACAGGTTATCCACGAATGTGAAACATGCGCTGCAATCAAGCAAGCCAAACGAGTAAAGCCTCTTTGGTATGGAGGACGATGGTTGAAGTATAAATATGGGGAGGCTTGGCAGATTGATTATATCACGCTCCCACAAACCCGACAGGGCAAGCGCTATGTGCTCACCATGGTGGAAGTAACCACAGGATGGCTGGAAACATATCCTGTGCCCCATGCCACCGCCCGGAACACCATCCTGGGCCTTGAAAAGCAAGTCCTGTGGCGACATGGCACCCCAGAAAGAATTGAGTCAGACAACGGGACTCACTTCCGAAACGCCCTCATAGACACCTGGGCCAAAGAGCACGGCATTGAGTGGGTATATCACATCCCCTACCATGCACCAGCCTCCGGGAAAATCGAACGATACAACGGGCTGCTAAAGACAACACTGAGGGCAATGGGTGGTGGGACATTCAAGCATTGGGATACACATTTAGCAAAGGCCACCTGGTTAGTGAACACTAGGGGATCTGTCACTCGAGCTGGCCCTGCCCAATCCAAACCCTTACGTGCTGTAGAGGGGGATAAAGTCCCTGTCGTGCGTATGAGAAATATGCTGGGGAAGACAGTCTGGGTTGCTCCTGCCTCTGGCAAGGGAAAACCCATCCGTGGGATTGCTTTTGCTCAGGGACCTGGGTGCACTTGGTGGGTGATGAGAAAGGATGGGGAAGTCCGGTGTGTACCTCAGGGGGATTTAATTTTGGGTGAAAATAGCCAATGAACTGAATTGTACGATGTTAGTTATTACATAGTACTGTATGTCATCACTTTTATGGTTACCATATGCCATATTAACAGTATTACAGTAAGAATCACCCAGATTAATTTAGGATGAACGCCGATGAAACTGAGCAAGGTGCAACAATGATAGAACCAGACGAGCGCCCAGAACTGGCCTCCGCATGCAAGAGCCCGACACCACACACCATCTCTCCTGCCCTGCAAGACTGTTACGACAGATGGAACCCGAAGTCATGGACTAAATGAACTCAACGGACGTTTTAGAGGGATGGCCCATGGACTAAGGGAATGATATCTCTGTGTGCGTATATATCAAAAGGCAGGGAAAAGGAGCGGTGACTAATTGGAATGTATGGGAAAATGTGAGACCTGGGCATGATGTAGATGGTATAGAATAAGGGGTGGATATTGTCCTGGTTCCAGCTGGGACAGGGTTAACTTTCTTCCCAGTAGCCTGGGGGGTGTGCTGTGTTTTGGGTTCGGTGTGAAAGGAGCGTTGATGGCCCATTGATGCTTTGGCTGTTGCTGGGTGATGCTTGCACCGGGAGGGGGGAGCACAGCCGGGGTGGTGGACCCAGCTGGCCAATGGGGTATTCTATACCATGTGACATCATGCTCAGTATAAAAACCAGGTGTGTGGGGGGGCTCGCCCCCGTTCGTGACACGCGGTCGGCGGTCGGTGAGCGGTTCTGTTGTGCATTGCCTGCTTTGTGTATTCTGTTATTGTTGTTGTTCTCACTGTTATTATTACTGTTCTACTTAGTTTTATTTCAATTATTAAACTGTTTTTATCTCAACCCGGGAGCTTTCCTACTTGTGCCCTCCCAATTCTCTCCCCCATCCCACCGGGGGGGGGGGTGATCGAGCGGCTGCGTGGCGTTTATTTTTGCTGGCTGGGGTTAAACCACGACAGCGGAGAAGATATTTTACGTGTAAATCTCATCCCTTCTGATCGGGAAGCATTAGCATTAGCTGGGATGTTTTGCATTCAAGGTGAGCTGGTCAGAAAGTAATCACCTCTACAAGGGTTGCCTCTGGCAGCCTGGGACACTAAAGGTCCGTGCTAAAAGCCAGCCCAGCTCCTCACTCTCTCATCCCCTTCTCTTGCCTCCTTCTCCTTGGGAACCAGGTGAGTCTGAAGCCCCTTCTCCTTCTCCGCTTTCTCGAAAAGGAGGTCTCACCTCAATGGACCTCTCAGCTGACGCCAGCGTTGTTCTCTGCCAGATCATGGGGCTGCTTGTTATGAGAGAGGGAAGTGGGGAGGAGGTTAGACATGGAAGGAGGCTGGGACTGTACTGAGGTGGCTTCTGGACTCAGGGGCTAGGCGGTAGCTGCATAGGAGCTGGTGGCTCTTTTTGGGCCCTGGCAGGATGAGACCAAGGAGCCCTCGTACATCTCTGCACAGCCTCCACCTCCCAGCCCTGCATGTTCTTTGGCTCCCTCATGGTGTGGTGACAGGCTGCTCCTCATACATCCCATGTTTTGCTTCCTCCTTGCCCTCTCTCCCAGGTGCACCTTGGGGCCCCAAGGCATGTCCTGCTGTGACAAGTGCCAGCCCTGCCAGCCCTGCCGCATGCTGCTGGAGAGAGGATCAAACTTCATGCCATTGTTTTAAGAGATGCTGACCATCTCTGGCTTGCCCTGCAACCCAGCCTGGGTTTTTTCAAAACTTGGCCAATGTCTACCTTTCCTCTCTTCCACTCACCTTTCTCTCGCTTTTCCTTGTTGCCTTGTGCTCCCCTCAAGGCCTGTGAGGACCCCAGAAACCAGCCTGGAGGGATCTGACAGCCTGTCGGCCTTTGCCAGGCAGGTCAACAGATGCCCTGTGGGAACTCTGCCACAGGAAAAGGGAACCAGGTTCTTGGCTGCTCCTGCTGCTCCCCACACTGGGGGCCTCCACTGGCGTGACCTCATGTCCCTCTTTAGAGTCATTAAAAATTTGCTGCAACCCTGCCTGTGTCCCTTAGGTGGACTTTCCATCTGCACACTGACTGCTGATGGAGAAAGCCATTGCTTTGGAGGAGAAATAGGTGGGGGCACAGGGGGACCCTTCATCACTCCTAGAGGTATTGGAGGGTGGGACACACTGCAGCGAGTCCTCCTTCAGGCACTGCCTCTTGAGGCTGAGGAAGAGAGCCCTAGCTCCTTCACAGCCGATGGCCATCCGTCCTTGCCTTGGTGTGTCTCTTCTCAGACAGTTTACCTAGGAGCACTTGCACATCCCTCCAATATCAGAAGGTGTCTCCCCTGCTAAAGACACTGGTGACAGTCAAGACAAGGACCCACAAGACATTGGGCAGAATAACCACATAACGCATGGTGAAAACGAGGGAACCCGAGACACTTCCACCACCTTCTTCTTCCTCTCAAGCCACTGACACTGTCCTCTTCTGGAAGAGGACCTTGCCCTGCAGATCCCTGGGTGCAGAGGGGAAGCAGCGCTGCCAGGGGACACCTCAGGGCCCCTTCCCCCAAGCTCAGCCTTGCCCAGACACATCCCCTCCCTCCCCTGGGTTGTTGCACAGCCAAGGAAGCTCCCTGCCCCAGGGTGTCTTGCACAGCACAGAGGTACAAGGCACTGTCAGAGACCTCGACTTCCTCCAGCCGCAGGAGGCTGTATTTCCCCGTGGTGTTCAGCAGCGTGGTGAGACGGCCATTGCGCTTGGGGCCAGCTGCTGCATGGTGTGAGATACGCTGTGGGGCTTGGCCTTTCCTCTGCTGGTACCAAAACAAGGCATCGAAGCCAGAGATCTGGTAGGTGCAGGTGGTCTGGAAGGTGTCTCTCTCCTCTACTGTGACTTGTCCTTCTTGCTGGGTGACGGTGGTCTGCCCCATGGTGCCTGGAAGAAAGCAAGGGTTAGCGACTGTGCAGGACTGTGAGGTGCAAAACAAGAGGGGATGCAAAGTGTCAGAGGAGAAGGGTCCCTGTCCCTAGTGCTGCACCAAGAGTCCCATGGATGAGAACAGCAAGGTGGTGAGTGTGTTTGGGCAGGAGGTCTGAGACCTCAGCTCAGCGTGGATCCCACAGCACAATAATGCCAATTACCTCCCACAGGGATACCCCCAGAGAGAGCCAGGTCTTCCATCCCCACTCGCGTGCTGCCCGGAGTCTCCAGGGAACAGCCTGTAGTGCCTGGCCCTCCTGTGCTGGCTCCAGGACACCTCCAGCAGGGTGAGGGACCTGCGCACTCCTGTGAGGAGTTTCATCCTGCTCCCCATTCCCTGTTATCTCTGAAGGCTCCGAGGTCATGGGAGGGAAAAGGAGGCGCTGGCATTGCGGACATGCAGGAGGAATGGATAGCCAGGGCATGCTGCATGACATGTGCCAGCCAGGAGAGAGACTGGGACACCCTAGGAATGTGAGTGGGATGAGAGAGCTTTCGTGTCCCTGCATCAGCTTTCAAAAGTCCTGTGCGCCATAAACTGTGTAGTGCAGAGATGGAAAAGAGCTTCTGCAATGAAACACTGGGCCCAGACAGATCAGCAGAGAGAGGCAGAGGAAGGGGAATGGTTGGCAAGAGAAAAGGAAGGCAAGGGGTCTAAGATGATCAGGAGAGCAGCTGTTTCTTCTTAGTCTCATCAGTTCTGTTCCATCAATAACAGCATCTTGAGAAAGCTGGTGCAAAGCCACCCGTGTGATCTGATGTTTCCCAACATTTGCCCATGATTCAAGAGCAGCTCCCTGCAGAGAACTGTGGAGGGGGTGAGGCTCTCCTGGGAAGAAGAACTGACAGTCAAAGCCAAAGCTTACCCAGTGGCTGCCTCAGGAAGGCAGCGAGGACAAGATACCCAAGGTGCATGCTGAGAACGATCCTCCTGCACGTGTGAGAGAGACTGAAAAAACCCACACATCCCCACCAAGAGCCCCGAGAGAGCAGAGCTGCTGGAAATGACTCTGCAAGGGGAACAAAGAGTGACGTGGGGAGGAGGAAATGCTTGTTCTTAGCACGCCTGAAACGCCCCTGCTCTGGTCCTCCCCTCTCCAGCAGTGACACGTGTTGCGCCTGCAGCCAACACCTTCTGCCTTTCCAAGGTGAGGGGTAGAAGGGGGCTAGGCCTGCACCTGGTGCCCAACCTCCCTGACACACCCTCCTGTGCAACACCTTGGGAGTCTCTCCTTCCTTGATGCCTGTGTCCTCTCCCTCCATCCTCAAGCCCTTGGCTGGGTTGGCCTCTCATGGCTCCTGCACGGTGTCTAGCCCCAAGCTCCTGTCAGCACACCCCAAGGCTGCAGCTGTCACAAACACAAGAGTCAAGAACCCCAAAACCTGCAGACACCAACTGTCCCACTCAGCCCCCCAGGCACTTGGACTTTCTCCCTCTATCTAAAAAAGCTATTTTCAGTTTCCTGCCACCCTGCCCATCCCATCTCATAAATCAGCTTCTGAAAAGCTCATCCCAAACCAACCAAACACCCTTTCCACTTGACCATAACCCTTCCATTCTCAGTTTCCTCAAAACCACTTGGATCTGCATTTGTCCTCTCCTTACTTCTAGCCTTTAACAAACCAACCAACCAAACTCTCTTTGCTCTTTCCACAGCATACTTTAGGTTGGACAGGACCTCTGCAGATCACGCATTCCAAGTCCCTGCTCAGGGCAGGTCTCCTTGGATCAGGCTGGTCAGGGCTGTGTCTGTCAAGTCTTGGAAATTTCCAAGGCCAGAGCCTGCACAACACCCGTGGACAGTGCATCCCAGTACTTGAGAATTTTCAGGGTCAAGAAAAAGTGAAAAATAAATGGAGTTTCTAACATCTAAATAGAATTTCGCAGGTTTCAAATTGTGTCTGTTGCCTCTTGTCCTACCACTGCATGCTCTTGAGAAGAGCCTGGCTCCATCTTTTCCACATCCTTGGAGCACGTAGTTGTAGCCACCCATAAGGTCTCCCTTGAGCCTTCTTCTCCCAATGCCCTGTTCCCTCAGGCTCTCCTAAGTGCATCATGTCCTCAAGGCCCCTGAGTGCCTTGGGAGCTTCCGCTGGACTCGCTCCCACTTTTCCCACATACAGAGGAGCCCCAAACTGAACACAGGACCCCAGGCACGGTCTCATGAGTGCCAAATAGAGGAGAAGGATCACTTCCCTGGGTCTGCTGGGCACACTTTTGCTAAGACATCTCGGAGTGCAGTAGGTCTGCCTTGCCCCAAGGGCACACTGCTGACTCACCTTCAGCCCCTGCCTTCCCAGCTGTCTGACCTATAACCTCTGTCTACAGCACGGTCCAAGCTACATCAAGAAGCTGAAAGGTGCCTGTCCCCAGAGGAACTGGTTGCTCCTGACTGAGGCGTTTGGAGAAAAATCCTCTTTTGTTGTGTCCTACCCGATGACAAGTCTGGGGGGTGAATGTGTGTGCGTGCGCAGGGGTTCCTGTGTAACTGGGTGTGCACGCTCATGTGTTTTCACGTGTGCTGACATGTGCGTGACGGGAGGATGGAGTTCCTGGCCATTCTCTTTCAGAGAGATTGAGCATCTCCGGCTCTCCTTGCAAAGTAAGGCGGGAAGGGATCAACCTCAAAGCGTGGCTCATGTCTGCCTTTCTCTCCTCCTGCTCCTTCCTTTCCCTCTCCTCTCCTTGTGGGCTTCTGATCCCCTTTGGTCTACCCAGGCCAGCCCAGGGGGAACCTGCCGCACCCCCACCTCCTCAGTGCGAGCCGAGGGACGCCCTGCAGGAGCTCTGCTACAGCCAGAGGGCCCCGGATCTGGACTGTCCCTGGCGCTCTCTTCACGGTGACGCTCCACTCGGAGTGACTGCATTTCCGTCCTTTGTGCTACGAAAGTTCTGCTGGATCCCAGCCTCTTCCTCTCTGTCGTCCTTCCCTCTCTGGACACTCTCCAAGCGCTCAGTGAGCAAGGTGTTCGTCTGGGGTGATCAGCGTGGAGGCAAAAGGGGATTCTTCACTGTTCCCAGAGGAAGGGGAGTGTGGGACACAGTGCTGTGGGCCCTTTTGAGGCACCGCTCCTGGGAACTGGGGAGGGCTGCTCCAGAGCCAGTGCCCTGCCTTGCTGTGTCCCTCCCTAGGGCATTCCCTCTGGAGCATGTCCATGGCTGGGGAGCCTGATCAGTGGTGTCCTCAAGGGAGCAGCCTGGGGACTGCAGCAGGCCAGTGGGAGGCTCACAAGGTCCTCCTGGGGCTATATGTTCCTCCTAGTCTGCACGGAGCTCTGCTGGGAGGCAGCTCGGCAGAAGATGACCGTGAAGGCTAGCACAATTTCCCGAGCAGAGGGGAGAGGGAAGCAGGAGAGAGGCACGGCAGGAAGGGAGGCTGGGGCTGCTGCCTAAGTGTCCCAAGGGTGGCCAGAAGCTTTCCAAATTACTGCTTTTACCCACAGAGGGGTGGGAGCGTCTTCCCCCTGTGGAAGGGGACCTACTGAACTGCTGCAGGAAAGTGTGGGACTTGCTGAAACGCCTCTTCCCAAGGCCTTGCTCAGGGGTTGGTTTGGCAGCAGAGACTTGACCCGCACATCTTCAAACTCCTCACAAGCAGAGCCCAAGACGGGAGGGAGGAAAAGCTACTGAGAGGGGAGGCAACCAGTTCAACACAGACATGTGAACTGAAACGCTGATACGCTGATACAAAATCTCCTTTTCCTCTCAGCTGCTATTTAGGGTTTTTATTTTGTTTTTGCTTTTGAGGAGAAAGCATTTACCTGCAAGTAAACCTGGGGGCAACTTCATCAGTTCAACCTCATTTCTGTGCGCAGACCTCAGCATTTGCAGCCTGCAGGAAGCTGGGCTGGTAGCAGCCACGCAAGCCTCTGCTGCGGCACTGCTTCTTGCATAGGAGCTGGGGGGCCGGTTCCAGAGCCCCAGGTCTCCCTGAAGGAGATCACAAACAGCACCAGGGAGATGGTTATGCACTCTTTGTTTCTACCGGTGGGGTGGATGAGACACCTGACGCTGAGGCTGTGTCCCCAGAGAGCGGAGGGGAATGGGGGCCCATGGATGCCCCGTGCTGGGAGCTGCTTGGGTCGAGCTTTTCATTGTCTGCGTTTGTTGTGTTTTATCATTGGCCATGCAGACAGGAGAAGGAGAAGGTACAGCAGCTCTTTACATCACCGCCATGGCTGAAGTTCAGGAGGGAAATAACACAATGGAACCAGTTTTCATGTATCCCTGCCTCGAGACAAGACAAACCCAGTTGCTGTCAGGGAGGATGGATGTGCCTCCTGTTCTTAATAGTGGTCAAGATGAACAAATCACTAATATAGAAATGCAAGGCTCAATGTGTGCAGCTTGTACTTTACCAGAGAGCTGAGCTTTCCCTGCATGTTTACATCACTGACAATAAGAAGACTGCGGCTTCATGTGGTGTGCTATGGGAACATTTGAGACCCTGTCTGCATAAATTGATGTCTGGAATGGACAGGAAACATTACATCATGGATAGCAGAGTCTCCTCAAGCCTGAGGAGATCAAAACTCCACATAGAATCCATTTGTGGGAGGGAGGAAGCTTCCTGAGCACAGCCTCATTGCCCATCCCCAGCCTCAGCATCTGCAGTGAAGGGGAAATTCAAATTGTAACTGCTCAGCAATGGTAATTGGTGACCAAGGAATGATCGGTCATGGAGGGCAAGAAGGCCCAACTTCAGAAGGGGTAAAAGGGGCTGGAAGCAGGGATGCCCGAGACAGAAGGACTCCCTGTAAGGGAGTGCAGTTTCCCTTGGTGCTGAGATAAGAAATGGCCCCAGCATTGTCCTGCAGCCCTCCTGGAATGGAGAGCTCAGGAGCCACCTTGGGGCAGGAGAGCTGGGTTGAGGGATGGACCCATGGCTGGGCTAAGGCGCCCCATGCAACCGGTCGCGGGATTGGTGCTGATGCAAGTGTATATAAGGGATGTGCCTGTGATGCATCTCTGCAGACCCCTTGAAGAACCACTTATGGCGGTAGGACTCTGCCCAATGCATTGTTCATTAACTTCTTTTTGTAATTGTTTAATCACAAACGTGTGTTTGTTTCACCTCAAGGGGTAACACAAAAATCCCCCTACAGCAGCCTGCTGCAGATCTGGCTTGTCCCAGACACACCGTCCCCTGCTGCTGTGGGAGCTCATCACCACAACACTGCTCCCTGTGTAGGAGCTGCAGATGATCATCGAGCCCTCTAACTCCCCTGAGGAGACTGCAGGGAGCCCGGGGGGTTGTAAGGCTTCATTTGTACGTTGGTCTCTTTGCTTATTGGTTAGGAACATGGAGAGCGCCTGGGCCTTTGGCATTGGGGCTGTTCTGTGTGGTTTGCTCTGCCCCTCAGGCACAAACATCGCACTGGGCTGAACATCTGGAGATAACTGATGGCTTGGCTCAAGTCCAGTTTGAGCCTTTACTTATTGAAGAGAGCAAACAAGCCCACAAATCTCTGTCAAAATGCCCTCTAGGGGCCTCTGGGTGGGGGTGGTCAGTGCGTGATGGACCTAATTAGTCCTGGGCTTGCAGGAATTTACTAACACTGAACCTGAGGGGCTGAGAGCAAGCCCCTGGCATCCTGGTTCCCAGTAGGCTCTGTCCTACAGTCATGGTCACCATCTCCAGAGCCACTGACACCGACCCCTTTCAGAAAGAGGACCTTGCCCTGCAGATCCCTGGGTGCAGAGGGGAAACAGCGCTGCCAGGGGACACCTCAGGGCCCCTTCCCCCAAGCTCAGCCTTGCCCAGACACATCCCCTCCCTCCCCTGGGTTGTTGCACAGCCAAGGAAGCTCCCTGCACCAGGGTGTCTTGCACAGCACAGAGGTACAAGGCACTGTCAGAGACCTCGACTTCCTCCAGCCGCAGGAGGCTGTATTTCCCCGTGGTGTTCAGCAGCGTGGTGAGACGGCCATTGCGCTTGGGGCCAGCTGCTGCATGGTATGAGATACGCTGTGGGGCTTGGCCTTTCCTCTGCTGGTACCAGAGCAAACCTCGAAAGTCAGAGGTCTGGTATGTGCAGGTTGTTTGGAAGGTGTCTCTCTGCCTCACCGTGACTTGTCCTTCTTGCTGGGTGACGGTGGTCTGCCCCATGGTGCCTGGAAGAAAGCAAGGCTCAGCAGCTCTGCAGGGAAAGGCTCCAGGAAGCAAACCAGGAGTGGATGCAAAGCCCTGGTGGAGAAGGTTCCCTGTCCCTTGCCCTGCAGGAAAATCCTGAGGCTTGGGGACAGCCAGGGGAGAGTGGTTCTGGGCAGGAGCTCGGAGCTCTCAGCCCAGCATGGACCCTGAGGAGAGCTGTGCTGTGTCCCTGCTCCTGCTCCTACTGCCCAGAGGACCAGGGAACAGCCTGTCATGCCTGACCTTTGTGTGCTGGGACCAGCAGCCCTCCAGCAGGCTGAGGGGCCCATGGAGTTCCTTCCCCATCCCTGTCATCTCCAAGGGCTCCTGGGTGCCTGAATACATACAAAGCTGAGCTGAACGGTAGAAAGAGGAAGCCCTGGCTGTGTTGATAACAAGCAGAAAACTGGAGGCCATGACAGACATATGCCAGCCAGGAGGCAGACTGGGACACCCTATTAATGTCAATGGGATGAAGGCTTTAAAGTCCCGGTAGCAGCATTGACAGGATCTGGTAATTTGTGTTTGGAAAGGGAAAAATGTGGGAGTGCAGCGACAGCTGAGATCTCCTGTAGTGACAGCAGGAGGATCAGAAGAGAGAGGTAGAGGGAAATGGATTGAAAGGGAAAGAAAAGCAGGAGAAGGGGTCTGAGGTCTCTCTCCTCTTCTCTCCTCTCTCCTTTCCAACAGCAAAGGCGTCTTGAGAGAACCGGTGCAAAAGCACAAATGTGAGGTGACATTTCCCAGCGTTTTCCTGTAATTCAGGAGTAGTTCCCCACGTGGTCCTGATAAGGCTGGCGAGGGTTTCCTGGGGGGAAGATGAAGTCTGCATTGATGAAAAGCCAGGACTTACCCAGCCGTTGCCCCAGGAAGGCAGCGAGGACGAGATATCCGAGGGGCATGCCGAGACCAACCTGCCTGTTTGCTGAGCGAGAGAGAGTCAGAAAACGAGAGAACAGAGCTGCCGGAAACGACTCTGCTGGGGGAGCAACGGAAGAAGCGGGGAAGAGAAAGGATCTGTTCTTGCTGTGCCTGAAATGCTCCTTCTGGGTTTCCCCCTCCTCCAGCAGCACCACCTGTGGCTCCCCCAGCCAACGGCAACTGCACATTTCCACAACGGGGGCCCTGGGGGTCTGGGGGCAACAGTCGTGGGAAGGGGCTGTTCCCGGTCAGCTCGCAGTGGAGTCCTCACCTCCCCAGCTAGAATCGCCTGCTCTTCTGCACACCCACTGCCGGGCCATTTGGGAGGTCAGGGCTTTCTTCCCCACTGAGGGTTCACATCTTCCCCTGGGGTCCTCAGCTCTCTGGGGACGTTGTTATTTTTTCTGGGAACAGAAGTCTCTTCTGTTTCTCTCACGACTCCCCTTTCTTTCCTCAGCTGCCTGGGAACAACGCCTCTGCCCCAAATCCCCCAAAAGAGGAGATGAACCCTGCTGTGCAGCAGCCCAGGGTCTCTGGCTGTGTCCTGTTCTGGTGCGAGAGAGGAACCTGGCTCCAGCACTGCTGTTAGATGCCACCAACCCAGGATGACAAGGAGAACCTACTCCTACTCTGGGGAAAGGGTGAGGGGTCAGCAGGGAACAGGATGAGGAATCAGGGGGTCACCCCCTACTCCCAGGGAGCCCATGGGGCACCCATTGGAGTGCTGCACTGCGAGGGGTGGGGATAGGGCAGCCCTGCACCCAGAGCTGAAAGGGTGATCCCGTGCCCCAGTCGTGGCAGAGATAACAAACTGTTCATTACCGTTAAGTTAACCTGACCTGAGCAGGCACGGAGCTGGGCTGTGCTGAGCTGTATATATCACTTGGCAAACTGGGCAACGTTCCACAAACACGTCCTTGTCTTGACCTAGGAGTGAAGCACCGTGCTTTCATACAAATGTCCTTTTGCTCAACAGTAGAAATCAGGAGTGGTTTATTTCCAAGAAAATCCCATGAAAACTTCAAAGACGACAATGCCAGTGAATCTCAGCATGGGCAGGATTTGCATTATGTGCTAAACCCCAGCTTATGCTCCAAAACTCAGGGTTCCCAGCATCTGAAAGGGCATAACGTCATGCATGCTATCCCCCTTGACCTTCTTGTGTTATCCCCAATTAATGGTATTTTAATCAACTCTCTGTGGAGCCAGAGTCCCATTCTTAGTGGGATCTATCTACACACATGGTCCACCCTCATTGTTAAAAAAACCACAATTCCAAATTTCTAGTAGGAATTTCCCCTGTTCCAGATCGTGTCCTTTGCCCTTTGCTCTATCTCTGTGCTCAAGCAGAGTTTGGCTCCATCTGGCCCTTCATCCTCAGTCAACTGTTAGAAGGATCAAAAAGCTCTTTCTTAAGCTTCTCTTTTGAAGGCTGAAGAAGGCCAGTTCTCTCAGACCCTCCTTATGCCTTGTGTTGCAGAAACACAGAATTGGTAAATTTGGAAGGGACCTCTGGAGGTCAGGGGATCTAAACCCCACCTCAGGAAGGGTGACCTAGAGCTGGTTGCAAAGGACCATGTGCAGATGGATTTTGAATACCTCCAAGGATGGAGACTCCATGTCCTGCTTTCGGCTGGGGTAGAGGAAAATTTCTTCCTAGTGCTGTGTTTTGGATTTAGTATGAGAAGAATGTTGATAAGACATGGCTGGTTTCAGTTGTTGGTAAGTAGTGTTTCCAGGAGTGAAGGAATTTTCAGCTTCCCATGCTCTGCCAGGTGCACAAGAGCTGGGAGGGAGCATAGCCAGGACAGCTACCCCAACTGGCCAAGGGGGTATTCCATACCATATGACGTCATGCTCAGTATAGGAACTAGGAGGCGTGGTCCGGAAAGTAGCGATCGCTGCTTGGGTATCGGTTGGTGGGTGGTGAGCAATTGCATTGTGCATCATCCATTTTGTATATTCTACCATTATTATTATTATTATTATTATTATTATTATTCTTACCCCTTCCTTTTCTGTCTTTACCTCAACCTCTTTCTCTCCCCCATCCCACTGTGTGGGGAGGGAGTGAGCGAGCAGCTGTGTGGTGTTTGGCTGCCTGCCGGGTTAAACCACAACACGCCACAACCTGTGCGGGCATCCTGTGCCAGCGCTCCCTCACCCTCACAGTGAAAAAGTGTTTCTTGGTGTTCGCACAGAGCCTCCTCTGTTTCAGTTTGTGCCAAATGCCTCTTGTCCTGTCACTGGACACCATAGAGAAGAGTCTGGAAAAAAGAGAAATGCACTGAGGTGCCTCCAGTCACCAGTCCTTTGACCTCTCACACAGACACGTGAGATGTGGTCCCTCCGGTTGGTGACAGCAAGAGGTATGAGCCCTGTGACATGTTCTTCTTTCTCCAGTTGCTGGCACTTAGACCTTGCTACACACACCCTGGTCCATCCAGTTGCTGGCACCCAGGCCTACAATCCCCATGGCCATTGGTTGGTTGCCCAGTTACTGGAACCCACATCGCTCTTTCACACCAGTCTCTCCAGTTCCTGGCCCTCACACATGGGAAGTTGCACAGAAGGATGGTTAAGAAAAGGTTTAATAAGAAGGCAGGGGGACTGTGGTGATCAGGCGCAGGGCACATCCCAACAAGGGCACTGACCAGCCCCTGCTGAGGTGCAGATACCTCCTTTTATCCTTCCTCCTCTTTATTGCCTCCCCTGGCTCCTCCCCAGTCCCCCCTCTCCCCCCCACCGTTGACCCTTCCCCTAAGCATGCCTTAACAAGTGTTGCCTCGTCCTGCAGGACCCCCCTCAGACATCCCAAATCCTCAGGTTCCTCTTGTCACCTCTTGTCACTTACAAAGCTCAGCCTGACCCACTTCAGAGCCACACTGATAGTTCCCTAATGGCCCATCAATTAGAGGCTGCAGAGCTCTGGTCTCCCTCCTTGGCTCCCTTATCACTTCCTCAGAGATTGGTGTCCCTGTGTGCTTTGTTTATCACTTTCCCTTTTACTTCTTCTTGCCTTTGAAAGGAAAAGGGACTTGGTTTGACAGCCTTAGTGAACCAGCAGCTCTCACCTCCCACATGCCCCGACAGTGGCCTCTGCTGAACTTGCTCAGGTGAGCGAGTTCCTCGGGACACTGAAGGGCTCCTGTCCCTAGAGAAAACTGGGTCTCTTGAGTCGAGGCTTTGGGAGGAAACCCCATGTTGAGCTCAGTCTTTGAAGTGTCTCCCTGCAACACCTGCAGCAATGCTGAGCCATGGCATTCCCTTTCCAGGAAGCCCGAGATGTTACAAACATGAAGGAAAAGGGAAAGATTGGCCAAAAGTCCAACCACTTTCAGATGCAAGTTGGGTGTGAAAAAGCACTCAGGTCACATAAAATGTCATTCTGGAATGAGTTAGTTTGCACCCCCATATTGCAACTTATTTATTGTTTGCCCTCCCAGATGTCCTGCATCTCCTGCAAGATCCTGAATCCACCCTCAGAGCTCTTTGTGTACAGCTGAGGATGAAGACAGACCTGAGTTCCACCTCCAGGTGGGATCCAAATGTCATCATTCTTACCCCATCCAGGTGGGAATGGGGCTTCTCATCCACCTTCGTGTGGATGAGACGTGTGCAGAGGGGGACAAACTGGATCCGAGAACGGCAGCCACCAGCATCTTTCTGTTGGGCAGAGAACCCAGAGGGACTCAGGGACACAGGGACACTCCCCCAGCCAGGCACTGGTGAGTCCCCAGAGCTGAAGGAGAGACCTGAAAAGCAGGGGGACAGCTCAAGAGGTTGGACATGGAATCTTGCCCAGTGCCTGGCTGATGGGTCTTGCTCACACGTTGAGGCTTTCACTGATCCCCAGATGCAGGGCTAGGAAGACATTTTCCCTCTTTGGGCTTCTTTGGCTAGGAGGTTAAACCACAGGAGCAGTCACGTCTCCTACCAAGAGTCCCCTTCTCCAACAGTGGTCATTGGGGCATGCTGAGGAAGAGTAAGATCTGGACAAGCAGCTGGGATACTTCTCCTGAATACTCACTGCTTGTCCCACTCAGTTTCAGGGCTCGGGGGTGTTCCTGAGTCTGCTGTGGCAATGCACCCCCGTGGCAAGGAAGGCCAACGGCGTGCTGGGCTGCAGTAGGAAGAGCATTGCCAGCAGGACAAGGGACCTGATCCTTCCTCTCTACTCAGCGCTGGTGAGGCCACGTCTGGAGTGCTGGGTCCAGTTCTGGGCTCCCCAGTACAAGAAAGATATTGGAGCGAGCCCAGCGAAATGGTACAGGGACTGGAGCATCTTCCCTACGAGGACATGCTGAGAGGTCTGCAGTGTTCAGCCTGGGGAAGAGAAGGCTCATGGGGGATCTTGGAGGTGTGTGTAAATAGCTGATGGGAGGGAATGAAGAAGAGATTCTTCTGCGTCAGGCGCCCTGGGGACTCCACACCTCTGCCACCCTGCTCTGTAGGGTGAGAAATTAGAGTTGTTGAAGTGCTCAGCCCAAGGAAAGACCCCAAACTGTGACCCTCACTGTGTTCCAGGTTTGCAAGGGCCAAGGGGAGGTTGTTCAGCAGTGGGAGGTTCATGTTTGGGCAGTCAGGCCACAGCTGGGCTTTTCTCAGCCCTCCAAGTCAGAAGGTGCTGGAGCATCCTCTCAGGCAGACATACCCTGGTGTAGAAGCGCTGCCTCTCAGCTCCAGGTCTCATGGCCAAAGGGGCCTGGGGCACCTGAAAGTTCCCGTAGGAGCCTGAAGGAAGGGATCAAGCAGTCTGCTGGCAGGCAATAGGAGGCTGCAGGCAGTTTTCCTGCTTTTTGCTCCTCCCGGAGATCACAGCCAGCCCAACCAGCCCCCAGCCAGGGAGGAGTGTCCATGGTGAACTTCTCCTGCCATCCAGTGCCCAGCCAGAGGCAGGGGCCTGCACCCACCTCTCTCGGAGATGGAGACAGGCCCCTTTGCAGCCCCGATGTGCTCCTTGTCCCTCGCCAGTGTCTGAGAGGAGGAAGAACCAAAGGCACCTAGATCCAGGTGCCTGACGCCCTGTGCCCACAGGGGTTTCTCTCCCTTCTCCCCAGACCACAGATGAGGCCCTTCAAGGGAAATGTCTCTGGGAACAGCACTGCTGTCAACGTCCCACCCAGAGACAGACACACGGCTGCTCGTTGGCAGGAGGACGTCCAGCACAACCCTCTTTACCGCAGTCTTCTCACTGACCCTCAGGGTAGTGTGACCGACCCCTTGTCTGGGGATGACGCCTGCCAGAAGGGTGAGGAGATCATCGCATAAACTGGGGGTGTTTCTGCCCACAGGGGGATCAGACTCCTTACGGGTGGAGTGAAAAAGTGTTTTGGGGTTGTGCAAGACATGGGGTGTTCAGGGGAAGGAGCAGAGACAGGGACAGGGAAGGACCGAGGCTGCGGGGCGCGGGGACTGCGGGGCTCGGCGGGGCCGGTGCCGGGGCCGGTGCCGGTGGGGCGGGGGAACCGCCCCGGGGCGGGGCCGGGCGGGGCGGGGCGGGGCGGCCCCGGCGGGCGGAGCGGCAGCGCCCCCTGGCGGGCCCGCCCGGGGATGTCCCCCCGCCCCCGACACACCCGCCCGGCCCCGCCCGCGGCGGTTCGTGCCCGGCCGCAGCCCCGGCTCCTCTCCCCGTGTCTCCCACGGCGCAGTAATACACCGCCGCGTCCCCGCGCCGGGGCCGGGCGAGCCACAGGGCGCTGGACCGACGGTCTGCCGCCACCGACAGCCGCCCCGGCGGCTCCTGCAGCTCCGTGGTCCCTTTGTTGCTGAGCGCCAGGAACGCGGGGCCTCGGCCCGGGAGCTGACGGTACCAGTAGATGAGGTCGTAAGACTTTATGTTGGGGTGTGAGCAGTTGATGGTGATGCCGGTGCCCTCGGTGGTCTCTGCCGACGGCTCCTGCTGCACCTGGGCTCTGCCCGCAGCCACTGCCGAGAAAGGAGAAGGAAAGGCCAAAGATCACCAAAGATCGCCCAGCTCTGATGGCTCTTTTCCCAGAGAAACCGTCAGGAAGAGCGGCAGTGAGACAGAGCCAGACTGGAACGGATGGGGACGTGTGCCCATCAACAGGGACGGAGAGTGATCCTGGTGTGGGTGTGTGGAGCAGGGGGAGAAGTCGGGGGGGGGATTTGGAATTGGTGCATGCAGAGATAGAATGAAAGTCAAGTGCATGGATGGATGGGTGGCGAGAGGGAGAGGAATCAGGGGAGTTGAGTGTGTTACAGTGAAGGAAGGAGGGCTGAATTCAGAAGAAGAATAAATGCTGAATGCACAGGGGGATGAGAGGATGTATAGAATAACGGCATGGTGCAGGAAAGCAAACGTGCTTACAGGTATGAAGGAAGCAGAGGGAGAGATGAGAGAGGGGTCTCAGAGTAGGAAGAGGGGTTAGGGGTGGTAGATGAATGGAGAGAGGAGTCAAAAAATGGGTGGATGAAGAGAGGAAGAGCAGACAGGGAGAGGGGTTGTTACAGTGAAGGCCAGAGGGCTATATTCAGGGCAGTAAGAACTGCGGAATGCACAGGGGAAGGAGAGGGGGCATGGAAAAGCAGGGATACGTGCAAGAAGGCTCGTACCGACAGAGATGATGGAAAAATAGGGAGACCAGGAAGAGGGGACTCGGAGGGTTTGGAAAGGGGGACGAGAGATGGCAGAGAGGCAGGGAGGGGGAAAGAGACGTCGTAGAAGGAGAGGGAAGAGCTGGCGCTGGGCTCCCTGGGGAGCAGCCCGGGCACAGCCCCGGCCCCATCCACCACCGCCAGCCCCGCGCACCCAGGAGCACCGCGGCCAGCCCCGCCAGCCCTGCGCCCCGGCACCGCCGCATCCCGCCGCTCCGCCGCCCGCGCCTCGCTGCCCCCCGCCAGCCCCGGGTCTCTGCTCCGGCCGCGGCGCCTCCTCTCCGCCGCCTCCTCTCCTCTCCGCCGCCGCCAGCTCCGCCCCGGGGCTGAGCCCTGCGCCGGCGCCGCTCGGGGTCTCGCCCGGGCTGAGAGGGCTCGGTGGCTCTGCAGGGGCACAAGTTGCTCTCCCGGGGAATGGGCTCTCCCCTCCTCCAGCAAGGACTCCCCAGCACCCGCACCTCGGCCACGGGGACGCCGGTGCGCTGGGAGGAGCCAAAGGGGAGGGGGAACGGCGCAGCAACAGGGCATGGCAGGAAGTTTTGGAAGTTGAGTACGTGCTATCTTGACAACACTGAGTTTCTCGAAATGTCTCATTGGAAAATCGGGCATTTAAAAGTCGATCTGGAAGGAAAAGCACGGGGTTCTGCTGGATGCTCTCATCCATCAAGAGAAAAGTCTCCAGGGGATGCAATGGCGGTGTCGGCTGTCAGGCAAAAACGCAGGAAGAACCAAGTGCTGAAGGGCAGTTCTCGGGGCAAGGAGGGCGAGCAGGGGAGGAGGTTGTGGGAGCAGGGGAGGTGGAACAAGTAAAGGGGAGAAGCTGAACGTGTAAGAGGAGACATCAGTGCTGCTGGGAGAGATGGGATCTGGGAGAGAAACAGCACCTTTCTGGAGTCAGATGGATCCTTCCTCCCTCTCAAACACAAGAAGAAACGCAGCCCTGCTTTCCAGCACTTTCTCAGGCAGCTTCTCTCCCCAGCTGGCATCATGACTCACAAGCCCACGATCCTCCCTCCTCTTCCTCAGTCCACAGCTGTCTCATGGAGAGGGGAAATAGCTACTGACTCTGGCCCAGCCCCCTCCCACCAGACAACCTGGTGAGGTCAGCTTTCATCTCCTGATTCCTCAGGGTGAACATGAGGGCATTCAAGGGGAGCATCTTTGTGGTGCAGAAGTCAGGAGTCCTGCTGTGCACGGGGTTCTGGGATCCTGTCCTCAGGTACATGAGACCTTGAGCACATAATAGCTGGCCTCTACATTGAGGTAGGCGGTGCAGGTGGAGAAGGTATGACACTTGCCTAAGGCAGAGTGGACCCTCAGGACGGGTGAGATGATGCACACATAGAAGGTGAGGATGGGGGTGAAATGAGTCATAGAGAGGAACCCCATGTGAAGGAAGATCACCACCCTCTCATTGAGGCTGGTGCCCCCACCAACTGGCCTTTAGCACAGTTTGGATGTCACGGGAGGTGGATGGAGCCAAAGTTAATGTTCACTCTATCCATTCAGAAATACATGGGGAAAGGAGTAGGGATCACACAAGGAATCTGTGGAAGGAGGGATAGGGCTGCCGTTCAGTGTTTAGCATTTCAGGTCTGGGCCCACGGCCAGGGTGGGGCAGTGTCCAGAGGTCCTCAGAGCAGAGATTTCCAGGCTACCTGGTGCACCTCCATGAACACCAAGGCCAGAGCTTGGCTAGCCCTGTGCCCCAGCCAGGGGCAGAGGTGTCAGGTCCCTCCCTTGGATGGCCCCTTGCACTCCACAAGAGCTGCAGGAGTGTCCAAGGTTGTGCATGGGGAGGTGGCAGCTCAGAGCTCTGTGACAAGAGGTACCTGCCACTGCAATGGGCTTAGCTCTGCCAGGCAACCCAGAGTCCCTCCCCAGATTAAATAGGTCTCCACTTGACCCCCAAAGCAGCCCAGAGCCAGCCCCATGCACCCAGGAGCACCACGGCCAATCCTGCCAGCCCTGCACCCTGGCACTGTCATGTTCCACTGCTCTGCCTTGGCCGCTCAGGGTCTCACCCGGGCTAAGAGTGCTCAGTGGCTCTGCATGGGCAGATCATTGTCTCCCCGTGCTACAGCAAGGACACCTCAGGAAGAATAAGGATGCACTGTGCCAGGTGCAGCCTGGGACAGCTGCAGGGCCTTAACCCAGGAGATGGAGCAGCTTCCCAGAGCTGCCTCAAGCTCAGGGGCTGGAAACAGCAGCCACTGGTGTCCTGTGGATGGCAGTGAGGAGGCTGAGAGCCTCCCTTCAGCTGCCTCTCGGTAGTCAGAGCATAGAATCATTAAGGTTGGAAAAGACCTCTAAGATCATCGAGTCCAACCGTCAACCCAACACCACCATGCCCACTACACCATGTCCCTAAGCGCCTCATCTACACGTCTTTTAAATACTTCCAGGGATGGTGACTCCACCACTTCCCTGGGCAGCCTGTTCCAAGGCCTGACCACTCTTTCAGTAAAGAAATTTCTCCTAATGTCCAATATAAACCTCCCTTGGCGCAACTTGAGGCCATTTCCTCTTCTCCTATTGCTGTTACTTGGGAGAAGAGACCAACACCCACCTCACTACAACCTCCCTTCAGGTAGTTGTAGAGCGCGATGAGGTCTCCCCTCAGCCTCCTCTTCTCTAGACTAAACAGTCCCAGTTCCCTCATAAGACTTGTTCTCCAGACCCTTCACCAGCTTCGTTGCCCTTCCCTGGACACGCTCCAGCACCTCCATGTCCTTCTTGTAGTGAGGGGCCCAAAGCTGAACATAGCGTAATGCCTGAAAATTCTGTTGAGGCAAAGAGGGTGTGAGGACAAATGTGCCCATGGGTGTGCAGGGTTCCAGGAGGGCAGGGGTGGTGGGGACTCACAGAGTCAGAATGTAGGTGAGAAGGGCCCTCTGCAAGGGCTCCCTGTGGCCTCATGTTCAGCTGGGTGTCCTAAAATCACACATCCTTTTCTGTGGATCTCCTTCCTAGCAGCCAGCCCCCAGCTGCATGACTGCATGGGCTGGTTCTGCCATCAGATGCAAAACCTTGCTGTTGATCTTTTGCACCTTCATGAGGTTCCAGTCAGCCCATTTCTTCATGGTCACAACTCTTGGAGCCTGGTAGTCCAGCCAATTTTCCATCCACCTTATCAGGCTCTTTATGAACCCAGTCATCACCAGTTTGTTCCTGGGTGACACCCTTGAGAGGGTGTCAAAGGTCCTTCTGAACTCTGGGAATACAGATCCCCTGCCCTTCCCTTCTCCACAGTGCCCCTTACCTCCTGAGAAAGCAATGAGGTTGGCCCTCAGGTACACTAGAGCCTCAGCTCAGCAGCAGCTCCATGGAGAGGGGAATCAGCCCTGCCTGAGATCTCCCAGCAGAACTCCCTGGCAGTGATCTCACCGCGGTCACTCAAGGGAAGGGGGGAAGCCCTCGACTGCACTTCTCCAAGCTGGACCTGAGCCCAGGCAGACAGACCTTCAGGAGGGGAGATGTGCTAAAGAACTTTCCACAATGTGCACAGCCCTTGTTGGAAAGAGGGTCTCTTCTGGACACCCCTCTGGGAGAGCAGCAGGCTTTGGGAGGTGCGGTCTCAAATCCAGTGCCCCTTCCCTCCCAGGGGCTGCTGCTGGGGCCTCAGACCAAGATTCCAAGGCAGGGCATGAAGGTCCTTGTAGGCGGAAGACCAAAGCAGTCATCATTTTGTTGACTTTCCCTGTGCAAGCCACAGGCTCTGTCCTTCCACTCAGAGCACAGCGATATCAAGCTCCGTGTTCCTTTCATTCAGTACCTGCTTGATCCAAGGTCTCACCTCTGCCTGACACAGCACCAGGCCGATGATCTACACAAGAACATTGGGCATTGGCTTGGACACGAGGCAGGTGTGTGTCCCACCGCAACACTGCGTTGGAAGCAGATCCGCTCAGGGATGGCCAGCACATGGTCGGCAGGATTCCTCAGCCTTTCTCCTTGCCCATAAAGCAAAGCCCATCCTTCTGAACTCTCTATCGCTGGAGAGAGCAGCTGTGTCCTGGCCTGGAGAGGCAGGGTGGGGGGACTGCCAGCCATGCTGGGGCACTCCCAGTATTGTTACACTGAACTAAAGAAAGGATCTAAGACGGAGTGAAACCATCCTTGTTGTGGCCTGAAATCGGCAGCAGCGTAGTGTGAGCTCTGCAGGGGCAGGAAAAGGAGGGCTCAGGAGGCAGGAGCTGCATTTCAGGGCCTCTCCCTGGACAGATCTCTAGCAGGCTGGTGCCATCACCTTTCAGCTGCACTCAGGCTCCTCCTGACCCTGGGAACCTGCTGCTCTGTGGTGCTCATGGAGAGAGCAGTGGAGAGGGTCCTCAGTATGAGCAGCACATTCCCTCGTGATGAGGGCACACAAGGACACACACACGCTCATGCACATCGGTGTAGAGTCATGCACAAGTTTGTGCTCCCATGTGCATTCACACAATCCCAGACAGAAACACACAACAACCAACCGTGGACTCTGCTGAGGACAGCCGGGGACAACCACAGCAGGGTTGGAGCATTCTGGGATAGGACAAGGCCCCAGGCATGCCCATGGCGTTTTTTGTGTGCTCACAGACTGCACAGAGAGGGGACAAGTCAAAACAGGCCAGTAATTTTTCCTGCGGGCAGTGTTAGACAGGATGGGGTCAAAACCTAGGAGCACAATGCACACCTGGGGAGGCAACAACAAGTGACCATGGGGGTGAGCTGAGGAGGGAGGGAAAGACAAGGACATGGCACGTCCTCCTGCATGGGAGCCCATGGTGTGCAGCTGAGGATTGCTGGAGCTTCTTCCTGAGAACAGCACTTCAAACAGCCCCACCAGAGTGACCCAGGCTGATGTCACTTCTCTGCTCTGGACTCGTCCATCACTTGAGCTGAGTCTTCTGCCTGCACTGCTGCATTTGTGCCCTCGAAATCCTGGGGCCTTTCATCTCAACAGTCAGGAGAAGCCTTCATTGGGGAATGGGCACGGCACAAACCTGGAAATGAAAAGGCAGCAGTGTTGGAAACCAAAGCACAGCCCATATCATTAGCTGCGATGGTTTGCATTCAAGATGAGCTGGTCAGAGAATTGTTACCTCTGCAAAGGGCCTCTGGTCCTGCGGCAGTGAAGGGCAGGTATAAAAGCCAGTCCAGGTCCCTGCTCTCTCATCCCCTTCTCTTGCCTCCTCCTCCTTGGTCAGCAGGTGAGTCTGAAGCCCCTTCTCCTCCTCTTCCAAAGTGAGACGGACATTTCAGTTGATACTGGCTCTATCCTGTGCTGGGGTTTGGAACTTCTCGTCATGAGAGAGGGAAGCGGGGAGAAGGTCTGCTTAGAGAGAGGCTGGGATGGGTCTGAGGGGGCTTTTGGTTTACAAATTAGGAGAAAGCCTCTCCAGGCCAGGCTGCTCTTTGTAGGATGATAAAGACCGTGTCGCTGCTGGCATATTTTCCAGCTCTATACTCAGTAGTGGCCTTGGCTCCTTTGTGATAACCACGCTGCTCCTCACCCACCCTTGTGCTCTGCTTCCTCCCTGTCCTCTCTCCCAGGCGCACCTCCGGACCCTTAGAGAATGTCCTGCTACGACCAGTGCCTGCGGTGCCGGCCCTGTGGCCCGACCCCGCTGGCCAACAGCTGCAATGAGCCCTGTGTCAGGCAGTGCCAGAACTCCACTGTCGTCATCCAGCCCTCCCCCGTGGTGGTGACCCTGCCCGGCCCCATCCTCAGCTCCTTCCCGCAGAACACCGTTGTGGGATCCTCCACCTCTGCTGCTGTTGGCAGCATCCTCAGCTGTGATGGAGTGCCCATCACCTCTGGGTGCTGTGACCTCTCTGGCATTTCCAGCCGCTACTATGGCAGAAGGTGCCTCCCCTGCTGAAGATGCTGGGAAGCCCCAGGGAGACACCTTGAGGATCTAGAACATGGTGCTGGGCAGAGGATTGATCTTCTGGATTTGTTTTCAGCATATCTGACCGACCTTGCCTTCCTCTCCCTTTTCTTGGTTTGCTTTGGATCCCATTGGCTACAAGGTGCCACCAAGGCCAGCCTGGTGGGGTCCATCTGGCTCCTCTCTCCCCATGGGGCAGGCAGATGGACATCATGCAGGTACATCTCCATGGCCAAGGACCGCAGACTCTTGGGATGCTCCCTCCCTTGGGACCACTGCCTCCAGGGCTCCCTGCACTGCTGATGTCACTTGGAGTGACTTTGTTTCCCTCTTTTGACTCATTAAAGTTCTGCTGCATTCAAGCCTGGCCTCCACGTGGTCCTTCCCTCTGCGGACACTCTCCAGGCTGCCAAAGGAGAAGGGTGTTGCTCTGGGGTGGAAGGGGATGAGGGCACAACACGACCCTTCTCCAATCACAGAGGAATGGGAGGTTGGGACCCCCTGCAGTGGCTCCTCTTTTGGGCACCATCCCTTGGAGCTGAGGAAGTCATCCCTGGCTGCTCTGCTGCCAGGCACCATCAGGCCTTGCCTTGCTGTGCCTCTGCCCACAAATGCCCAGAGCGGCGGGAGGCCCTGAGGGGTCAGCAGCCCCATGAGCTCTTGAGGAAGGGCGTTCCTCTTGCTATGGCCAGAGCTGTGCTGGGGTGGTGGGGGCTGGGTAAGGGGCTCCAGAAGATGGTTTGCTTTGTAGAATGGCAAGAGTGCTAAATCAGGGAAGAGCCCCCTTGGGATGGCCCATAGCTGTTACTCCACCTTCCTCTCCTCTCCACTACCCAATCTAGTGGTCATGGCCAGCAGGCATAGCCAGCAGTAGCAGAGCGTGCAGGAGAACGTGAAGATCAGCAGGGACGAAGGAACTGGGTGCTCTTCCCAAGGGAGCTGCAGCTGGGCTCAGAGCTCTTGACTGCTTCATTGGTCCCCCCGAGAATTTGTGCTCAGGAATTGGCTGGCACTCGGGGGGGAGAGGTGTCTTTTACGTGTAAATCCCATCCCTTTTGATCACTGGAAATGTCTCTGGGCAGCCACTATGGTCTCGTATCTTATTTCCTGCCATGAAAATCCAGATGTCTTGACAAAAGTGTACAAGTGGAAGGACGGAGAACCCCATACCAATGTCCTCCACCCAGAGGGAATTATGGCTAATGACACATGTCTCAGAACGACTGAAGGCCAAAACTTCATAAAGGCCTTTCCTTTGCATATCTGAATTCTTTTTTCCCAAATCATGCTATTAATAACCATCGTCTGCAGCAGGACAGTTGGACTTCCTAACCCCACCACAGTAAACCATGGAATAAGCAGAAGGTCCTTCTTAATGATGACAGCATCTGCAATTATCCTTGTTGTAGACGGAGGGATGGCATTTCTTCTGACAGAGGAGTGAGCCCTTTTGCCAAAGCACTGCCAAAGTGCTGCTACGGGCTCTTGGCATGATCCCTGGTTTGCCTGCCTGACAAAACTGATCTTGGAAAGGTAGGAAAAGGGCATAGGATCCATGCGGGTTTTAGAACTCAAACTAAGGGCGTTGTTGCCAGAGGTTCTTTTTTTTTTATGGTGATTTAAACCATGGACTGAGAGCGCTGCGGCTGTTCTTTACACCACTCTTACTCCCCTGCTGAACCCCTTGATTTACACCCTAAGAAAGAAGCATGTGAAAGCTGCTGGTATTTGTTCACGTGGAATGAACTTCTGGCCTGGTTGTAGTGTTTGGCAGTAGAAATGATGACTACATCTGTTTCCATTTGAAGAAAATGCTCTAAAAGCATGAGTGACCCAAATGGGGTAATCCTTCCATGGATGGGATCTGCACGGTGTGCGGTGCCCTGGCGAGGGGGCAACACATTGTACTGTGCTGTGGGAGTGACTGAGCACTGGCATAGGTTGCCCAGGGAGGTTGCCAAGTCTCCTTCCTTAGAGATACTCAAAAACCACCTAGACGGACTCGTGGGCAACTGGCCCTAGATGGTCCTGCTTGAGCAGGGGCGTTGGACCAGATGACCTCCAGTGGTCCCCTCCAACCTTGAACGTTCTGTCATTCTCTCGGTCTGTGAGAGCAGCTGATGTAGAGTAGCTCAGGGTTCCCAGCATCTGAAGGGATGGAACGTTATCTATGCTCTCCTCTCTTTCTTTCTAGACTTAGCGCTTATAAATGGCATTTTAAGGATTACTTTGTAGAGGCTGAGTGCCTTTCTTACTGGTATAATTTCTGGTGTCCCAGCCTCCGTGTTTGCAGCCTGTGGGCAGTCTGGCTTGTCCCAGGCAAACCACCGCACTGCTGTGTGAATACATCAGTGGGGCACCGTTCCCTTTACGGAGCTGGGGCTGATCCCACACCCCCACGTCTCTCTTAGGGAGATCGCTTAGGACAGTTGGGAGCATCTAAGGCTGGAGGAGTTTTTTCAGTTGTAATGTGGGGATTCTTTCTGGCTGCAGCAATATGGATGTCCTCGAGTTTTTACGTTATCCCTGACCCACAGACTTGGGACGTGGAGAGGTTCAATGTCTGGAAATGCCATGGTAGCTTCAACTCTGCTGTGGTTTCTCTCTTTTCTAGTGAGAAAACAGCTGACTGAACCAGTGCCAAGCTCTTGAGCTCACTACAGCGGATGGTGTGTGATTCATTGCCTTAACTGTGGGGTCTGAAGGACTTGCCTAGAGTTATGCTGAGATGCTGAGAGCGGGCATTGAGCGTGCTGGTTCTCAGTGGGGGGTGTGTACGTTCATGCTCACATACATGTTCCTCTGGCTGTGCTCATGTGTGCATTCATACCTACGCATGTCTGTATGTGTGTGCGCGCGTGTGCCTGAGGTACTGCACATGCAAGCGTGAGTGTGCACAAATGTTGCACGTGTGTGTTTGGTCACATCTGTTCATGAATGTGTATGTTTTATCACATGCATGTGACTTCATGCAGGTGAGCATGGATGGGTGTGACATTGGTCAGCATATATGAAAGTGTGTGGGCATACGCGTCTGCAGATGTGTGCTTTTATGTGTGTGCATCTCTGTACATGAGCGTGCATGTAAATTTGTTGGCAAATACATGCGTGCTAGGACTATGCATACGTGTAACCATGAGTGCTTGAATATCTGTGCATCCATGTTGGTATGGGGGGGTGGCGGTGCCTGTGTCTGCACATGGGCTCCTTTGGGAACGTGTGTGCACACCTCTTTATGAGTGCACACGTCTGAGTTACTCTTTGGGTGTGTGCAAGCTCGGGTGTGTGGTTGTGCCCAGGTGTGTGAGACCGTGTGTGCACACATATCTGTGTGCGTGCCTGTGAGTGCGCATACCTCTGCGTGTGTCTAGGGGTGCATGTGTGTGCACCCATGAGGGCATGGCAAAGGTCTTGCTAAAGTCAAGGTACACCACAGCCAGTGCCCTCCCCTTCCCCACAGTGCCAGTCCCCTCCTCACAGAAAGCAATGAGGTTGGTGAGGCATGATTTGCCCTCGGTAAACCCAGGTGAGCTGCTCCCAAGCCCCTTCTTGCCTTTCATGAGTCAAGCAGTGGCTTCTGAGATTATTTGCTCCATCTTCCTTCCAGGGAGTGAGTAGGGACTGTCCAGTCAGCTCCTTGAACACCCTTGGATGCATCTCAAGTGGTCCCAACTGATAGTAAGAGCTCGTTAATTGTTTCTTCTTCTACCGTGGGTGCTGCTTCATTCCCGTAGAGGAAGGCACAGGGATGTCGTAGGCCTGAGGAGAAGCCATACCAGTAAAAACTGAGGAGAAACAGGTATCGAGTACATCAGCCTTTTCCCGATCATTTGTCACCAGGTCCTCTTCCTCACCGAGCAATGAGACCCCATCTCATCACATCTTAGCCCTCCGTTTGCTGCCCATAGGCTCGGAGACACCTTTCCTGGTTCCCTTCACCTCCCTTGCTGGTTTCCACTCCAGCTTTGCTTTTTCCTCCACATTGCAGAGGACCATGCTTGTGCTCTGAGGAGGCTCTCCTTGAAGGTTACCCAGCTCTCCTGGGACCCTCTGTGCTGCAGGGCAGTTTCCCATGGCATCCTGCCAAGCAGGTAGGTCCCTGAAGAGACTGAGATGTGCTCTTCTGAAGTCGGGGGCAGTAATCCTCCTGTCTGTCTTGGTCAGTCCTCCGAGGATCTCAAGGCCCACAGTCTCATGGTCACCGCAGGCAAGGCTGCCCTTGAACTTCACATCATCCCACAGTTCTTCCTCATTTGTGAGTAGCAGGTCTAACCGAGCCTCTCTCCTAGTCCATTCATGGATTGCCTGCATTAGAAATTTGTCTTCCCTGTGCCCCAGCCATGTCCTGGTTTGCTTGTGCCCAGCCAGTTTGCTCCTGCAGCAGACACTGGGGTGGCAAAAGTCACCCATGGGTACTAGGGCCTGTGACTGTGGGGCTTTCCCCAGCCGCCTGAAGAAGGCTTCACCTGCCTTCTCTTCTGGAGCAGGAGGTGTGTAGCAGAGAGAGAACCTCCCCTGCCAGTCTGTCCCCAAGGGTGGGCGCAGGGGACAGGGTCTGGGGCCCTGGCTAGCACAGGCGTTGGGAGGTCACTCATGTGACTCCGTGAAGCTTGGAGAGGGTCCGTCTGTAAAGCAGAGGCTGTGCTGGGTGTCCCCCACCCAGCAGAGTGAGGGACAGTGCCTGTCCCCGCGTGGGGAGTTTCTGCAGCAGCTGCTGCTCATGCAGGTGCTTCCCTTGAGGAGCCACCTCTGTGCCCAGGGATTAAAGGACAGAAGAACCCTTTAGGGGAGGAGAGCAGTGCTCCAGGCACAGTTTGGTCATTCCTGGCTGAGCAGACAAAGGACATGTGGTGCCGAACGTGCCCGTCCATTATACCGGAGGAGCAGGAGCAAGCAACCTGCTCCCACGGGAATGTTTAATGTCCCCAGAGATTCCTTGGAACGATGGTCCAGTGGGGTGGATGAGGCACCTGCTGATAGGAGGCTGAGGCTGGGGCTGTCTCCCAGAGAGCAGAGGGGAACGGGGGCCCATGGATGCCCCATGCTGGGAGGTGCCTGGGTCGAGCTTTTCATTGTCTGCGTTTGTTTTGCTTTATTGTCGTACCAATGGACAGGAGAAGGAGAAGGTACAGCAGCTCTTTACATCACCTGCCATGGCTGAAGTTCAGGAGGGAAATAACACAATGGAACCAGTTTAAAGGTGTCTCCACCTGAGGCGAGACAAACCCAGTTGCTGTCAGGGAGGACAGATGTGCCTGCTGTTATTAATAGTGGTCAAGATGAAGAAATCACTAATATGTAAATGCAATGGCTCAAGTGTGTGCTGCTTGCCCTTCACAAGACAGCAGAGCTTTCTGTGCATTGCCAATAAGAAGACAGTGCCGTCATCTAGTGTGGTATGGGAATATTTAAGACCATGTCTGCATAAATTGATGTCTGGAATGGACAGAAAACGTTACATCACAGGATCTTGCCCTGCAGATCCCTGGGTGCACAGGGGAAGCAGCGCTGCCAGGGGACACCTCAGGGCCCCTTCCCCCAAGCTCAGCCTTGCCCAGACACATCCCCTCCCTCCCCTGGGTTGTTGCACAGCCAAGGAAGCTCCCTGCCCCAGGGTGTCTTGCACAGCACAGAGGTACAAGGCACTGTCAGAGACCTCGACTTCCTCCAGCTGCAGGAGGCTGTATTTCCCCGTGGTGTTCAGCAGCGTGGTGAGACGGCCATTGCGCTTGGGGCCAGCTGCTGCATGGTGTGAGATACGCTGTGGGGCTTGGCCTTTCCTCTGCTGGTACCAGAGCAAGCCATAAAAGCCAGAGACCTGGTATGTGCAGGTTGTTTGGAAGGTGTCTCTCTCCTCTACTGTGACTTGTCCTTCTTGCTGGGTGACGGTGGTCTGCCCCATGGTGCCTGGAAGAAAGTGAAGGTCAGCAGCTCTGCAGGGAAAGGCTCCGGGAAGCAAACCAGGAGTGGATGCAAAGCCCTGGTGGAGAAGGTTCCCTGTCCCTTGCCCTGCAGGAAAATCCTGAGGCCTGGGGACAGCCAGAGGAGAGTGGTTCTGGGCAGGAGCTTGGAGCTCTCAGCCCAGCGTGGACCCTGAGGAGAGCTGTGCTGTGTCCCTGCTCCTGCTCCTACTGCCCAGAGGACCAGGGAACAGCCTGTCATGCCTGACCTTTGTGTGCTGGGACCAGCAGCCCTCCAGCAGGCTGAGGGGCCCATGGAGTTCCTTCCCCATCGCTGTCATCTCCAAGGGCTCCTGGGTGCCTGAATACATACAAAGCTGAGCTGAATGGTAGAAAGAGGGAGCCCTGGCTGTGTTGATAACAAGCAGAAAACTGGAGGCCATGGCAGACATATGCCAGCCAGGAGGTAGACTGGGGCACCCTATTAATGTCCATGGGATGAGGGCTTTAAGGTCCCGGTAGCAGCATTGACAGGATCTGGTAATTTGTGTTTGGAAAGGGAAAAATATGGGAGTGCAGCGACAGCTGAGATCTCCTGTAGTGACAGCAGGAGGATCAGAAGAGAGAGGCAGAGAGAAATGGATTGAAAGGGAAAGAAAAGCAGGAGAAGGGGTCTGAGGTCTCTCTCCTCTCCTCTCCTCTCTCCTTTCCAACAGCAAAGGCGTCTTGAGAGAACCGGTGCAAACCCACAAATGTGAGGTGACATTTCCCAGCGTTTTCCTGTAATTCAGGAGTAGTTCCCCACATGGTCCTGATAAGGCTTGGCGAGGGTTTCCTGGGGGGAAGATGAAGTCTGCATTGATGAAAAGCCAGGACTTACCCAGCCGTTGCCCCAGGAAGGCAGCGAGGACGAGATATCCGAGGGGCATGCCGAGACCAACCTGCCTGTTTGCTGAGCGAGAGAGAGTCAGAAAACGAGAGAACAGAGCTGCCGGAAACGACTCTGCTGGGGGAGCAACGGAAGAAGCGGGGAAGAGAAAGGATCTGTTCTTGCTGTGCCTGAAATGCTCCTTCTGGGTTTCTCCCTCCTCCAGCAGCACCACCTGTGGCTCCCCCAGCCAACGGCAACTGCACATTTCCACAACGGGGGCCCTGGGGGTCTGGGGGCAACAGTCGTGGGAAGGGGCTGTTCCCGGTCAGCTCGCAGTGGAGTCCTCACCTCCCCAGCTAGAATCGCCTGCTCTTCTGCACACCCACTGCCAGGCCATTTGGGAGGTCAGGGCTTTCTTCCCCACTGGGGGTTCACATCTTCCCCTGGGGTCCTCAGCTCTCTGGGGACGTTGTTATTTCTTCTGGGAACAGAAGTCTCTTCTGTTTCTCTCACGTCTCCCCTTTCTTTCCTCAGCTGCCTGGGAACATCGCCTCTGCCCCAAATCCCCCAAAACAAGAGATGAACCCTGCTGTGCAGCAGCCCAGGGTCTCTGGCTGTGTCCTGTTCTGGTGCGAGAGAGGAACCTGGCTCCAGCACTGCTGTTAGATGCCACCAACCCAGGATGACAAGGAGAACCTACTCCTACTCTAGCGGAAAGGGTGAGGGGTCAGCAGGGAACAGGATGAGGGATCAGGGGGTCACCCCCTACTCCCAGGGAGCCCATGGGGCACTCATTGGAGTGCTGCACTGCGAGGGGTGGGGATAGGGCAGCCCCGCACCCAGAGCTGAAAGGGTGATCCCGTGCCCCAGTCGTGGCAGAGATAACAAACTGTTCATTACCGTTAAGTTAACCTGACCTGAGCAGGCACGGAGCTGTGCGGTGCTGAGCTGTATATATCACTTGGCAAACTGGGCAACGTTGCCACTAACACGTCCTTGCCTTGACCTAGGAGTGAAGCACCGTGTTTTCATACAAATGTCCTTTTGCTCAACAGTAGAAATCAGGAGTGGTTTATTTCCAAGAAAATCCCATGAAAACTTCAAAGATGACAATGCCAGTGAATCTCAGCATGGGCAGGATTTGCATTATGTGCTCAACCCCAGCTTATGCTCCAAAACTCAGGGTTCCCAGCATCTGAAAGGGCATAACGTCATGCATGCTATCCCCCTTGACCTTCTTGTGTTACCTCCAATCAATGGTATTTTAATGAACTCTCTGTGGAGCCAGAGTCCCATTCTTACTGGGATCTATCTACACACATGCTCCACCCTCATTGTTAAAAAAACCACAATTCCAAATTTCTAGTAGGAATTTCCCCTGTTCCAGATCGTGTCCTTTGCCCTTTGCTCTATCTCTGTGCTCAAGCAGAGTTTGGCTCCATCTGGCCCTTCATCCTCAGTCAACTGTTAGAAGGATCAAAAAGCTCTTTCTTAAGCTTCTCTTTTGAAGGCTGAAGAAGGCCAGTTCTCTCAGACCCTCCTCATGCCTTGTGTTGCAGAAACACAGAATTGGTAAATTTGGAAGGGACCTCTGGAGGTCAGCAGATCTAAACCCCACCTCAGGAAGGGTGACCTAGAGCGGGTTGCAAAGGACCATGTGCAGATGGATTTTGAATACCTCCAAGGATGGAGACTCCATGTCCTGCTTTCGGCTGGGGTAGAGGAAAATTTCTTCCTAGTGCTGTGTTTTGGATTTAGTATGAGAAGAATGTTGATAAGACAGGGATGTTTTTAGTTGTTGGTAAGTAGTGTTTACGGTAGTGAAGGACTTTTCAGCTTCCCATGCTCTGCCAGGTGCACAAGAGCTGGGAGGGAGCATAGCCAGGACAGCTACCCCAACTGGCCAAGGGGGTATTCCATACCATATGACGTCATGCTCAGTATAGGAACTAGGAGGCGTGGTCCGGAAAGTAGCGATCGCTGCTTGGGTATCAGTTGGTGGGTGGTGAGCAATTGCATTGTGCATCATTCATTTTGTATATTCTACCATTATTATTATTATTATTATTATTATTATTATTATTACCCCTTCCTCTTCTGTCTTTACCTCAACCTCATTCTCTCCCCCATCCCACTGTGTGGGGAGGGAGTGAGCGAGCAGCTGTGTGGTGTTTGGCTGCCTGCCGGGTTAAACCACAACACGCCACAACCTGTGCGGGCATCCTGTGCCAGCGCTCCCTCACCCTCACAGTGAAAAAGTGTTTCCTGGTGTTCAGAGAGAGCCTCCTCTGTTTCAGGTGGTGCCAAATGCCTCTTCTCCTGTCACTGGACACCATAGAGAAGAGCCTGGAAAAATGAGAAACGCACTGAGGTGCCTCCAGTCACCAGTCCTTTGACCTCTCACACAGACACGTGAGATGTGGTCCCTCCAGTTGGTGACAGCAAGAGGTATGAGCCCTGTGACGTGTTCTTCTTTCTCCAGTTGCTGGCACCCGGACCTTGCTTACACCCCAGTCCCTCCAGCTGCTGGCACAGAGACCGACAGGTCCTGTGACCAGTGACCTCCTCTCCACTTGCTGGCACTTAGACCTTGCTACACACACCCTGGTCCATCCAGCTGCTGGCATCCAGGCCTACAATCCCCATGGCCATTGGTTGGTTGCCCAGTTGCTGGCACCCACATCGCTCTTTCACACCAGTCTCTCCAGTTCCTGGCCCTCACGCATGGGAAGTTGCACAGAAGGATGGTTAAGAAAGGGTTTAATAAGAAGGCAGGGGGACTGTGGTGATCAGGCGCAGGGCTCATCCCAACAAGGGCACTGACCAGCCCCTGCTGAGGTGCAGATACCTCCTTTTATCCTTCCTCCTCTCTATTGCCTCCCCTTGCTCCTCCCCAGTCCCCCCTCTCCCCCCCACCGTTGACCCTTCCCCTAAGCATGCCTTAACAAGTGTTGCCTAGTCCTGCAGGACCCCCCTCAGACATCCCAAATCCTCAGGTTCCTCTTGTCACCTCTTGTCACTTACAAAGCTCAGCCTGACCCACTTCAGAGCCACACCGATAGTTCCCTAATGGCCCCTCAATTAGAGGCTGCAGAGCTCTGGTCTCCCTCCTTGTCTCCCTTATCACTTCCTCAGAGATTGGTGTCCCTGTGTGCTTTGTTTATCACTTTCCCTTTTACTTCTTCTTCCCTTTGAAAGGAAAAGGGACTTGGTCTGACAGCCTTAGTGAACCAGCAGCTCTCACCTTCCACATGCCCCGACAGTGGCCTCTGCTGAACTTGCTCAGGTGAGCGAGTTCCTCGGGACACCGAAGGGCTCCTGTCCCCAGAGAAAACTGGGTCTCTGGAGTCAAGGCTTTGGGAGGAAACCCCATGTTGAGCTCAGTCTTTGAAGTGTCTCCCTGCAACACCTGCAGCAATGCTAAGCCATGGCATTCCCTTTCCAGGACAGCGGAGATGTTACAAACATGAAGGAAAAGGGAAAGATTGGCCAAAAGTCCAACCAGTTTCAGATGTAAGGTGGGTGTGAAAAAGCACTCGGGTCACATAAAATGTCATTCTGGAAGGAGTTAGTTTGCACCCCCATATTGCAACTTATTTTTTGTTTGCCCTCCCAGATGTCCTGCATCTCCTGCAAGATCCTGAATCCACCCTCAGAGGTCTTTGTGTACAGCTGAGGATGAAGACAGACCTGAATTCCACCTCCAGATGGGATCCAAATGTCATCATTCTTACCCCATCCAGGTGGGAATGGGGCTTCTCATCCACCTTCGTGTAGATGAGACGTGTGCAGAGGGGGACAAACTGGATCCGAGAACGGCAGCCACCAGCATCTTTCTGTTGGGCAGAGAACCCAGAGGGACTCAGGGACACAGGGACACTCCCCCAGCCAAGCACTGGTGAGTCCCCAGAGCTGGAGGAGAGATCTCAAAAGCAGGGGGACAGCTCAAGAGGTTGGACAGGGAATCTTGCCCAGTGCCTGGCTGATGGGTCTTGCTCACACGTTGAGGCTTTCACTGATCCCCAGATGCAGGGCTAGGAAGACATTTTCCCTCTTTGGGCTTCTTTGGCTAGGAGGTTAAACCGCAGGAGCAGTCACGTCTCCTACCAAGAGCCCCCTTCTCCAACAGTGGTCATTGGGGCATGCTGAGGAAGAGCAAGATCTGGACAAGCAGCTGGGATACTTCTCCTGAATACTCACTGCTTGTCCCACTCAGTTTCAGGGCTTGGGGGTGTTCCTGAGTCTGCTGTGGCAATGCACCCCCGTGGCAAGGAAGGCCAACAGCGTGCTGGGCTGCAGTAGCAAGAGCATTGCCAGCAGGACAAGGGACCTGATCCTTCCTCTCTACTCAGCGCTGGTGAGGCCACCTCTGGAGTGCTGGGTCCAGTTCTGGGCTCCCCAGTACAAGAAAGATATTGGAGCGAGCCCAGCGAAATGGTACAGGGACTGGAGCATCTTCCCTATGAGGACATGCTGAGAGGTCTGCAGTGTTCAGCCTGGGGAAGAGAAGGCTCATGGGGGATCTTGGCAGTGTGTGTAATTAGCTGATGGGAGGGAATGAAGAAGAGATTCTTCTGCGTCAGGCGCCCTTGGGACTCCACACCTCTGCCACCCTGCTCTGTAGGGTGAGAAATTAAAGTTGTTGAAGTGCTCAGGCCAAGGAAAGACCCCAAACTGTGACCCTCACTGTGTTCCAGGTTTGCAAGGGCCAAGGGGAGGTTGTTCAGCAGTGGGAGGTTCATGTTTGGGCAGTCAGGCCACAGCTGGGCTTTTCTCAGCCCTCCAGGTCAGAAGGTGCTGGAGCATCCTCTCAGGCAGACATACCCTGGTGTAGAAGCGCTGCCTCTCAGCTCCAGGTCTCATGGCCAAAGGGGCCTGGGGCACCTGAAAGTTCCCGTAGGAGCCTGAAGGAAGAGATCAAGCAGTCTGCTGGCAGGCAATAGGAGGCTGCAGGCAGTTTTCCTGCTTTTTGCTCCTCCCGGAGATCACAACCAGCCCAGCCAGCCCCCAGCCAGGGAGGAGTGTCCATGGTGAACTTCTCCTGCCATCCAGTGCCCAGCCAGAGGCAGGGGCCTGCACCCACCTCTCTCGGAGATGGAGACAGGTCCCTTCGCAGCCCCGATGTGCTCCTTGTCCCTCGCCAGTGTCTGAGAGGAGGAAGAACCAAAGGCACCTAGATCCAGGTGCCTGACGCCCTGTGCCCACAGGGGTTTCTCTCCCTTCTCCCCAGACCACAGATGAGGCCCTTCAAGGGAAATGTCTCTGGGAACAGCACTGCTGTCAACGTCCCACCCAGAGACAGACACACGGCTGCTCGTTGGCAGGAGGACGTCCAGCACAACCCTCTTTACCGCAGTCTTCTCACTGACCCTCAGGGTAGTGTGACCGACCCCTTGTCTGGGGATGACGCCTGCCAGAAGGGTGAGGAGATCATCGCATAAACTGGGGGTGTTTCTGCCCACAGGGGGATCAGACTCCTTACGGGTGGAGTGAAAAAGTATTTTGGGGTTGTGCAAGACATGGGGTGTTCAGGGGAAGGAGCAGAGACAGGGACAGGGAAGGACCGAGGCTGCGGGGCGCGGGGACTGCGGGGCTCGGCGGGGCCGGGGCCGGGGCCGGTGCCGGTGGGGCGGGGGAACCGCCCCGGGGCGGGGCGGGGCGGCCCCGGCGGGCGGAGCGGCAGCGCCCCCTGGCGGGCCCGCCCGGGGCTGTCCCCCCGCCCCCGACACACACGCCCGGCCCCGCCCGCGGCGGTTCGTGCCCGGCCGCAGCCCCGGCTCCTCTCCCCGTGTCTCCCACGGCGCAGTAATACACCGCCGCGTCCCCGCGCCGGGGCCGGGCGAGCCACAGGGCGCTGGACCGGCGGTCTGCCGCCACCGACAGCCGCCCCGGCGGCTCCTGCAGCTCCTTGGACCCTTTAAGACCTCTCACGAGAAGTTTGGGGCCTCGGCCCGGGAGCTGACGGTACCAGTAGATGTAGTCATAAGACTGTATGTTGGGGTGTGAGCAGTTGATGGCGATGCCGGTGCCCTCGGTGGTCTCTGCCGACGGCTCCTGCTGCACCTGGGCTCTGCCCGCAGCCACTGCCGAGAAAGGAGAAGGAAAGGCCAAAGATCACCAAAGATCGCCCAGCTCTGATGGCTCTTTTCCCAGAGAAACCGTCAGGAAGAGCGGCAGTGAGACAGAGCCAGACTGGAACGGATGGGGACGTGTGCCCATCAACAGGGATGGAGAGTGATCCTGGTGTGGGTGTGTGGAGCAAGGGGAGAATTCTGGGGGGGCATTTGGAATTGGTGCATGCAGAGATAGAATGAAAGTCAAGTGCATGGATGGATGGGTGGCGAGAGGGAGAGGAATCAGGGGAGTTGAGTGTGTTACAGTGAAGGAAGGAGGGCTGAATTCAGAAGAAGAATAAATGCTGAATGCACAGGGGGATGAGAGGATGTATAGAATAACGGCATGGTGCAGGAAAGCAAACGTGCTTACAGGTATGAAGGAAGCAGAGGGAGAGATGAGAGAGGGGTCTCAGATAGTATGAAGGGGGCTTAGGGATGGTAGATGCGTGGCGAGACAGGTCAAAAGATGGGTGGATAAATGGATAAAGAGCAGACAGGGAGAGGGGTTGTTACAGTGAAGGCCAGAGGGCTATATTCAGGGCAATAAGAACCGCTGAATGCACAGGGGAAGGAGAGGGAGCATGGAAAAGCAGGGATACGTGCAAGAAGGCTCGTACCGACAGAGATGATGGAAAAATAGGGAGCCCAGGAAGAGGGGACTCGGCGGGTTTGGAAAGGGGGACGAGAGATGGCAGAGAGGCAGGGAGGGGGAAAGAGACGTCGAAGAAGGAGAGGGAAGAGCTGGCGCTGGGCTCCCTGGGGAGCAGCCCGGGCACAGCCCCGGCCCCATCCACCACCGCCAGCCCCGCGCACCCAGGAGCACCGCGGCCAGCCCCGCCAGCCCTGCGCCCCGGCACCGCCGCATCCCGCCGCTCCGCCGCCCGCGCCTCGCTGCCCCCCGCCAGCCCCGGCTCTCTGCTCCGGCCGCGGCGCCTCCTCTCCGCCGCCTCCTCTCCTCTCCGCCGCCGCCAGCTCCGCCCCGGGGCTGAGCCCTGCGCCGGCGCCGCTCGGGGTCTCGCCCGGGCTGAGAGGGCTCGGTGGCTCTGCAGGGGCACAAGTTGCTCTCCCGGGGAATGGGCTCTCCCCTCCTCCAGCAAGGACTCCCCAGCACCCGCACCTCGGCCACGGGGACGCCGGTGCTCTGGAAGGAGCCAAAGGGGAAGGAGAACGGCGCAGCAACAGGGCATGGCAGGAAGTTTTGGAAGTTGAGTACGTGCTATCTTGACAACGCTCTGAGTTTCTCGAAATGTCTCATTGGAAAATCGGGCATTTAAAAGTCGATCTGGAAGGAAAAGCACGGGGTTCTGCTGGATGCTCTCATCCATCAAGAGAAAAGTCTCCAGGGGATGCAATGGCGGTGTCGGCTGTCAGGCAAAAATGCAGGAAGAACCAAGTGCTGAAGGGCAGTTCTCGGGGCAAGGAGGGCGAGCAGGGGAGGTGGTTGTGGGAGCAGGGGAGGTGGAACAAGTAAAGGGGAGAAGCTGAACGTGTAAGAGGAGACATCAGTGCTGCTGGGAGAGATGGGATCTGGGAGAGAAACAGCACCTTTCTGGAGTCAGATGGATCCTTCCTCCCTCTCAAACACAAGAAGAAACGCAGCCCTCCTTTCCAGCACTTTCTCAGGCAGCTTCTCTCCCCAGCTGGCATCATGACTCACAAGCCCACGATCCTCCCTCCTCTTCCTCAGTCCACAGCTGTCTCATGGAGAGGGGAAATAGCTACTGACTCTGGCCCAGCCCCCTCCCACCAGACAACCTGGTGAGGTCAGCTTTCATCTCCTGAGTCCTCAGGGTGAATGTGAGGGCATTCAAGGGGGGCATCTTTGTGGTGCAGAAGTCAGGAGCCCTGCTGTGCACGGGGTTCTGGGATCCTGTCCTCAGGTACCTGAGACCTTGGGCACATAATAGCTGGTCTCTACATTGAGGTAGGCGGTGCAGGTGGAGAAGGTAAGACACTTGCCTAAGGCAAAGAGGACCCTCAGGACAGATGAGATGATGCACACATAGGAGGTGAGGATGGGGGAGAAATGGGTCACAGTGAGGAACGCCATGTGAAGGAAGATCACCACCCTCTCATTGAGGCTGGTGCCCCCACCAACTGGCCTTTAGCACAGTTTGGATGTCACGGGAGGTGGATGGAGCCAAAGTTAATGTTCACTCTATCCATTCAGAAATACATGGGGAAAGGAGTAGGGATCACACAAGGAATCTGTGGAAGGAGGGATAGGGCTGCCATTCAGTGTTTAGCATCTCAGGTCTGGGCCCATGGCCAGGGTGGGGCAGTGTCCAGAGGTCCTCAGAGCAGAGATTTCCAGGCTACCTGGTGCACCTCCATGAACACCAAGGCCAGAGCTTGGCTAGCCCTGTGCCCCAGCCAGGGGCAGAGGTGTCAGGTCCCTCCCTTGGATGGCCCCTTGCACTCCACAAGAGCTGCAGGAGTGTCCAAGGTTGTGCATGGGGAGGTGGCAGCTCAGATCTCTGTGACAAGAGGTACCTGCCACTGCAATGGGCTTAGCTGTGCCAAGCAACCCAGAGGCCCTCCCCAGATTAAATAGGTCTCCCCTTGACCCCCAAAGCAGCCCAGAGCCAGCCCCATGCACCCAGGAGCACCACGGCCAATCCTGCCAGCCCTGCACCCTGGCACTGTCATGTTCCACTGCTCTGCCTTGGCCGCTCAGGGTCTCACCCGGGCTAAGAGTGCTCAGTGGCTCTGCATGGGCAGATCATTGTCTCCCCGTGCTACAGCAAGGACACCTCAGCAAGAATAAGGATGCACTTGCCAGGTGCAGCCTGGGACAGCTGCAGGGCCTTAACCCAGGAGATGTAGCAGCTTCCCAGAGCTGTCTCAAGCTCAGGGGCTGGAAACAGCAGCCACTGGTGTCCTGTGGATGGGAGTGAGGAGGCTGAGAGCCTCCCTTCAGCTGCCTCTCGGTAGTCAGAGCATAGAATCATTAAGGTTGGAAAAGATCTCTAAGATCATCGAGCCCAACTGCCAAACCAACCCCACCATGCCCAATACACCATGTCCCTAAGCGCCTCATCTACACGTCTTTTAAATACTTCCAGGGATGGTGACTCAACCACTTCCCTGGGCAGCCTGTTCCAAGGCTTGACCACTCTTTCAGTAAAGAAATTTTTCTAATGTCCAATATAAACCTCCCTTGGTGCAACTTGAGGCCATTTTCTCTTGTCATATCGCTAGTTACTTGGCAGAAGAGACCAACACCCACCTCACTACAACCTCCTTTCAGGTAGTTGTAGAGTGCGATGAGGTCTCCCCTCAGCCTCCTCTTCTCCAGACTAAACAGTCCCAGTTCCCTCAGCCGCTCCTCATAAGACTTGTTCTCCAGGCCCTTCACCAGCTTCGTTGCCCTCCTCTGGACACGCTCCAGCACCTCAATGTCCTTCTGGTAGTGAGGGGCCCAAAACTGAACATAGCGTAATGCCTGAAAGTTCTATTGAGGCAAAGAGGATGTGAGGACAAATGTGCCCATGGGCGTGAAGAGGTCAGGGAGGGCAGGGATGTTGGGGACTCACAGAGTCAGAATGTAGGTGAGAAGGGACCTCCAGAGGTCACCTAGATCACCGCCTTGATCGGAACAGATCCCATTAGATCAGGTTGCTCAAGGTCACATTCGGTCCATCCTCGAACACCTCTCAGGATGGAGATTGCGCAATGTGCCTGGGAAACACGTTCCTGGGAAACACGGGGACTGGTCCCAGACACTTGAGGACATCATTAAGGTCAGATAGGAGCTTCTAACTCTGCAGGAATTTTTTTCTTTTCCTTGTAATATGGGAATTCTTTGGGGGGCTGTAGCAATGGGGATGTTCTCTAGTTTTTGTATTATCCTTCACACACAGACTTGAGACACGGAGAAGCTCAATGTCTGGAAAGGCCATGACAGCTTCGACTCTGCTGTGATTTCTGTCCGTCTTACAGTGACTAAACTGCTGACTGAACCACTGCCAAACCCTTGAGCTCATGAAAGCTGATGGGACTGGCCAGTGACTGATGCGTTGCCTTAACTGTAGGGTCTGAAGGACTTGCCTAGAGTCATCTAGAGGGGCTGAGGGCTGGTGTCAGGATTCCTGGTTCTCAGTGGTGTGTGCATGATCGTGCTCACGTACGTGTCCATCTGGTTGTGCTCATGTGTGCATTTGCACATACATGTGTGTGCCTGTGGTAATGCACATGCAAACATGGGTGTGCACAAATGTTCTATGTGTGTGTGTGTTTGGGCAATTGTGTCCATGAGTGTGTACGTGTTTTAGCCCACGCAGGTGTCTTTGTGCAGGGGAGCATGAATGTGTGTGGCTGGTCTGCATATATGTAATTGTGTGGGCATAGGTGTGTGTAGATGTGTGCTTTTGTGTGTGTGCCTCTGTGTAGAGGAGCACGCATGTAGATCTGTATGCAAATGCATGCGTGTAGGAGCATGCATATGTATAAGCAGGTGTGTTTGAATATCTGTGCGTACATGTTGGTATGGGGCGTGGCTGTGCATGTTGGTGTGCACATGGGCTCCTTTTGACCCGTGTGTGCACACACCTCTTTACAAGTGCACACGTATGAGTTGTTCTTTGGGTGCGTGTAAGCTCAAGCGTGTGGTTGTGCCCGTGTGTGTGAATTTGTGTGTGCACTGAAGGGGAAGTTCAAATTGTAACTGCTCAGCAGTGACAATTGGTGACCAAGCAATGATCTGCCGCAGAGAACAAGAAGGCCGAAACGCAGAAGGGGTTAAAGTGGTGGCAGCAGGAATGCCAGAGCCAGAAGGATTCCCTGTGAGGGGGTGCAGTTTCCCTTGGTGATGAGATAGGAAACAGCTGCACATTGTCTTGTAGCAATCTGGAATGTGAATGCTCAGTGGCCACCTTTGGGCAGCAGAGCTGGTGCTGGAGGACAGACCCAAGGCCAGGCTGAAGTGCCCCATGCCAACGCTCACAGGATCGGTGCTGGTGCCAGTGCACATAAGGAACTGGCTCCTGACACATCTTTGCAGACTCTTTGCAGAACTGCTTATGGGGGTAGGACTCTGTCCAAGACCTTGATCATTTGGTGGTTTTTTTTCTTCAAATCTAAGCAAAAGCGTGTATTTAATTTGCCTCAAAGGGTACCATAAAAATTCCCCAACAGCAAACATATCTGTGTGTGTGCCTGTGAGTGCGCATACCTCTGCGTGTGTCTAGGGGTGCATGTGTGTGCACCCATGAGGGCATGGCAAAGGTCTTGCTAAAGTCAAGGTACACCACAGCCAGTGCCCTCCCCTTCCCCACAGTGCCAGTCCCCTCCTCACAGAAAGCAATGAGGTTGGTGAGGCATGATTTGCCCTCGGTAAACCCAGGTGAGCTGCTCCCAACCCCCTTCTTGCCTTTCATGAGTCAAGCAATGGCTTCTGAGATTATTTGCTCCATCTTCCTTCCAGGGACTGAGTAGGGACTGTCCAGTCAGCTCCTTGAACACCCTTGGATGCATCCCATGTGGTCCCATGAATTTGTGTATGTCCAAATAATAGTAAGAGCTCGTTAATTGTTTCTGCTTCTGCTGTGGGTGCTGCTTCATTCTCATAGAGTCCGTGTGAAGGCTCGGGGCTGTGGTAGGCCTGAGGAGAAGCCATACCAGTAAAAAATTAGGAGAAATAGGCATTGAGTACGTCAGCCTTTTCCCAATCATTTGTCACCAGGTCCCCATCCTCACCGAACAATAAGTAAGCCCACACCTACTTAGCCTTCCAAGCACCCCCATCCATGGCTAAAGCCCATATCCATGTCCACGGTACTCAGGGACAGACAGTGAGCAGGGAAAGGGCTTTTGTGGGGGTGAAAGGGCTCCAGTGGGGCACGTTACTCTCACCAACTGCATCTCCCCCTCACGCCAAGTACATATCAGTCTCCCCTCAACCACACTGAAGCCTTGGACACAGGACTTGCAGAAGATGACTCTGTCAAGTCCAACTCCTGTGCGGTGGCCCTGGACAGTGTACACAGCCTCCGTTTGGGTGCGAGTCTTCTCCACTAACTCTAGATGCCTAGAGGTTGAGACTTGTGTGTGTTTGTGTTGTTTAAGCCAGCTGTCTAGTCTATCTTGAGTGTGAACAGAAGAAAAATAGATGCTGGTAGGCATGGATTGCCTGATCTGTACGAGACAGGGTGAACGGAGGTTTGACAGTGCCTATTTCTCTCCGCTGACGATCAACGGAGCAAAGATGAGCAGCTCACCTGCAGACACCTGCTCTGGAGGCAAGGGAGATCAATTTCCCCTGACTCATGTCTTGTCTGACTTTGCGCTTAGATCTTTACTTAGATCTTCACTTCAAGGAAGACTGAAGACTTAGGCCTTAGCTGCAGATAGAGGCTCGGAAATGAGGTAGGTCAATCCCTTACCTTACTCTCTCTCTATTCCAGTGTCCACAGTTGCCTTTAGTTATCTCCACCCTGGAGGTTTCAGGACCACAGGAATATCCAGCACCAAATACTTGACGTTTCCAGTCTCTTGGGACGTGGCTGTTTCAGACGTCTCCCGCCTGTCAGCAAGGGGCCACGCAAGAGAGCACGGAGCTCCTGACAAGGTTCACACACCCCAGCTGCAGGCAGGAGGCAAACACCCAGCCTGACAGCCACTTCAGAGAATGGCACTGCTGTTCTTAGGTTGGCCGGTGTGAAGAGAGAGCATCACCCATCTCCAGCAAACCCATGAGATCCCCGGAGATCCAACTCCCTGTGGCACACAGCGGGGAACAGAAAACCGCCTCCTCGGTGCGGCCAGTTTGAGCTTCAGTGCGTTAATGAGGTGGGTGTGGGGATGTTTTTATGCTCACGATGCTGGTGGCTCTTTGGTGTATACTCTCACTAGATGGAGCTAAACTGGAGGGAGTTTACACCGTGTGTGTGCACACAAAGCCCCCTTTGTGGAAGTACAGTGGTGGCTGTCAGGGGGAAAGAACATCGGGAGCACAAGCTGTGGGTACCTACCAGGTGGATGGAGAGGAAACAACGTCGGGCCACTGTGTACAGCTTGAAGTGAGTCGGCAAGCTGCTCATCCACACTTCTCCTGACATCACGGCCTCCAGAGCTCCTCCAAGAAATCAACCTCTTTCCAATGTTCTCCCTCAGCCAAGGGGACCAAGGCTTCATCTGGGGGATGGTGCATGAAGAGATGTTGTTTGGATCATTTCCATTGGCTACGCTGGTGAATGAAGCCTGCCCAAGCCCTCTAGCACAGACTTCCAATGCCTTGCACGTTTAAGGAGAGCCAGATTAAGGGGGATTTCTCTGCTCTTTAGCCACATGAGATTTCTGGTATGTCAACTCCTAAGGAGGAAGAAAGGAGGGAAAGGGATCCTTGCGGTGGTGGTTCAGCTCCACCTGTCTTAGATACCTACCTGAGGATGAGATCGGTTCTCCCCTAGAGAACTGATCAAGAATCCCCCCCTGTCTGCAGGGAGGGCATAGATGAAACCCTTCGGTTCACCTGGCTTCTCAGCAGAGCTACCCTGGGGGGGATCCAGCTCAGAGAATTTTGCCCTCAATCACTGAGGCATGGATATCTCTGCCCAAGTTGAGACGCCCAACATCCATCCAAGCTGCTCGCTAGACTCCTGCCTTAGTCCTCAGAGGCAACCTGGCACTTCTAGAGGGCTTTTAGCCCTGTATATGAGGCAAGATGAGCCATGACTCTCTCCCAAGTGCCTTTTCTCTGTCCAAGGAAGGGGGGTAAGCTGAGGAGCTGAGATAAGAGTATTTCATCATACATCTTCCAACTTGGTCGGCAGAAGTCCTTCCCCTGACTCTGAGATGGCAAAATTACAAAGAGGTGAGCCTTACCCCTAGTAGCTATGCTGAGAAGGAGACATCAGTGGAGGTAATGGAGGTATTTGCAAAAGCTTCCTGTGCTGAGCCTTGGAAGAAAGCAAATGTACGAGACCACGAGTCCTTGAGTAATGACTGTCATGCTAGCCTGCTGCCCTGTGCTGCTGCCATCTCAGTTGGAAACTGTGGGAAAATAACGGAAGATCGGCGAGGAGGATTGTAAACACGCTCGAGTGACTTGCAGCTGGTGTGTCGAAAAACACATGTATGATACTAACCATTGTTTAGCCCTGCGTGTAGGACAAGTGGGACATCTGTGTTTAGATAACATAGGCCTGTGATAGACCTAGAGGCACCTATCGAACATGCTTGAGATGCCTGCCCTGCTGTGGGAAAGATCAAAGCACCGTGGTAAACTACGCCTGCGCAAATCCCTGATACACAGGCGAAACCAGCAGGTTCATTGATCCTCCAGCACGGACTGAGCTCCGCAGTGCCTGCGTCCCAGGTGCTGCTTCGGGGATCCCCCGGTTGGCGAGGTAATGAAAATGAATTTTCGCTTTGCATTTCACCCCTGGTTTTGTGGTTGTTCCTGCGTCCTGCCTGTGCCGGCTCACACAGAACCCCTTGTGATCAGCTGAAGAGGTGAGAAAATCTCTTCCAGCGCCACATTGTCATGAGAGTTTTCTGTTCCCTCAGTCTCATTTGCTGAGATTGCAACTCAGTATTTCCTGCCCTGAAGAGTGCAGGTGTGTTATTGCCTTCCTCTGCAACAGCCTTTCACGGAGCTGGAGACCCTCGGCCTGCCATCCACAGTTCCCTAAGTGGGATTTTCGTCTCATGGAAGCAATTGCATTCACCGTGTTCTAAAGGAGATGCCTGCGCTCGATCTGATAAATAATTCTCCATGCTCATTTGATGGTGTAGGCCTGATCTTCAGGGTCAGGTCGAGTTGTCCAAACACGTTTCTGCAGCAAAGGATTTCCCTGACAATTTTAACTTAGGGCAGATGCTGTTTTCGCATGCTCTGCACCAACTACTTTTTCAGGGATGATGGCTTTGTTTCACTACCAGTAGCATCTGAAGGACCAGCACAGGCATGCGAACTCTCACAGAGACTTTCCTGTCTTTGCAGATGAACCTCAACATTTGGGGGCACACTGCAAATGGGACAAGTGTGGAAGAATTCATCCCTCTTGGCTTCCCAGGCATGTGGCATTCCCGGGTCTCCCCTGAGGTGGTATTTGCACTGATGTACTCCCTGACAGCCATGGGCAATGCATCCATCATAGCCCTCGTGTGGATGAACAGCATCCTCCCTACCCCAGTGTACTTTTTCTCTGTAGTCTCGCCTTTCTGGAGATCTGGTACACTATGGGTGTTGTTCCCAAAGCCATAGGAGTCATGCTAGGGACTAGCCAGACCATCTCCTTCGGTGTCTGCATCCTCCAGTTGTTCTTTCTTCTCTCCCTCGGCTCCACTGAGTGTTTTCTCCTCTCTCTCATGGCCTGTGACCGCTACCCAGTCACACGCTACCCCTTGGGATACAGCTCCCTCATGAACAGTGTCCTCTCTGCTCGGCTGGTGCTCAGCTCCTGGCTGGGAGGCTTTCTGGCCACCTTGCTGCTGGCCTTTCTGACATCCAGGCTGACGTTCTCTGGGCCAGATGTCATCAATCATTTTCTCTGCGATATAGATTCTTGTATCCATTTCTGAAGGCACTTTTTTAATTAAAAATATGCAAATGACTATGCTTCATGCTAGATATGTTAGGGCATTTCCACATCTAAAACCCCCCATCAGTTTTTAACAGTCCTTGTTCCACCCATTTCGGGCTTTGTTGTGAAAACACCTTAATGTGATTGTCCAAGTCCCCAGACTGCAGGGCTGTGAAAGGCTGGCTGGGTAGCAAGCCTCTCTTCACACTCATTGGGGGGACATTAGCACTTCCAGAGGGCACTTGATTTTCCCCTTCCCATTCTCATTCCAGAACAGATGAATCATGTTCCCAAAGCTCTTCTTTCTGCACACTGACAGTGAAGGGCGTCCATGCGACCACTTCATAAGGAGGAGGCACCAACTCGGCAGATACACTTTTATGAACAGAGCGGGATTGATTTCACCTGGGTGTAGAGCTCTCCAGGTGAGATGATTGAGTCCGGACTGAATGTCTACTCCTCCCTTCTGGAAGCAGTGGTGCTTCTGGAGGCGATTCTCCGGCGTCCACCTGTCCTGGGCATTTGGCTCTTAGACCTGCAGCCAGGCCCAGGCACCAGTGCCCAAGGACAGGCTGATGCCCACCCTTGTCAGCCGTGCTCTCTTTCTCAGTGGCATTTGGGAAAATCCCTGGGACAGCCCACTGAGGCTGGAGAAAGAGCCTGAGCCTAGGTCTGTCCTCAGGTAGCCATCACTGCTTGTCATTCCTTGCTTTTGGGGGAGAATTGTGTCTGTGGAGTGTTGAAGCCCTCTGCAGCCCTGGAGATCAATCAAAAGCAGGACCTGAAATGTCCAAGGGACCCGAGACACAGCAGAGTGCGGAACACTGAGGGCTGCCATCAATTCCCCATCAACGCTGCCCAAAGGCCCCTGAGATAAATAGGGACATGCAAAGCCTCCAACAGGGCTGGCAGAGCAGACCCACGTCACTTGGGAGAGGCAGGCCATCCTGGAACAGCAGCAGGACAACAACCAAGTACCCTGGGCTTTCTCAGGTGAAGTGGAGGATACTTCATGAGCAACAGACTCCAATTCACAGGGTGGGATCCAGCTGGAAAGTCAGCACCCTCCAGCTGAGCTTCCACATGCAATGCTGGGGTGGGATTGCCTGAGAAGAGGTCCCCACAACCATTCCATTGCCTATGGGAGGAAACAAGATCATTGAGATGTGGTTACCAGCTGTGGGACAGAGGAACCAGCATGGACTCAGGGACACAGGGGTTCCTCCCAGCCAAGCACTGGTGATTTCCCTGAGAAGGAGAAGAGACGTGACAAAGAGTGGGACCACTCTCCGGCAGTGGGTGAGTGCAGGAAGGGTTTGAACAGAGAATCTTGTCCAACGTCTGGCTGATGGGTCTTTTTCACTTGCTGACGCCCAGATGCAGGACAAGGAAGGGCTCTTCCCTCCTTGGGCTACTATGGCCCCATGGCAAAACCATAAGAACAGCTGTGCCTCCTACCAAAAGCCTCGCTCTCCAGCTGTGGCCATCAGTGGAGGCCCAGGGAAAGGGAAGAAGAAGACAAGCTGAGAGGTTACTTGCCCTGAGCACTCACTCCAGTCTACCAGCCATTTTAAGCAGAGGGCATTTACAAGCCTGGTTTGGCTTGTTTGTGGTGTAGCCTCCAATGGGTCTGCCCCAAGTCAGGTTTCTTGGACCCTTTTCATCATCAAAGACGCTGGCTCTGGATACAGCTGTAAAACTCATGCTGGCACGTGCTTCACAGCAGCACAGGCTGGGGAGGCAGAGGCCCAGCCTCCCCACAGCCCCAGGTGCCACTGCTGGGCAGGCTGGGCTCAGAGCTACACGCAAGCGGTGGCAGGGAGGGAACCGCTCCTCAGAGCACCCCCACCTTTCTGTGCAGTGCTGCAAGCTCTGGGCACCAGTGTGGGCTCAGTGCACAGAAATAGGCAGCGCTGTCCGGGAGCTCGGCACCCCGCACATGCAGAAGCACCTGGGAGGTCTCCACAGACAATGCAGAGGAGAACCTTCCCAAACCCTCACGAGCTCTGTATTTGCTCACCCACAGCAGCATCTGAGGGGACTGGTTTGGGAGCTGCTGGTACCAGTAGAGGTAGGGAATGGCAGAGCTGGTGGAGAAATTGCAATGCAGAGTTGCGCTGTGTCCCACCTGGATGGTCACTTCTGCTGGGAACTGGAGCACAGAGTCCTTTTGGGCATGACCTGTAAAGCCAGAAAGAGCTTTCAGCTTTGCTTGCCCGTGTACCTGTCCGTCTGTCACTTCATCAGCTTGCTCACTGTCCCCACTTCCCACCTCACTTTTCCTCGCCTCTGAAATGCTGAGCTGTTTGTCCCTGCACACTTCTTTCTGCAGGATCTTGCCACTCCTGACGCCCCAGATCATCCTGCTTTTCAGCAGTACTCACAGGTCTTTCAGTCCACTGATTCTCTCCATATCTGCCTCTGAGCTGTGTTAACTGCTGGTCCCTCCTTCAGCAGCAGCAGACATGAGCTGTTCCTCTCCCACCTCTGCCCATACCTTCCTGCTATAACAGTTCCTCCATATGGCACACCGCATCCTCTGCCCTTGCCCTGTCCTTTCACGGCATTTCAGCTCTTCTTGCTTCGAGTTAGCCTGCTCTGTTTGACCCCCAAACAGCGTCTTTCCCTCTTTCAGGCTTCATATCTATTAGCAGCACATTCAGGAATGCTCTGTACCTGCAAGTGGAAGGGGAGGTCTCACTCCTCCTCCTATGCCCGTTACTCCCTCCTGACATCTCCCAGATTACGTGCCGTGCCCGTCTGCAGCCCCAGCTCTCCCTACAGAAACACTCCCGGATCCCCCGGGCAGTCAGGCCTCGCGTCTCCTCCCTTCCACCACCAGCTGCGCAAACTCTTGCCTCCTTCTCCCCAGCCTGAAAGTTGCATCTCACCAAAGTCTGCCAGTCCCAGCAGGGCGGCCAGGAAAATCAGGGCCATGTCACGCTCCCCCTTCATGGGGTGCCCGGGCACCCGCCAGCATGAGGGACCTGAGGCTTGCAACTTCACCTCTTCTGCCTCTGCCAGATCAAAGAGGCCTCCAAACCACAGCCCCGAGGGTGGAGCAAAACTCTCTCCCTGCTGCTCCAGGCCGGCCCCTTGGGGCCTGTCCCCCCAGCTCTGCCACAGGAAGGCTCTCTAGAGAGATAACAGACCCGTGGTTTGAGGACTGTCCATCAGAGGGACAGGCATCCCTCGCGGACTTCTCCTGACATCAACCACCTCGCCAGCTGCACAGGCCTGCGCCCAGCTCTGCGGAGGTGGAGAAGGCACCCCTGCACCCCCCCGTGTCCACCCTGTCCCTGGGACCATCCGGATGGAGACAGGACCAGGCACACACTGAAGTGCCTGGACCCGGCTGTGGCACACTCTCGCCCTTCGCCTCTGGCCATAGAGGAGGAACCTGCAGGAAAACATCTCTGTGAGGAGCATCTGCTGCAGAAACCACGGCACAGGGACAGACAGACGCCCTCACCCTGGCAGGGGGAGGACGTGGCAACACAGCTCCCCGACGTACAGGCAGTCCCTCTGCGTCCCTCTGCCTATCCACATCACCCAAAATCTCCAGCTGCTTGTCCCACCCTGGGCCCCAGAACACCAATACCCAGGCAAGCAAAAGGGCCGCTTGCTTTCCATGTCTTCTGCTGCCTGCTGCCTGGAGCAGGGCTCCTCTGCCACCTCTCGCCCAGGGCCCTTTGCTCACACCGTTGGCAGGGACTGCAGAAAACAGGTTATCAGCACAGCAGCCCCATTCACAACGCGGCTCCCACAAGGCCTTCAGGATCCTGTTGTTCCCTTGAGGCCATGGCAGAAGGACGGTGGGCTGCCCTCTGCTCCCCAAGGACTGCAACCCTGCCGGGAGCTCCCTTGCAGTGCCACTGCAGCTGCCACAGCCGTCCCCAGCTGAGGCAGGGAAGAGGGCTGAGCCTTTCCTCTCTGCCTCCCAAGCCCGTGAACACGGACTGTCACAGCCTTGTCAGCTCCTGCAGCCACACGGGCCTCACTGGGGACTGGCTGGGCCCAGGACCCCGTGCCCAGAGGCCTCTTTCCAGCCCTCACACACCTCAGACCTCCAGCCCCGTAGGGCAGCTTAGCAGAACTCTTTGTGGCTCACTCCTGAGGTCTCAGATGTGTCTTTCAACAAGTGCCCTGCTCCAGCTTCTCTCCCGTCTCCTGGACGTCACTTCAACACCAAGGGCTCTCAACGGAGGCGAAGGGGAATCCTGTGCAACAAGCTCGATGTCCCGAGCACCGGCCACTGCGGGATGCGCCTGAAGGTGTCTGTGACAATCAGTATCTCCTTCTCGTGTTGGTGCTGAGGTAGAACTGCTGGCTCTGCAGGACGCCTTTCCAACACCAGCAGGAGCACAGCGGAAGCGGCCTGTGGAGCTGGAGGATTCAGTTTGTATTTGCGTGTCTGAGTGTCCTGGTTTGGGCTGGGCTGGAGTTAATTTTCTTCCTAGTGGCTGGTGTAGAGCTGTGTTTTGGGTTTAGTATGAGAAGAAGGTTGATAAGGCAGTGATGTTGTAGTTGTTGGTAAGTAGTGTGTTCAGTAGTCCAGGACTTTTCAGCTTCCCATGCTCTGCCAGGTGCACAAGAGCTGGGGGGGCGCATAGCCAGGACAGCTAACCCAACTGGCCAACGGTGTATTCCATACCATATAACGTCATGCTCGCTGTATGAACTAGGAGGTGTCGTCTGGGAATCAGCAATCGCTGTGTGGGGACTGGCTGGGCATCGGTTGGCAGGTGGTGAGCAATTGCTTTGTGCATCACTTGCTTTGTATATTCTATTATTATTAGTATTAGTATTAGTATTACTGCTCCTCCTCCTCTTTTACTTTATTTTATTTCAGTTATTAAACTGTCTTTCTCTCAAACCATGAGTTTACTCAGTTTTACCCTCCCTATTCTCCCCCATCCCAGCGGAGGGAGGGCAGTGAGCGAGTGGCTGTGTGGTGTTCATTTGCTGGCAGGGGTTACACCACGACCCTGAGTCTCTTTACAAGGTTACCAGCCAGAAACCACCTCTGGTTGTGGTTTCAAACCAAAGGCTTGTATTAGCCCTGTACAGTTGGGTCTCTCTGCTCTAACAGGGCCTGGCTATGTTCGTGGGGTGAAAGCGATCCCCAGCCCCTGCCCGTTGCGCAGCAGCAGTGGCCGGTCCCTGCGGCAGGACCGAGGGCTGCCCGGCTGCCCGGGGGCAGGAGGATCTCTGCTGCCCGCCTCCCTCTGCAGAGCAGAAAGGCGCTGCTCCCGGCCGGGAGCCCGCGGGGCCGGCGGCTGCAGTCGCTCCTTCCCGGGCACCGCCGGACACCGCCGCCGATCCGGCCGCCTTTCCTCCCCGCCGCCGCCGCCACTATCGCGGGGGATTTCTCTCCGCGTCCCGGTGGGAGAGCGGGGGTGAGCGGGGTGCGGGGCGGGAGAAGGTTTCTGCCCGGGGGCGGCTCCGGATCCGCCACGGGAGGAGCCCCGGGGCTGCGGGGCGCGGGGTGCGGGGACTTCTCGGGCCCGGGGCCGGGGCCGGGGCCGGTGGGGCGGGGGAACCGCCCCGGGGCGGGGCGGGGCGGGGCGGGGCGGCCCCGGCGGGTGGAGCGGCAGCGCCCCCTGGCGGGCCCGCCCGGGGCTGTCCCCCCGCCCCCGACACACCCGCCCGGCCCCGCCCGCGGCGGTTCGTGCCCGGCCGCAGCCCCGGCTCCTCTCCCCGTGTCTCCCACGGCGCAGTAATACACCGCCGCGTCCCCGCGCCGGGGCCGGGCGAGCCACAGGGCGCTGGACCGGCGGTCTGCCGCCACCGACAGCCGCCCCGGCGGCTCCTGCAGATCCTTGGACCCTTTGTGACCACTCACGAGGAATTCGGGGCCTCGGCCCGGGAGCTGACGGTACCAGTGGATGACCTCGTTTGACTGTATGTTGGGGTGTGAGCAGTTGATGGCGATGCCGGTGCCCTCGGTGGTCTCTGCCGACGGCTCCTGCTGCACCTGGGCTCTGCCCGCAGCCACTGCCGAGAAAGGAGAAGGAAAGGCCAAAGATCACCCAAGATCGCCCAGCTCTGATGGCTCTTTTCCCAGAGAAACCGTCAGGAAGAGCGGCAGTGAGACAGAGCCAGACTGGAACGGATGGGGACGTGTGCCCATCAACAGGGATGGAGAGTGATCGTGGTGTGGGTGTGTGGAGCAAGGGGAGAAGTCTGGGGGGGAATTTGGAATTGGTGCATGCAGAGATAGAATGAAAGTCAGGTGCGTGGATGGATGGGTGGCGAGAGGGAGAGGAATCAGGGGAGTTGAGTGTGTTACAGTGAAGGAAGGAGGGCTGAATTCAGAAGAAGAATAAATGCTGAATGCACAGGGGGATGAGAGGATGTATAGAATAACGGCATGGTGCAGGAAAGCAAACGTGCCTACAGGTATGAAGGAAGCAGAGGGAGAGATGAGAGAGGGGTCTCAGATAGTATGAAGGGGGCTTAGGGATGGTAGATGCATGGAGAGACGGGTGGATAAATGGAGGAAGAGGAGACAGGGAGAGGGGTTGTTACAGTGAAGGCCAGAGGGCTATATTCAGGGCAATAAGAACTGCGGAATGCACAGGGGAAGGAGAGGGGGCATGGAAAAGCAGGGATACGTGCAAGAAGGCTCGTACCGACAGAGATGATGGAAAAATAGGGAGACCAGGAAGAGGGGACTCGGAGGGTTTGGAAAGGGGGACGAGAGATGGCAGAGAGGCAGGGAGGGGGAAAGAGACGTCGAAGAAGGAGAGGGAAGAGCTGGCGCTGGGCTCCCGGGGGAGCAGCCCGGGCACAGCCCCGGCCCCATCCACCACCGCCAGCCCCGCGCACCCAGGAGCACCGCGGCCAGCCCCGCCAGCCCTGCGCCCCGGCACCGCCGCATCCCGCCGCTCCGCCGCCCGCGCCTCGCTGCCCCCCGCCAGCCCCGGCTCTCTGCTCCGGCCGCGGCGCCTCCTCTCCGCCGCCTCCTCTCCTCTCCGCCGCCGCCAGCTCCGCCCCGGGGCTGAGCCCTGCGCCGGCGCCGCTCGGGGTCTCGCCCGGGCTGAGAGGGCTCGGTGGCTCTGCAGGGGGACAAGTTGCTCTCCCGGGGAATGGGCTCTCCCCTCCTGCAGCAAGGACTCCCCAGCAAGAATAAGGCTGCACAGCGCCGGGGGCAGCCCGGGGCAGCAGCAGGGCCCTGCCCCAGGAGATGGACCAGCTTCCCAGAGCTGTCTCCCAGCTCAGGGGCTGGAAACAGCAGCCACTGGTGTCCTGCGGGTGGGAGTGAGGAGGGTGAGAGCCTCCCTTCAGCTGCCCCTCTGCAGTCCCAGCACCATGCCTAAAAGTGGTGTTGAGGCAAAGGGGGTGTGAGGACACACGTGCCCATGGGTGTGCAGGGCTCAGGGAGGGCCGGGGTGGTGGGGACTCACAGAGTGAGAATGTAGGTGAGAAGGGACCTCCAGAGGTCATCTAGATCACTGCCCTGCTCAGAACAGATCCCATTAGATCAGGTTGCTCAAGGTCACATTCAGTCCAGTGTTGAACACCTCTGCAAGGGCTCACTGTGGTCTCATGTTCAGCTCGGTGTCCTAAAACCGCACATCCTTTTCTGTGGATCTGCTTCCTAGGAGCCAGTCCCCAGCCTGCATGACTTCATGGGCTGGTTCCGCCATCAGATGCAAAACCTTGCTGTTGCTCTGTTGAACCTTCATGAGGTTCCAGTCAGCCCATTTCTTCATGGTCACAACTCTTGGAGCCTGGTAGTCCAGCCAATTTTCCATCCACCTTATCAGGCTCTTTATGAACCCATTCATCACCAGTTTGTTCCTAAAGGAAGTGCGGGAGAGGGTGTCAAACATCCTTCTGAACTCTGGGTGCACACATCCCCTGCCCTTCCCTCCTCCACAGTGCCCATTACCTCCTGAGAAAGCAATGAGGTTGGCCCTCAGGTACACTGGAGCCTCAGCTCAGCAGCAGCTCCATGGAGAGGGGAATCAGCCCTGGGTGAGTCTCCCAGAAGAACTCCCTGGCAGTGACCTCACCGCGGTCACTCAAGGGAAGGGGGGAAGCCCTCGACTGCATTGTCTCCAAGCTGGACCTGAGCCCAGGCAGACAGACCTTCAGGAGGGGAGATGTGCTAAAGAACTTTCCACAATGTGCACAGCCCTTGTTGGAAAGAGGGTCTCTTCTGGACACCCCTGTGGGAGAGCAGCAGCCTTTGGGAGGTGTGGTCTCGAATCCAATGACCCTTCCGTCCCAGAGGCAGTTGCTGGGCTCTCAGACCAAGATTCCAAGGCAGGGCATGAAGGTCCTTGTAGGCGGAAGACCAAAGCAGTCATCATTTTGTTGACTTTCCCTGTGCAAGCCACAGGCTCTGTCCTTCCACTCAGAGCACAGTGATATCAAGCTCCGTGTTCCTTTCATTCAGTACCTGCTTGATCCAAGGTCTCACCTCTGCCTGACACAGCACCAGGCCGATGATCTACACAAGAACATTTTTCCTGCGGGCAGTGTAAGGCAGGATGGGGTCAAAACCTAGGAGCACAATGCACACCTGGGGAGGCAACAACAAGTGACCACGGGGGTGAGCTGAGGAGGGAGGGAAAGACAAGGACATGGCACGTCCTCATGCGTGGGAGCCCATGGTGTGCAGCTGAGGATTGCTGGAGCTTCTTCCTGAGAACAGCACTTCAAACAGCCCCACCAGAGTGACCCAGGCTGACGTCACTTCTCTGCTCTGGACACGTCCAGCTCTTGAGCTGAGTCTTCTGCCCGCACTGCTGCATTCCTGCCCTCGAAATCCTGGGGCCTTTCATCTCAACACTCAGGAGAAGCCTTCATCGGGGAATGGGCACAGCACAAACCTGGAAATGAAAAGGCAGCAGTGTTGGAAACCAAAGCACAGCCCATATCATCAGCTGCGATGGTTTGCATTCAAGATGAGCTGGTCAGAGAATTGTTACCTCTGCAAAGGGCCTCTGGTCCTGCGGCAATGAAGGGCAGGTATAAAAGCCAGTCCAGGTCCCTGCTCTCTCATCCCCTTCTCTTGCCTCCTTCTGCTTGGAAACCAGGTGAGTCTGGAGCCCCTTCTCCTCCTCTTCCAAAGTGAGATCTCTCCTCAATGGACATCTCAGCTGATATTGCTCTGTCCTGTCTTGGGGTTTGGATCTTCTTCTCATGAGAGAGGGAAGCAGGAAAAGGTCTGCTTAGAGAGAGGCTGGGATGTGTCTGAGGGGGCTTTTGGTTTACGAATTAGGAGAAAGCCTCTCCAGGCCAGGCTGCTCTTTGTAGGGTGATAAAGACCATGTCGCTGCTGGCATATTTTCCAGCTCTATACTCAGTAGTGGCCTTGGCTCCTTTGTGATAACCACGTTGCTCCTCACCCACCCTTGTGCTCTGCTTCCTCCCTGTCCTCTCTCCCAGGCGCACCTCCGGACCCTTAGAGAATGTCCTGCTACGACCAGTGCCTGCCGTGCCTTCCCTGTGGCCCGACCCCGCTGGCCAACAGCTGCAATGAGCCCTGTGTCAGGCAGTGCCAGAACTCCACTGTCGTCATCCAGCCCTCCCCCGTGGTGGTGACCCTGCCCGGCCCCATCCTCAGCTCCTTCCCGCAGAACACCATTGTGGGATCCTCCACCTCTGCTGCTGTTGGCAGCATCCTCAGCTGTGATGGAGTGCCCATCACCTCTGGGTGCTGTGACCTCTCTGGCATTTCCAGCCGCTACTATGGCAGAAGGTGCCTCCCCTGCTAAAGATGCTGGGGAAGCCCCAGGGAGACCCCTTGAGGAACTAGAACATGGTGCTGGGCAGAGGATCGATCTTCTGGATTTGTTTTCAGCATATCTGACCGACCTTGCCTTCCTCTCCCTTTTCTTGGTTTGCTTTGGATCCCATTGGCTACAAGGTGCCACCAAGGCCAGCCTGATGGGGTCCATCTGGCTCCTCTCTCCCCATGGGGTAGGCAGGTGGACATCATGCAGGAACATCTCCATGGCCAAGGACTGCAGACTCTTGGCTGCCTCTGGGGCTCCCTGCACTGCTGATCTCACTTGGAGTGAGTTTGTTTCCCTCTTTTGACTCATTAAAGTTCTGCTGCATTCAAGCCTGGCCTCCACATGGTCCTTCCCTCTGCGGACACTCCCCAAGCTGCCAAAGGAGAAGGGTGTTGCTCTGGGGTGGAAGGGGATGAGGGCACAACGAGACCCTTCTCCATTGGGAGAGGAATGGGAGGTTGGGACCCCCTGCAGTGGCTCCTCTTTTGGGCACCATCCCTTGGATGAGGAAGTCATCCCTGGCTGCTCTGGTGCCAGGGACCATCAGGCCTTGCCTTGCTGTGTCTCTGCCCACAAATGCCCAGAGAGGCGGGAGGCTCTTGAGGAAGGGAGTTCCTCTTGCTATGGCCAGAGCTGTGCTGGGGTGGCAGGGGGTGGGTCTGAGGTTCCAGAAGATGGTTTGCTTTGCAGAATGGCAAGAACGCTAAATCAGGGAAGAGCCCTTGGGATGGCCCATAGCTGATATTCCACCTTCGTCTCCTCTCCACCACCTAATCTAGGGCCCACGGCCAGCAGGCATGGGCAGGATTCGCAGGGAAAAGTCACCCATGCCGCTGAATGCATCAAGGCTGGAAAATGGAGCTAAGCATGTGGGAGTTGAGGGCACGCAGCACAGAAATGGGGACAGTGAAACGGTGTCTTTCTGAGGGAGATCAAGTTGCTCTGATACAGAGCGTGCAGGAGAACGTGAAGATCAGCAGGGACGAGCAAACTGGGTGCGCTTCCCAAGGGAGCTGCAGCTGGGCTCAGAGCTCTTGACTGCTTCATTGGTCCCCCCGAGAATTTGTGCTCAGGAATTGTCTGGCACTCGGGGGGGAGAGGTGTCTTTTACGTGTAAATCCCATCCCTTTTGATCAGTGGAAATGTCTCTGGGCAGCCACTATGGTCTCGTATCTTATTTCCTGCCATGAAAATCCAGATGTCTTGACAAAAGTGTACAAGTGGAAGGACGGAGAACCCCATACCAATGTCCTCCACCCAGAGGGAATTATGGCTAATGACACACGTCTCAGAACAACTGAAGGCCAAAACTTCATAAAGGCCTTTCCCTTGCATATCTGAATTCTTTTTTCCCAAATCATGCTATTAATAACCATCGTCTGCAGCAGCACAGTTGGACTTCCTAACCCCACCACAGTAAACCGTGGAATAAGCAGAAGGTCCTTCTTAACGATGATAGCATCTGCAATTATCCTTGTTGTAGACGAAGGGATGGCATTTCTTCTGACAGACGATGTAACGTTTTCTATACTATGCTCCCTTTCTTTCTAGTCTTAGCACTAATAATGGCATTTTAAGGATTGCTTTGTAGAGGCTGAGTGCCTTTCTTACTGGTATAATTTCTGGTGTCCCAGCCTCCGTGTTTGCAGCCTGTGGGGAGTCTGGCTTGTCCCAGGCAAACCACCGCGCTGCTGTGTGAATACATCAGTGGGGCACCGTTCCCTTTACGGAGCTGGGGCTGGTCCCACACCCCCACGTCTCTCTTAGGGAGATCGCTTAGGACAGTTGGGAGCATCTAAGGCTGGAGGAGTTTTTTCAGTTGTAATGTGGGGATTCTTTCTGGCTGCAGCAATATGGATGTCCTCGAGGTTTTACGTTATCCCTGACCCACAGACTTGGGACGTGGAGAGGTTCAGTGTCTGGAAATGCCATGGTATCTGTGTGCGTGCCTGTGAGTGCGCATACCTCTGCGTGTGTCTAGGGGTGCATGTGTGTGCACCCATGAGGGCATGGCAAAGGTCTTGCTAAAGTCAAGGTACACCACAGCCAGTGCCCTCCCCTTCCCACAGTGCCAGTCCCCTCCTCACAGAAAGCAATGAGGTTGGTGAGGCATGATTTGCCCTCGGTAAACCCAGGTGAGCTGCTCCCAACCCCCTTCTTGCCTTTCATGAGTCAAGCAGTGGCTTCTGAGATTATTTGCTCCATCTTCCTTCCAGGGAGTGAGTAGGGACTGTCCAGTCAGCTCCTTGAACACCCTTGGATGCATCTCAAGTGGTCCCAACTGATAGTAAGAGCTCGTTAATTGTTTCTTCTTCTACCGTGGGTGCTGCTTCATTCCCGTAGAGGAAGGCACAGGGATGTGGTAGGCCTGAGGAGAAGCCATACCAGTAAAAACTGAGGAGAAACAGGTATCGAATACGTCAGCCTTTTCCCGATCATTTGTCACCAGGTCCTCTTCCTCACCGAGCAATGAGACCCCATCTCATCACATCTTAGCCCTCCGTTTGCTGCCCATAGGCTCGGAGACACCTTTCCTGGTTCCCTTCACCTCCCTTGCTGGTTTCCACTCCAGCTTTGCTTTTTCCTCCACATTGCAGAGGACCATGCCTGTGCTCTGAGGAGGCTCTCCTTGAAGGTTACCCAGCTCTCCTGGGACCCCCTGTGCTGCAGGGCAGTTTCCCATGGCATCCTGCCAAGCAGGTAGGTCCCTGAAGAGACTGAGATGTGCTCTTCTGAAGTCGGGGGCAGTAATCCTCCTGTCTGTCTTGGTCAGTCCTCCGAGGATCTCAAGGCCCGCAGTCTCATGGTCACCGCAGGCAAGGCTGCCCTTGAACTTCACATCATCCCACCGTTCTTCCTCATTTGTGAGTAGCAGGTCTAACCGAGCCTCTCTCCTAGTCCATTCATGGATTGCCTGCATCAGAAATTTGTCTTCCCCGTGCCCCAGCCGTGTCCTGGTTTGCTTGTGCCCAGCCAGTTTGCTCCTGCAGCAGACACTGGGGTGGCAAAAGTCACCCATGGGTACCAGGGCCTGTGACTGTGGGGCTTTCCCCAGCCGCCTGAAGAAGGCTTCACCTGCCTTCTCTTCTGGAGCAGGAGGTGTGTAGCAGAGAGAGAACCTCCCCTGCCAGTCTGTCCCCAAGGGTGGGCGCAGGGGACAGGGTCTGGGGCCCTGGCTAGCACAGGCGTTGGGAGGTCACTCATGTGACTCCGTGAAGCTTGGAGAGGGTCCGTCTGTAAAGCAGAGGCTGTGCTGGGTGTCCCCCACCCAGCAGAGTGAGGGACAGTGCCTGTCCCCGCGTGGGGAGTTTCTGCAGCAGCTGCTGCTCATGCAGGTGTTTCCCTTGAGGAGCCACCTCTGTGCCCAGGGATTAAAGGACAGAAGAACCCTTTAGGGGAGGAGAGCAGTGCTCCAGGCACAGTTTGGTCATTCCTGGCTGAGCAGACAAAGGACATGTGGTGCCGAACGTGCCCGTCCATTA